>NC_086449.1:596616075-596951075 GCF_028390025.1 Pseudophryne corroboree | reverse complement strand
TATATATATATATATATATATATATATATATATATAAAAATTTTTTACATTTCTCTCTTTATCACGACTGGGGGAAAATTTACTAAGATGGGAGTTCTATTTAAGATGGGCTATTGCCCATAGCAACCAATCAGTTTCCAGGTGTTCTCTTCTACAAGGTGCTAGATAAATGAGTAGTAGAATCTGATTGGTTGCTATGGACAACATCCCGTCTTAAATAAAACTCCCATCTTAGGTGGTCATTCCGAGTCGTTTGCTCTGTAATTTTCATCGCATCGCAGCGATTTTCCGCTTAGTGCGCATGCGCAATGTCCGCACTGCGACTGCGCCAAGTAATTTTGCTATGAAGGTAGTATTTTTACTCACGGCTTTTTCATCGCTCAGGCGATCGTAGTGTGATTGACAGGAAATGGGTGTTACTGGGCGGAAACAGGCCGTTTTATGGGCGTGTGGGAAAAAACGCTACCGTTTCCGGAAAAAACGCAGGAGTGGCCGGAGAAACGGGGGAGTGTCTGGGCGAACGCTGGGTGTGTTTGTGACGTCAAACTAGGAACGATAAGCACTGAACTGATCGCAGATGCCGAGTAAGTCTGAAGCTACTCTGAAACTGCTAAGAAGTTTGTAATCGCAATATTGCGAATACATCGTTTGCAATTTTAAGATGCTAAGATTCACTCCCAGTAGGCGGCGGCTTAGCGTGAGCAACTCTGCTAAAATCGCCTTGCGAGCGAACAACTCGGAATGACCTCCTTAGTAAATCTACCCCTTGGTGTCACTTTTGTAAGTTTAGACACTAGATGGAGCTATAACAATGGCAATATGGGCATTTTATTAGTATTGTAGACTCTGTAATATCATGTGTCAACAATAATTTTTGTGACATATTTATCCCATTAGTGATATTTTTGAGTATTGTTTTGTTATTAGTATGCATTATTTCTATCCAACGCTATGATGATACTTGTAGAATGTAGAAGTGGGGGAATGGATGGCACTCCACGGCTTTGATATTATGGAAGACAGCTATAGCAGCTTTAATTGTCAACATTTTAGGCGTGTTTTATTAGCACCTTTTATCGGGATACAAACAAATAGTACAAATCTTATCTTATATACCAATTGCAAAAGAATACGGTGTCAATACATACAACCAAGCGCATCAAAATATGGTCCCGGACCCACTGTCGCATGTGGTCCTATCCTTACAGGTCTCAAATGAGATATTTGCCAACCAGAAAAAAAAAGAAATAGAGTGCATATAGTGAAGCACAGTTGTTCTCAATAAATGCCAGAATAAAGTGCATGAAATACAGCACAATTAAAAATAAATTTAATGATAATGCCTAAAAACATATATAGCAGCAGGGAATATTGTAGCAGCACAGAAAGAAATCCACGCAGGGAGTCCAATAAAGTGCAATTACCAGAAGCAGGTGAAAATAGAGCACATAAGTTTGTGAGTCCACGGCAACCGCAGCAGCTCCTATACCGCATACATTGGTCCTCAGCACTGGATCTCCCGGTTTAGTCAGTATTTTTGTTCGCCAACGCGTTTCATCGGGTCTTTTTCAAGGCATCCAATAGTGTAATGTCCATTTCCTCTGGTCCCTCTATTTAAATGTACATCCTACCAATCGCAGGGCGGCGAGCACAGGTGGCTCCTATACATCCATTAACTACATGTCCCATGAGCCTTTCCGCGTCCCGCCGTCATTTCCACTTTTGCCCTTCACGTCTATAGCTCCATAGTCCGGCCAGCCGCATCCGTTTCCATGGGAACCCGTTGCCTCCGATACCAGCAGCAGATAGTCTGTGGTGTTTATCGAACGTGGGGCTTCCCATAAGTCCATCACTGAGTATATAATATGTGGTGCGGCCATAACAGGGGGCATATATAAAAAGCAAAGCTCAGTCAGTATCACATAGTAACAATTGAATATTGCACATCCCAAAAATGATTTTAATAAGCGACATGTAGAGAATAAAGTCCAGAAGTGCTGTGCAAAAGATGGAAAGGTAATAAGTCACAAGAACCATTTTACCTCGAAATCAAGGTTAAGCCCGCCCGGCTGCAGCGTACCCAATTCGTGGATATACCTCATTTCCACTTTTGCTAATTGTGTCTGGAGGTCCCTTTGTCTCCAATTACCTTTCACCCATTGTACCCCTAGAAATCTCCTAATAAAAGCAGGATTTCTCTGATGTCCTAGTGGATGCTGGGAACTCCGTAAGGACCATGGGGAATAGACGGGCTCCGCAGGAGACTGGGTACACTAAAAGAAAGATTAGGTCATATCTGGTGTGTACTGGATCCTCCCTCTATGCCCCTCCTCCAGACCTCAGTTAGAATCTGTGCCCGGCCAGAGCTGGATGCACCTAGTGGGCTCTCCTGAGCTTGCTAGAAAAAGTATTTGTTAGATTTTTTATTTTCAGTGAGATCTGCTGGCAACAGATTCACTGCTACAAGGGACTGAGGGGAGAGAAGCAAACCTACCTGCTTGCAGCTAGCTTGTGCTTCTAAGGCTACTGGACACCATTAGCTCCAGAGGGATCGAACACAGGGCCCGACCTCGATTGTCCGTTCCCGGAGCCGCGCAGCCGTCCCCCTTGCAGAGCCAGAAGACACGACGAAAACGGTGGCTGAAGACTCCTGTCTTCATTAAGGTAGTGCACAGCACTGCAGCTGTGCGCCATTGCTCCCACAGCACACCACACCACACACTCCGGTCACTGGTGGGTGCAGGGCGCTGGGGGGGCGGCGCCCTGGGCAGCATTTAGATTACCTTTTGGCAATAAAAACACACATAATACAGTCTAGCACTGTATGTGTAAAAAACCCCGGGGCCTTCTTCCTCAGCACACCGGCGCCATTTTCTCTTCACAGCTCAGCTGGAAGGAAGCTCCCCAGGCTCTCCCCTGCAGTATCCTGGTACACAAAGGGTGAAAAGAGAGGGGGGGGACACATAAATTTAGGCGCAAAATTTGTATATACAGCAGCTACTGGGTAAACACTGAGTTGTAGTGTAATCCCTGAGTTATATAGCGCTGGGGTGTGTGCTGTCATACTCTCTCTCTCTCTGTCTCTCCAAAGGGCCTGGTGGGGGAACTGTCTTCAAATAGATCATCCACTGTGTGTGTGGTGTGTCGGTACGCGTGTGTCTGAGGTAAAAGGTTCCTCTAAGGAGGTGATAGAGCGGATATGTGTGTAAGAGGGTGTCTCCGTCGACAACGCCGACACCTGTTTGGATATGTGTAAGTGCTGAGGTAAAATGATTGCACAAAAGGTTAGGGAACAGAAAGGAAATCTACCCTGGTCTGTCCCTATGTCACAGAGACCTTCCGAGTCTCTCTATGCTCACTATCCAAAATAACAAACACTGGTATCGACACGGAGTTTAACTCCACTGTCGACTATGATAATGCAAAGTTACAGCCAAGAGGGCTAAAAGATATTCAATATATGATTATTGGAATAAAAGATGATTTGCATATCACTGATGACTCATCTGTCCATGACACGAGAGTACACATGTTAAGGGGAAGAATGCTGAGGTAAATTTCCCTCCACTCATGAGGAAAAAGAGCAGGAATCTCCAGACAAGAGACGGCCGCTTCCCACAAGAGAATTCTCTGGCTGTATCCTTTCCCCACTAGGGCCAGGATGTGTTGAGAATCTTCCCCTTGGGTGTCCTGTTTGCACTAGCTATTCTCAGGGATCCTGCAGATAGTGTGCACATTCTAGTATACTACCCAGACCGGCGATTGTGTCGGCATGGGTTTATAGCGCTGTGGCAGCATGGACAGGTATCTTATCAGCAGAGATTGAGACCCTCGTAAGCATTTAAATATATTAAGATGCTGTCTTAAGTGATAGATATATAATTATAAAGCATGCCCAAAGGGACATGAGTATACTGGGTCCTAGAGTCAAAGCTATGTCGATTTCTGCTTGACGTGTCCTGTAGAATATACATTGGACAGATGATGCCGACTTAAGAGGCATATGGAAGGCTGAGGATTGTGTGGAGAAAGGTTCTCGGGCCTGGTCTCCACAGCTATAGTTGGTAATTCTGCTAGTTTGCCCTATATTCCTGCACAGCCTAGGAAAGCACGACATTATTACATGCAGCTTTTCGAATAAAGAAACAAGAAAGTCTGAGGTGCGTCCTTTCTTGTCAGAGCCGGGGGCAGAGGAAAGAAGCTGTACAACACAGCTAGTCCCCAGGAACGGAAGTCCTCCCCGGCCTCTAAAAAAATCCACAGCATGTCGCTGGGGCTCCACAGGCGGAGCTAGGCCCGGTGGGGACACGCCTTCGTAAGTTCAGCCACAAGTGGGTTCACTCCCTGTTAGATCCCTGGGCAACAGAAATTGTGTCGCAGGGATACAGGCTGGACTGTGAGAAGATGCCCCCTCACCGATGGCCCAGCAGGCTTCCCCCCAAGAGAGGGAGCCAGTGTTAAATTCAATTCTCAAATTGTATCTTCAACAGGTGGTGGTCAAGGGTCCCCTCCTGCAACAAGAGGGTGTTATTATTCGACCATGTTGTAATCCCGAAACCAGATGGTTCGGTTAAACCCATATTAAATTAAAATCCCTGAACATATACCTGAAAAGGTTCAAGTTCAAGATGGAATCGCTAAGAGCGGTCATTGCAAGCCTGAAAAGGGGGAGACTTTATCGTGAATCGGAACATAAGGGTTGCGGTACGGGATTGTCATTACCAATTTCACCAAGGTAATGTCGGATATGATGGTGCTCCTGCGGAAGCAAGGTGTCACTATTATCACATACTTGGATGATCTCCTCATAAAAGCGAGATCAAGAGAGCAGTTGCTGGACAGCGTATCACTTTCTCTGGAAGTGAAACGGCAACACGACTGGATTCTATATATTCCGAAGTCGCAGTTGGTTCCTACAGCTCATCTGCCTCGCCTAGGCATGATCCTAGACACAGACCAGAAAAGGGTTTATCTCCCGATAGAGAGAGCTCAGGAGCCCATGACACTGGTCAGTAATCTATTGAAAACCAAAACAGGTGTCAGTGCATCAGTGCACTCGAGTTCAGGGAAGGATGGTGGCATCATACGAGGCCATCCCCTTCGGCTGGTTCCATGCAAGGACAATGGAACTTAATGGACAAGTGATCCGGATCACATCTTCAGATGCATCGGTTAATCACCCTATCCCCCAGGGCCAGGGTGTCTCTCCTGTGGTGGCTGCGGAGTGCTCACCTTCTCGAGGGCCGCAGATTCGGCATTCAGGACTGGGTCCTGGTGACCACGGATGCAAGCCTCCGAGGGTGGGGGGCAGTTACACAGGGAAGAAAATTCCAAGGTTTGAGGTCAAGTCAACAGACTTGCCTTCACATCAATATCCTGGAACTAAGGGCCATATACAACGCCCTAAGTCAAGCGGAGTTCCTGCTTCGCGACCAACCGGTTCTGATCCAGTCAGACCGCAGGGGCTCATGTAAACCGCCAAGGCGGCACAAGGAGCAGGGTGGCGAGGGTAGAAGCCACCAGAATTCTTCGCTGGGCGGAGAATCAAGTAAGCGCACTGTCAGCAGTGTTAATTCCGGGAGTGGACAACTGGGAAGCAGACTTCTTCAGCAGGCACGACCTCCACCCGGGAAAGTGGTGACTTCATCAGGATGTCTTCACGCAGTTTTGCAAATTGATGGTAACTGCCTCAGGTGGACTAGATGGCGTCCCACCTCAATAAAAAGATAAAAAAAAGGTTTACGCCGGGTCAAGGGACTCTCAGGCGATAGCTGTGGTCGCACTAGTAACATCGTGGGTGTTCCAGTCGGTCTATGTATTCCCTCCTCTTCCTCTCAGACCCAAGGGCTGAAAATTGTAAAGGAGTGTGAAAAATATTCTTTGCTCCGGATTGGCCAAGAAGGACTCGGTACCTGGAACTGCAAGAAATGCTCTCAGAGGACCCATGGCCTCTGCCTCTCAGATAGGACATGTTGCAACAGGGGCCCTGTCTGTTCCAAGACTTACCGCGGCTGGTGACGGCATGGTGGTTGAACGCCGGATCCTAGCGGAAAAGGGCATTCCGGATGCAATTATTCCTACGCTGATAAAGGCTAGGAAAGACGTGACAGCAAGACTTTTTCACTGTATATGGCGAAAATAGGTTGCTTGGTGTGTGGCCGGGAAGGCCCTACAGAGGAATTCCAGCGGGGTCGATTCCTGCACAGTCAGCAGTGACTATGGGCCTAAAATTAGGATCCATAAAGGTCAAGATTTCGGCCCTATCCCTTTTTTCTCTCAAAAAGAACTGGCTTCACTGCCTGAAGTTCAGACGTTGTTACAGGGGTGCTGCATATTTAGCCTCCTTTTGTTCCACCAGTGGCACCTTGGGATCTCAACGTTGTGTTGGATTCCTAAAATACCACTGGTTTGAGCCACTTAAGACCGTGGAGCTAAAATATTTCACTTGGAAAGTGGTCATGCTATTGGCCTTAGCTTGGGCTAGGCGTGTGTCAGAATTGGCGGCTTTGTCATGTAAAAGCCCCTATCTGATCTTCCATATGGAAAGGGCAGAATTGAGGACTCATCCCCAATTTCACCCTAAGGTGGTATCATCGTTTCATTTGAACCAACTATTGTGGTGCCTGCGGCTACTAGGGACTTGGAGGATTCTAAGTTGCTGGACGTAGACCGGGCTTTGAAAATTTATGTTTCCAGAACGGCGGGAGTCAGAATGTCTGACTCGCTGTTTATTCTGTATGCATACAACAAGGTTGGTGCTCCTGCTTAGAAGCAGACTATTGCTCGCTGGATCTGTAGCAAGATTCAGCAGGCTCATTCTGCGGCTGGATTGCCGCATCCGAAATCAGTAAAAGCCCATTCCACAAGGAAGGTGGGCTCTTCTTGGGCGGCTGCCCGAGGGGTCTCGGCATTACAGCTTTGCCGAGCTGCTACTTGGTCGGGTTCAAACACGTTTGCAAAATTCTACAAGTTTGATACCCTGGCTGAGGAGGACCATGAGTTTGCTTATTCGGTGCTGCAGAGTCATCCGCACTCTCCCGCCCGTTTGGGAGCTTTGGTATAATCTCTATTGTCCTTACGGAGTTCCCAGCATCCACTAGGACGTCAGAGAAAATAAGAATTTACTCACCGGTAATTCTATTTCTCGTAGTCCGTAGTGGATGCTGGGCGCCCGTCCCAAGTGCGGACTATCTGCAATACATGTATATAGTTATTGCTTAACTAAAGGGTTATTGTTATGAGCCATCTGTTGAATGAGGCTCAGTTGTTGTTCATACTGTTAACTTGGTATGGTTATCACGAGTTGTACGGTGTGATTGGTGTGGCTGGTATGAGACTTACCCGGGATTCCAAATCCTTTCCTTGTAATGTCAGCTCTTCCGGGCACAGTTTCCTTAACTGAGATCTGGAGGAGGGGCATAGAGGGAGGAGCCAGTGCACACCAGATAGGACCTAATCTTTCTCTTAGTGTACCCAGTCTACTGCGGATCCCATCTATTCCCCATGGTCCTTACGGAGTTCCCAGCATCCACTACGGACTACGAGAAATAGAATTACCGGTGACTAAATTCTTATTTTTTATTGTGTGTGTGGTGCGGAAATGGTCTGACAGGGCATGCGTCGTCAGACCATTTTTAATATTTCTAAGATATTCACTTATCCGCACCTTTAAGGACCTGGAAGTTCTTCCGATGTAAAAGAGACCGCATGTGCATTCAACCGCATAAACCACATTTTTGTGTTACAGGTGGCAAACGTGTCAATTCTGACTTTTTTTCCCATTTACCTCAAAATCACTGGTTTTATTATTGCCGTCACCCTTTATGGTGCGGCACCCAATGCACATCCCGCATCGGAAAAAACCTTTCGATTTGATGGTGGGCAATGATTTTGCAGGAGGTAGAGCACCTCTTACTAATGCATTACTCAAATTAGGGGCCCTTCTGTAAATACATTTTGGTCTATTTGGAAGTTTCTCCCCTACTATGGGGTCTGTTTTAAGAATGCCCCAATGCTTCCTTAATATCCTTTCCATATCCCTATACTGGCTATTAAAAGACGTGATAAAAGCCCATTCGAAGGGTGTAAAGTAAAAGCCTGGTGCTTTTACTTTTTTGTGAAGAAGTTCATTCCTCTTTATTTTTCCTACTTCAGTGGTTGTATCCCTCACTTTTTCAATTGCATAGCCCGATGCTATGAAGTTCTCCTGCATTTCGCTTAGTTGTTCATCAAAAATGGCAGTTTCTCCGTAGATGCCGTATTTGTCCACATGGTACTGACCCCAGCCAATCTGGATGATGGCAGCTATTCTGTTTGAGATATGCCCTAGAGTCTGTGGGTTTTTTGTAATTTTTTGTTTGTAGCACACCATTTTTTGGATAAACAGTCACATCCAAAAAATGTGTCTCAGTATTGCTACTTTCAAAAGTAAAAGAAATATTGATGGAATTGTGATTTAAGTACTCATAAAAGGCGGTCAATGTGGGGGTATCCCCCCTCCATATAAAAAACATGTTGTCTATGTATCTGACCCAGGACACCAGGTTCGCTCCAAAGGGATTATTTTCCCAAATGTGTTGCTCCTCCCATGGCCCCATAAAAAGGTTGGGGTAACTTAGAGCGAACCTGGTGTCCATTGCTGTGCCCACCTTCTGTAAGTAAAATGTATCTTTAAAATGGAAGTAATTATTTGTTATAATAAATTCGGCCCCGTCTACAATAAAATTCCATGTTCCTATTGGCAGTTCGCTTTTTTTAAGGGCTTCGACAACGGCTTTTAGTCCGTCTTGATGGTTTATCACTGTATATAGTGACTTTAAGTCAGCCGTCACCATAGTGTCCGTTTCTTCCCATGCTATGGTGTCTAAAGCATTTAAAAAGTCTGTGGTATCTCTTAAATGGGACCGGTTCTTTAATACTAGTGGTTGTAAAAGAAAACCCAAATATCCGGACAAATTGGAGGTCACGGAATTTATCCCGGAGACAGTTGGCCTCCCTGGTGGTCTTAGGGGGTCCTTGTGTATTTTGGGTAAGATATAAATAATCAGGATAACTGGTTCCTCGTTATACATATATTTATATTCCCTTTCTTTCAAGATATTCTGTTATAGATATTTGGCCAGCATAGTCTGCAGCTTGTCCAAGTTCACCTGTGTGGGATCTTTTTTTAACTTAGAATAGGTATTTTGGTCCTCTACTTGTCTTAATACCTCCTCCTTGTACATATTCCTATTGAGAATCACTACCCCCCCCCCCCCCCACCCTTATCGGCAGGTTTGATTATTAACTCCGCATTGATTTTCAATCTTTTAAGAGCTTGCCTCTCCTTCCAGGTCATGTTTAAATTAATTTTACCGTTAGGAAGTTCTTTTAAGTCTTGGTGGACTAGATCATAGAAAGTGTCTAAGAATTTACCCTTCATATACGTCGGATAAAAAAATAATTTTGGTTTGAAGGGTGTGCTGGCAACATCAGTTTCCACAGTGTCCCTAACCTCTTTACCTGGGAAGAAGTGTTTCAAAGTCAATTTCCTGATGAATTTATTCAAATCAATGAAAGTGGAAAACTTGTTAATGGGAATAGAGGGGGCTCCCTTTTTCCACAACTGAGACTTCTTCCTTGGCTAAATATGGTTGCTTAGATTAAAGATTTTGACTTTCCCTCCCCCGGTATCATTCCCTGTAGCCTCAACTGAGTTGTGTGTTGCTATTCTCCTCTTTTTACATCTAACAGTTCTTTTTCTAACATGTTTACTTCGTTTTTCCCCACAGCATCCCCTCCTGGTCATTTGTACCTGTAGGTGGATCGACCCCCTTCTAAAAAAGGAGACTAACTTCGAGAAAGCATTACGCCTTTCCTTATACAATTTTATTGTAGAAGGGGCAGAATTTATTTTAACAAATAATTACTTCCATTTTAAAGATACATTTTACTTACAGAAGGTGGGCACCGCCATGGACACCAGGTTCGCTCCAAGTTACGCCAACCTTTTTATGGGGGCGTGGGAGGAGCAACACATTTGGGAAAATAATCTGTTTGGAGCGAACCTGGTGTCCTGGGTCAGTTACATAGACAACGTGTTTTTTATGTGGAGGGGGGATGCCCCCACATTGACCGCCTTTTATGAGTACTTAAATCACAATTCCATCAATATTTCTTTTACTTTTGAAAGTAACAATACCGAGACACATTTTTTGTATGTGACTGTTTATCCAAAAAATGGTGTGCTACAAACAAAAAATTACAAAAAACCCACAGACTCCAGGGCATATCTCAAACAGAATAGCTGCCATCATCCAGATTGGATGGGGTCAATACCAGGTGGACAAATATGGCGTATACGGAGAAACTGTACCGAGACTGCCATTTTTGATGAACGAGTAAGCGAAATGCAGGAGAACTTCATAGCATCGGGCTAATCAATTGAAAAAGTGAGGGATACAACCACTGAAGTAGGAAAAATACAGAGGAATGAAATTCTTTACAAAAAAGTAAAAGCACCAGGCCTTCAATCCACACCCTTCGAATGGGCTTTTATCACGTCTTTTAATAGCCAGTATAGGGATATGGAAAGGATTTTAAGGAAGCATTGGGGCATTCTTAAAAGAGACCCCATAGTAGGGAAGAAACTTCCAAATAGACCAAAATGTATTTACAAAAGGGCCCCTAATTTGAGTAATGCATTAGTAAGAGGTGCTCTACCTCCTGCAAAATCATTACCCACCATCAAATCGAAAGTTTTTTTCCGATGCGGGATGTGCATTGGGTGCCGCACCATTAAAGGTGACGGCAATAATAAAACCAGTGATTTTTAGGTAAATGGGGAAAAAAGTCAGAATTGACACGTTTGTCACCTGTAACATAAAAAATGTGGTTTATGTGGTTGAATGCACATGCGGTCTCTTTTACATCGGAAGAACTTCCAGGCCCATAAAGATGTGGATAAGTGAACATCTTAGAAATATTAAAATTGGTCTGACGACGCATGCCCTGTCAGACCATTTCCGCACCACACACAATAAAAATCCTGCTGATATTAGGAGATTTCCAGGGGTACAATGGGTGAAAGGTAATTGGAGACAAAGGGACCTCTAAACACAATTAGCAAAAGTGGAAATGAGGTATATCAACGAATTGGGCACGCTGCTGCCGGGCGGGCTGAACCTCGATTTCGAGGTAAAATGGTTCTTGTGACTTATTACCTTTCCATCTTTTGCATAGCACTTCTGGACTTTATTCTCTGCATGTCACTTATTAAAATCATTTTTGGGATGTGCAATATTCAATTGTTACTATGTGATACTGACTGACCTTTGCTTTTTATATATACCCCCTGTTATGGCCGCACCACATATTATATACTCAGTGATTGTTAGGCGCCGAGGGTCCGCTCGTCAGTGCGGCCCAGCGCCTAGCAACCAGGGACGCCGTACGCGGACAGCCGCCGGCTCCCTGGCAACGCTAGACGCCGGGCGCACGGAGCCGCACAGACCCTAGCAACGGGGACGCCACTGTCGGACCGCGTTCCCCGTTGCTGGGTCCAAAGTTAATTACCACACTTGTTTCCTGGCCGTGCAGTATGGCAGCTACACGGTTTGTTTGTAATTAGCCCTGTCTGGCACCTGATTGGAGGGCTTCCATTTAAAGGCACTCTCAGGACTTCTCACAGACGCCGGTAATAGCTTCCTGTTTGCTGTATCTGTTGCAGAGAGTGTTTCCAGTCCTGCTCTATCCGGTCGTTCCTGTCCTCAGTGGTCCAGTACTCGTAAGTTGTCATCTGTTCCTGGAGTCCTGACCGAGCACCTTTAACATCCTGTGGTGTTCGTGAGTCGCGGCGTAGCCGTGTGTTGCGGCTTGACCGCTTACTATTTATTATTTGTTATATTGAGTCTCGGAGCTTTTGCGGAGGATTCCGCTCCCACAAATCCACTCTGGTATCCAGCGGTGCTGGGTAGGAGTAACGGATTAGTGGATTTTGGTTGTCCTTTTCCCTGGCGGTTTGTCCGCACATACTTCTGGTTTAAGTTTAGTTAGCTTGTAGCCCCTGGCCTGGTTGTTTAGTCAGAGGGCCCCTTGTTATCACCCTGTCTCGGATTTCCCTTTGTCTCCCATTAAGACCTGAGGGGGCATCGGAGTTGGGCAGACATAATCCGCCCTTCAAACGCGGCTGCCATGGGCTCAAGCAACCATAGTCTCGCAGGGGATTTCTGATAAACACGGGCGAGACAACGGAGTTAGGGCGCATGGGGTTACTAGGCTTTCCTGTTCCCGTAACC
The DNA here is from genome assembly GCF_028390025.1 of Pseudophryne corroboree. Lineage (NCBI taxonomy): Eukaryota > Metazoa > Chordata > Amphibia > Anura > Myobatrachidae > Pseudophryne > Pseudophryne corroboree. Next base: position 596,938,800 of record NC_086449.1, on the reverse strand, counting down.
AGCATTCCCTTCCAGTACTCTGGCCTTTGTCATAAGATCTCCTCTGGTCAGAAGTACTGGAATCATAACATTATTACCGGCCACACCAAAACTTAAAATTAAACAAGGTTTGATTTTTTTCCCTTATTCAGTTTGGAAGATTTGTCGGCCTCATGAATCCCACTGGTTTAGGGCCAAATCCTGGCCAGCTTCTAGTTAGCCAGATTCAAGAACTTACTCAGATGGTTCAGGATCTTTCCCTTCGGGTGAAGTCGCAGGAAGATCTTTTACGGACTTCCCGAGGGTCGTCCCTGAACCGAAAATGCATTTGCCTGACCGTTTTTCTGGTGATAGGAAGCAGTTTTTTAATTTTAAAGAGTCTTGTAAACTTTATTTTCGTTTAAGACCAATCTCCTCAGGTACGGAATCTCAGCGGGTCGGAATTATTATTTCTTTACTTCAGGGGGATCCCCAGACCTGGGCTTTTGGTTTAAGAACAGAGGATCCGGCATTGTTGTCTGTAGACGCCTTTCTGGGGTCTTTAGGGCTTTTGTATGATGACCCTGATAGAGAGGCATCCGCCGAGAGTCAGTTGCGTGCTCTCAGACAGGGTAGGAATCCCGCAGAGATTTATTGTACGGAGTTTCGCCGTTGGTCGAACGACTGTGGCTGGAATGACCCAGCCCTGCGCAGTCAGTTTCGCCTCGGCTTATCTGAGTCTATAAAAGACAGTCTCCTTCAGTATCGCGCTCCTGAGACTCTTGATAAACTCATGGAGCTTTCTATTAAGATTGATCGTCGTCTCAGAGAGCGGAGGGCTGAAAAAGGAGCACCTGTCGGGTCTTCTCCTTGTGTTTTTTCCATTCCTGTGGACATAGAGGAGCCCATGCAGATGGGTCTCTCCAAGCTGTCTCCTGAAGAAAGAACCAGAAGGCAAAATTCTGGTCTTTGTTTGTACTGTGGGGGTAAGGAAAATTTTGCCCGTAATTGTCCGAACAAGTCGGGAAACGCCTCGACCAAGTGAATTGTGAGGGGGTTCACTTTGGTCTGCAGCTTATCTCCTCGAATAATTCCCTGTTAGTCCCAGCTAAAGTTTCCTTTGGCAGCCTCTGTTCTTCGGTGTCGGCTTTTGTTGACAGTGGAGCTGCAGGGAACTTTATGGACTTAACGTGGGCCAAGGCCTTAGGTATTCCTCAGTTAACCTTGGGTAGGCGTATCACCATGCATGGTTTAGATGGGAGTCCCTTGTCCAATGGGGTTATTTCCCTCTGTACTCCCCCTGTTCTACTTTCGGTAGGAGCTCTTCATTCCGAAAAGATTGAATTTTTCCTTACCCATTGCCCTGCAGTTCCAGTGGTTCTGGGTCACCCTTGGCTGGCCTTTCATAATCCCATCATTGATTGGCAGTCGGGGGAGATCTCACAATGGGGTACCATCTGTAATAAGGAATGTATTACGTTTCCCATCAGAATAGCTGCTGCCATTCCCGAACCCATTCCTGTGGAATACCAGGATTTTGTTGATGTATTTTCCAAGGGCAATGTGGACATTCTGCCTCCCCATCGGCCTTATGATTGTGCTATTGAGCTAATTCCTGGTGCCACATTGCCAAAGGGAAGGTTATATGCATTGTCCGGACCAGAAACTGTGGCCATGAATGAGTATGTTAAAGAGAGCCTAGGGAAAGGATTTATCAGGCCATCTAAATCCCCGTTAAGTGCAGGCTTCTTCTTTGTGGAGAAGAAAGATGGATCACTCAGAATTTGCATTGACTTTAGAGCCTTGAATAAGATCTCAGTAAAAAATACTTACCCTTTGCCGCTGATTTCTGTCCTCTTTGATCAGCTACGTTCGGCTGTGATTTTTTCTAAGATTGACCTGAGAGGAGCATATAACCTCATCCGAATCAAGTCAGGAGATGAGTGGAAAACGGCATTCAGTACTCAGTCGGGTCACTACGAGTATCTGGTTATGCCATTCGGCCTGTCTAACGCTCCGGCAGTTTTCCAGGATCTCATTAACGATGTGCTCCGTGATTTTCTTGGAAGATTCGTGGTCGTTTACTTAGACGATATCTTGATCTATTCTGACTCTATTGAACAACATGTTACCCAGGTGCGTCAGGTTCTTCAAAAATTACGTGAAAATCACCTATATGCCAAGCTGGAGAAGTGTGAATTTCATGTCACGGAGGTATCCTTTTTGGGGTACATTATTTCCCCTCGGGGATTCTGTATGGAACCAAAGAAGCTCCAAGCCATCCTTAGTTGGGCGCAACCCACCAACTTAAAAGCAATTCAGCGCTTTTTAGGGTTTGCAAATTATTATAGAAGATTTATTCATTCTTTTTCCGACCTGGTTGCTCCCATTGTGGCACTGACTAAGAAGGGAGCGGATCCAACCAGCTGGTCTCGTGAAGCTGAGTTATCTTTTCAGGCCTTGAAACAAGCCTTCGTCTCAGCCCCAGTCCTCAGACATCCCAACCCAGAATTGCCTTTCATTGTTGAGGTTGATGCCTCGAAGGTTGGAGTAGGGGCTATCCTGTCTCAGAAGGATCCGGACTCTCTAGAATTACATCCTTGTGCCTTTATGTCCAGGAAATTCTCATCTGCTGAATCCAACTACGATGTTGGTAACCGGGAATTACTGGCTATTAAATGGGCTTTCGAGGAGTGGAGGCATTGGCTTGAGGGAGCAACACATACCATTTCAGTTTTGACTGATCACAAAAATCTTCAGTACATCGAATCAGCTAAACGGCTGAATGCCCGGCAGGCTCGTTGGGCTTTATTTTTTACTCGTTTCAAGTTCATTATCACCTTCAGGCCAGGTTCCAAGAATACCAAGGCGGATGCCCTATCACGCATCAGTTCTTCCAGTTCATGATAACAGTCCTGTTACTCCCATACTTCCGTCTTCAGTCATTCGGGCAGGCCTCACACAAGATTTATTTACCCAGTTAAAGCAGCTTCAACATCAAGCTCCTGGAAATACTCCTGCTGGTCGTCTTTATGTCCCTGAGTTTTGGAGAGCAACTGTTTTGACTGAGTTTCATGATAGCAAAGTTGCCGGGCATCCGGGGATCTCTAAGACTTTGGAATTAGTCTCCCGCTCAGTATGGTGGCCTGGTCTTTCTAAAGACATTAAGGAGTTTGTTTTTTTCTTGTCAGGTCTGTGCACAGCATAAAGTTCCCCGTTCCTTGCCTATGGGGCAACTTATGCCCTTAAATGTTCCTCTCAGGCCATGGTCTCATATTTCCATGGATTTTGTGGTAGACCTCCCTCTGTCAGCCGGATGCCGAGTCATATGGGTAGTAGTGGACCGTTTTAGCAAGATGGCCCATTTCATTGCTCTTCCCCGACTGCCATCTGCCCAGGGATTGGCAGTTTTGTTCCTCCGCCATGTTTTCAGACTCCATGGGTTACCTACTGATATTGTTTCTGATCGGGGTCCACAATTCATTGCACAATTTTGGAAGTCTTTTTGTGCCTCATTAAAGATGAAATTGTCTTTAACGTCTGGCTACCATCCCCAGTCCAACGGGCAGACTGAGCGAGTTAATCAATCATTAAAACAGTATTTGCGTTTGTACTCAGCCAAACTCCAAAATGATTGGTCCGAGTTTCTTCCTTTGGCGGAGTTTGCTTACAACAATTCCTGTCATTCCTCCACCAATGTGTCTCCATTCTTTACAGTTTTTGGTTTTCACCCCAGAGCTAATTCCTTTTTTCAACATTCCTCTGTCTCCTCGATAACCTTAACCTCTCATCTCAGACTCATTTGGAGAAAAGTGCACCTTGCTCTCAGAAAAGCGGCATATCGGGAGAAAAAAATTTCTGACAGGCTCCGGCGGCCTTGCACTTTTAAAGTAGGAGATAGGGTATGGTTGTCGACTCGCAACATTAAAATTCGACAAACCTCAGCCAGATTGGGTCCCAAATTTATTGGACCATTTCATATTATTAAAAAAATCAATCCAGTTGCTTTCCGGTTACGTTTACCAAGAGCTCTCCGGATCGGAAATACGTTTCATTGCTCCTTGTTGAAACCATACGTTTCTTCCAGTAGATTTCCTCGAAAGATCTCTCAGAGGAAATCGCCAGTAGATGTACAGGGTCATCAGGAGTTCTTGGTGGAGAAGGTTCTTGATTCCAAATTGTCCCGGGGTCGGCTTTATTTTCTGGTACACTGGAGAGGTTATGGTCCAGAGGAAAGGTCTTGGGTCCTGGATAAGGATCTCCATGCCCCGAGGCTCAAGAGGGCATTTTTTCGAGAATTTCCTCGGAAACCTGGCTTTAGGGGTTCCTTGACCCCTCCTCAAGGGGGGGGTACTGTTAGGCGCCGAGGGTCCGCTCGTCAGTGCGGCCCGGCGCCTAGCAACCAGGGACGCCGTACGCAAACAGCCGCCGGCTCCCTGGCAACGCTAGACGCCGGGCGCACGGAGCCGCACAGACCCTAGCAACGGGGACGCCACTGTCGGACCGCGTTCCCCGTTGCTGGGTCCAAAGTTAATTACCACACTTGTTTCCTGGCCGTGCAGTATGGCAGCTGCACGGCATGTTTGTAATTAGCCCTGTCTGGCACCTGATTGGAGGGCTTCCATTTAAAGGCACTCTCAGGACTTCTCACAGACGCCGGTAATAGCTTCCTGTTTGCTGTATCTGTTGCAGAGAGTGTTTCCAGTCCTGCTCTATCCGGTCGTTCCTGTCCTTAGTGGTCCAGTACTCGGAAGTTGTCATCTGTTCCTGGAGTCCTGACCGAGCACCTTTAACATCCTGTGGTGTTCGTGAGTCGCGGCGTAGCCGTGTGTTGCGGCTTGACCGCTTACTATTTATTATTTGTTATATTGAGTCTCGGAGCTTTTGCGGAGGATTCCGCTCCCACAAATCCACTCTGGTATCCAGCGGTGCTGGGTAGGAGTAACGGATTAGTGGATTTTGGTTGTCCTTTTCCCTGGCGGTTTGTCTGCACATACTTCTGGTTTAAGTTTAGTTAGCTTGTAGCCCCTGGCCTGGTTGTTTAGTCAGAGGGCCCCTTGTTATCACCCTGTCTCGGATTTCCCTTTGTCTCCCATTAAGACCTGAGGGGGCATCGGAGTTGGGCAGACATAATCCGCCCTTCAAACGCGGCTGCCATGGGCTCAAGCAACCATAGTCTCGCAGGGGATTTCTGATAACACGGGCGAGACAACGGAGTTAGGGCGCCAGGGGTTACTAGGCTTTCCTGCTCCCGTAACCAGCATTCCCTTCCAGTACTCTGGCCTTTGTCATAAGATCTCCTCTGGTCAGAAGTACTGGAATCATAACAGTGATGGACTTATGGGAAGCCCCACGTTCGATAAACACCACAGACTATCTGCTGCTGGTATCGGAGGCAACGAGTTCCAATGGAAACGGATGCGGCTGGCCGGACTATGGAGCTATAGACGTGAAGGGCAAAAGCGGAAATGGTGGCGGGATGTGGAAAGGCTCATGCGACATGTAGTTAATGGATGTGTAGGAGCCACCTGCGCCCACCGCCCCGCAATTGGTAGGATGTACATTTAAATAGAGGGACCAGAGGAACTGGACATTACACTATTGGATGCCTTGAAAAAGACCCGATGTACAGGGTAGAAATGCGTTGGCCGAACAAAAATACTGACTAAACCAGGAGATCCAGTGTGGAGGACCAGTGTATGTGGTATAGGAGCTGCTGCGGTTGCCGTGGACTCACAAACTTATGTGCTCTATTTTCACCTGCTTCTGGTAATTGCACTTTATTGGACTCCCTGGGGTAAATTTACGAAGGTCCCGATTTTGACCGAGATTGCGTTTTTTCTTCAAAGTGTCATCTCGGTAATTTACTAAACACTAATCACGGCAGTGATGAGGGCATTCGTAATTTTTTGCTAGTCCAAGTAAAAAATTACGAATGAATACACCATCGGTCAAATTACGCCTGTTTAGATATGAATCTCGGTCATTTACTAACCATTCGTAATTGTAATTGCTGCCGCGAAAATGCATTCGCGGCCGCGAAAAATTACAAATCGTAATTTTTTCCTAAAAAAAAATGTGCCAGCATTTGAAAACCGCGTTTACATGTGTACTCGATTATCCATTACTCACACCTGAATGTTTGGCCCTATAAAAGTGTTCCAGGCACATTCTGAACTTCTCTCACTCAGAAATGGCGGCTGTGGTGTGTGGCAATGATTTTTTGTTTGCTGTGGGATACCTTAGACTGCTCCATGAGGCTTCCAGGAATCAGGCCCAGGTAAGTGAACATGGTCAACAGGTTGTCCAGGTACCGCGGAGGCTGCGCCAGCCTCGTTTTTTTAGAGGGCGTTTAAACTTAAATGCATTGTCCGATGATAGGGTCATACAGATGTTCCGCCTAAATAGAACCAACATTTTCCAACTGTATGACCTTGTCAAACTGGGCATAGACCCTGAGACAGCACGCTCTCGCTCTGTCTCAGGCCTACACAAACTCCTGGCTGTGTTACACTTTATGGCTACTGGGAGCTTCCAGGCTGTGGCAGGCGACGTCATTGGTATCTCACAGCCCACCTTTTCCAGATATTTGATTCAGGTGAGTCTAAAAATACATATGCGGTTATGTCTAAGTGTTGCTTCTGTAAGTACAAACAACACAGTATTGTAGAGAATACCTAACATGACACTCACCTTAGCTTCTTTAATGTCCACTCAGGTTTTGGATGTGTTGGAGCCACACATTAAAGCCTCAATCTGCTTCCCTACCGAGGAGTCGGAGTGGAGTGCTGTCAGGGTAGCTTTCTATGAGCTTGCTGGCATGCCCAATGTGCTGGGGGCCATAGATTGCACACACGTTCAGCTGAGATCACCTAAGGGCCGCCAATATATATATACTAATAGGCATCTGACACAATCAACTAATGTCCAGGTGGTCTGTGATGCAAACCTAAAAATTATGAGTGTTGTTGCAGGTTACCCTGGTGGCTGCCATGACTCCTTCATCCTCAGTCAGTCATCGCTCTTCGATAAATTTGAGGAGGGACAAATGCCTGATGGCTGGCTGTTGGGTATGTTTAAAATGTTTTGTGTGTATGTCTTTTAACCACAAACTCCAGTTTGGATGAGGTGAAAGAATAATCTAACATATGTACTAATGTTGACTATATCTGTTTTTAAGGTGATGGGGGTTACGGCTGCTACTCTTGGCTCCTTACTCCATTGTCCCAACCTGATTCTCCTGCTGAACACAGTTACAATCGTGCACATAAGGCTACGCGGAATGTGATGGAAAGATGTTTTGGTGTGCTGAAGTCACGGTTTCGGTGTCTGGATAAATCTGCAGGCCTTTTGTTGTATAGTCCCTCAAAGGTGACTAGAATTGTGTTCTGCTGCTGTTTTCTCCATAATCTGTGTTTAAGTCAACATCTGGCACATGATGAGGGAGAAAGCAGTCAGCAAGCAGAGGAGTTAGAAGCATCTGGTGACAGTGTGAGTACAAATGTAGGGAGGCAGGTACGGCAAGAAGTGATCCTGCGCTATTTTACAGGTCAGTTTTATTAGGCTGTAATTATCCTTGACTAAACTCTTTGCACTACTTTCTATTGTGTGTTTTGTTACTTACTGTTTGTTGTTTATAGTGGTGTGTACATTGTGCTTAGTTTATGCTAAAAATACATTTTCAGTCATTACCCATGAAAAACATACATACATACAGAGCAGCTTCGCCAATGTTGGAGACGGACACAGGAAGTTGTGTGTTTGTCAAATACAAATTTTTATTTTTCAAATAACATTGTGGTTATTTTTTGCGCTTGTGTGTGCTGGGTGCTGGCTCACTGGCACGTGCTCTGGAGGAACGCCGAACAGGGGAGGTTACTGGCGTTTGGATAGGGGTCGTGGTCCCCGAGCTGGAGGTTACTTGGTGAGCTCCCATCAATGAAATATTGCTGCTTAAATTATTAAGGCTTGCAATCAGCTGAGTGTTGGTTGCAGTGTGGCTGGCTACAATCCTGGATAACGACTCATTCACCACTTGGTTGTGCTGAATGAGCTGAACGAGTGCCTGCTGATGGCGCTGTTGCTCATCTATGATGCGCGATAAATGAGCAAGCATTTGGCTGTTGTCAGCCCTTATTTGCTCCATTGAGGTTGCCATTCGCCCTACTTGTACAATCAGTCTGCCCGAGTTGCGACTAATACGCAGTAGATGATGGGGCAGACTGGCAAGGTGTTGTGTATGTGCGGTCAGGCTGGCATTGCTTTGGGCCTGTTGGCTTGTCCAACTGGCCCAAAAATCATCTGGTATTTGGCTTGGGGGCGGAGCTTGTGCCAGTTGTGGACTGATGGAGGCTTGGGGGATATCCTGCAACTGTATTGGCTGGCTTGGGTCAACAGGTGTAAGTTGAAGTGTGATGGTTGCCTGTTGGTCTTGTCCCTGCTGGTCCACGTCGGCCATCAAGCTGGGCTCTGTATGGGGTGGGCAACATGCAATGTTTATTTCTATATTTTTTACAAGGCTACTTCTACACATTACTACATTCATAATACTCCATTTTTAAAAGTTTTGGCGTTGATTTTATAAACTTATAATGTTTTTTATGTTCAAAAACATATATACCAACACAGGCGGAAACATAGACAGATTTGCATAATCCTCACCTAACCAACTCCCCTCCACAGCATTACACTGTTAGATTCCCTCCCCTGACCACGATATAGTCTACTTACCAGGATAGTCCAGATGAGCGGAGCAAGTAAGCCATCTACATACTGGACAGGGGAGATGTGTGAACACTATAATGTTGTGGATACTGTTTTTTATATTGAATTTTATTCATATTTTATTTAAATGTGCACGTGTGTGGGCCCAATTTATTTAAAAATCTGTAATTTAATAAAAATTATGTTGGCGAGAACATCCACTAAGACCTTATCTAAAAAATTTTAATCACCTTTAGCAATTGAAGACGTAACAACACATTGCTTGTTCTGGAAAACATGTAATCTCAAAACCAACTAACAACATATTAACTGTACTGTGTATATTATTGCTTATGTGTTTAATTTCTGTTTTTACTCACCAGATAACTGAGGGGATCGGGGCTCATCACTCTGCGAACTCGCCAATAGTGCCAGTGGTGGCTGGGGTGACACTGCCGAAAGTCGTCGCCTGGGTGGGGATGATGGAGCCGCAGATTCCGAGCCAAGACGCCGTGTCTTACTTGGCCTCCTGGGTAAGTGGCCCGAGCCCTGTGATGGGCGCCTTACAGGAGGTCGGCTTCCAGAAGCAGAACCTATGTGAAAATATAAACATTAATATTTTGTACTTCTATGTGTTTTCAGAATATGTGACTACAGTGAAGACTTACCTGCAATCCCAGCCTCATCCTGACTTGTCTGAGGCCTGTCTGGCCGGCTGGTCTGTGGAACTGTTGAAAAAGTGTTCCAAACATTATTACCATGCTTTGTGTTAAAAAAACCACTGCAAAGCCTTATTGTACTGTAACCATCTATTAGGTATTGGTTGATTAAATAATTTCAGCTTAAGAGCTTCTAGCTTCATTTTTTTGTGTTGTATATCCAAATGTACATGATGTGGCACACAATAAATATGTTACATTTTAGAATTATGCCTCAGATATTGCAGAGATTGACTACTTGCAAATGTTTAAAAAATGTAATGTTGAAAAAATTGCACCGCTTTTCAGAAGTAAAAAACAAAAACAAAACATTTTTTAATAAGCAGACAACACAGATGTCCAAGCATTATCGCCAAAAAAAAATATTTTTTAGTTTAAATAAAAAACAGACATTGCACATGTTTTTGCGCAATATTTAATTTAACAAACAGCCAATGCAAGGTGAAAAAAGCACATTCTAAACACAAACACACCTTAAGGGTGCATAGGCCTGCAATATGTTAAAAAAAATATATGCATCCTTTACCCTTTAAAAATGACATTTACAACATTTAGCGGACATTTAAAAAACAATATAACAAATCAAACTTACCATCCTGCGTGGGTCTGTCCGAATCCCGGACATGAGTAGCAGACACCACTTCTGCAGGAATCAATGCCCGCACAGGCTCCTCCCAGTCCCGATAGGTTGCCCGGAAAGGTGGGCCACCTCCGGTTTTACGTGCAGATTTGGCCATCTTGGCCTTGACACGCCGCTTAATATCATAAAACCTCTTGCGGCACGTGTCCTCAGTCCGCCTCACCACACCCTCACTATTCACAGCAAGTATTACTTGCCCCCACAGGACAGACTTCCTGCGGGAGGACACCTTGCCAGCATCCTGACCAAACAATTGGCGATGGTGCTTCATCAGCTCACGCACCAAAGCCATGTTTTCAGCATAGCTGAACTTTATATTCCTGCCAGTCTTGGTAGTGGTGCGTGGCTGCGGAGCCACAACACCATCACTATCACTGGAAAATACAGCAACAGGCACCCCCTCCTCCTCCTCCTCACTAACCTCCTCCCTCTCACTACCCCCCTCCACCTCACTACCAGCCTCCACCTCACTACCAGCCTCCACCTCACTTCCAGCCTCCACCTCACTAACCTCCGCCACCACACTGACCTCTGAGTCGGACATGACAAACAACAAAAAACACTGAAAAATCAAAACACAAAACACACTCCTCCACTACTCCTACTACTACACACCACACAGCCAACACACACGCTCACTCACTCACTCACAAACAATGACAAAAGACTGTAAAAAAAATACAAGGACAAAAAAATTGACAAACTGTGAAAAAACAATACTACAAATATGACAATACTACTTACACACACAGTACAGCACTCAACAATCACCAAACTCCTCTCCAAATCCACCAAAAACTCCACCAAACTCACCAACTCCAAATACACCTTCCTCTCTCCTCTCCACTAGCTAAACCCACGAGGTGCGGAGTGTTTGGGGCGGTTTTATAGTAATATGCACAGACACTCCTCCTTCACGAATACAACCAATCACGGCCGCGTGACGTAAACGAAACTTAGGACTAAAAACGCGGCAGCAATTTCCAAATCACTGCCGTAACAGACATGTGACGCAGTCGTAAAAAAAAACCCACAACGCGGCCGCGAAATAGCAAACGCGGCCGCAATCTACATCAGAAAAGCACGAATGACATCGACATCGGAAGAAACGAAAATTACGAATACGACAGCTTAGTAAATTAGTCGTAATCAATTCAAAAAGTTGCAATTTTACACTGTCGATGTCATTCGTGATTGAACTTGGACATGTTTCTGGAAAATACGAATCTTAGTAAATTTACCCCCCTGTGTTGATTTCTTTCTGTGCTGCTACAATATTTCCTGCTGCGATATGTTTTCAAGGATTATCATTAAATGTATTTTTAATTGTGCTGTATTTCATGCACTTTATTCTGGCATTTATTGAGAACAACTGTGATTCACTATATGCACTTTATTTTTTTTCTGGTTGGCAAATATCTCATTTGAGACCTGTAAGGATAAGACCACAAACGACAGTGGGTCCGGGACCATATTTTGATGCGCTTGGTTGTTTGTATTGACACCGTATTCTTTTTGCAATTGGTCCAATCCCGTTTGGGGTGGAGGTATTTTAGAGAGTTGCCTCTGTGTGTCTTTCACTTTATCAAGTTGCTCATAGTGCGCACTTTGTATAGATTCCACACCTGTATCTATCTCATTATCTTATATACCGTGCAGTGCCTAGATCAGGTTTCAATGTCGCCCTACACTACCGGTAACGGGCGCAATGACATTACGCGGCACCCAGCCAACGGTGGGGTGATGGAGCCAATCACAAAGGTAACCATAACCTAATAACCTATAAAACAGGGACAGCATACTAGACAGTGCAGCATCATTTTACAGCATAGTTTAACATACAAAACAGGGACAGCATATGTACAGATATATAACTCTTTATAGTGTAAATTTCTCTGCAGATTTACGTGTTTATATCTAAAAATGTCATGGAACAGCAGTGGTTTAAATTTGTGATGAATTTTGCAGATGTTGTTTAGGGACAGATTTAACAACTACTGATATTCTTGTTTTCACTTGTTAGGAATGTTAAATGGTGCTCTGGCCAACCAACTTCTACCTGCCATAGTGCCATGTGTTTGAAAAATGACAATAGCTGATTGGCTTGAGCACCATTTAACAATTGTAAAAAGTGATAGCAAGAATATCACTTGCTGTTACTGCCCCTTAGTTATTTGTTGAGATCAGATTTATTTATTTACAAGCATTGAACTCTCCTATTAACTGAGCCTTTTTCTGTGTGAATTTTGCTAAAAGTTTTTCCTTTCATCTGATATCATTACTCAAACAGGCTATCTTATCAAACTTGGAATAGTGCAATCAACTTTAATTTCTTTGTTCACTTAACCTTTTTCTATTTTGTTCTTTTTTAAATGATCTGATAAACTAATTTCCAACACTTAGCCTTGTAAGTCCAAAAATCCACTGGTTTATTTCAGGTGAATTCTAATCAAGCCTACAGCACAATCCAGGATGATTTAAGGTAAAATGGATCACTAAATGCATTTATTTTTTTGTACGACTGTACAGTATGTGAGCATAGCAAGGTTAGAGATGGGAGGGACTGTTAACTGAAGCTAGTGCTCAAATGCTCTCAGAGATATAATGAATTGTACAGTATAAGTTCAGCAAGATAATTGGGGATATTTATTGTACTAGAAACAATGTTAATGCACAATATATTTTTCACTGATAAATTAAACCTGTTTCAGCTTATTGCTGCGTTCTTCATAGAAACATAAAAAGAATAGTAAATATCTACCGGATTGGTTTACTCATTAGTTACTGTACAACATCCTCTGTCCTTCTAAAATATGGCAGGCAAGGGCGCATTTATTCATGTTTGATGTGGCAAATAAATGTAATCATTTTTGCATGACTAAAGGCTCTACTGCATGATGCCCTTCAAAATTTCTTGTCCTGGAAAATTTGCATTCATGCCTATTATCAATAGAGATGAGCAGTTGCCGAACATCACGTCCCAAGCCCGGATCCAAGCCCGGCTCGGGACTTCCCACCAGACACAGAAACCAGAATGAGGCAGAACGTCATCATCCCACTATCGGATTCTCGCATGTTTTGGATTCCATAAAAGGAGCCACGTGTCTCCGCCATTTTCACTCCAGTCCTTGAGAGTGTAGCGAGTGGATGTGTCTCTCTCCTCAGTATCTGTCTGTGTGGGAAAGTGGTGTGGCAACCTGCTCTGTCTTATGTGTGTCCTTCCAGTGCTGTCTTGTACTGCATCAGTCCAGTCACAGTGGTTCTGTCCTCTGCTGCCATATGTCCAGTGCTGCTGTATAAGTCCAGTACAGTGGTGCTGTGTTGTGCTGCATCAGTCCAGTGGTGGTGTCTTGTGCTGCATCAGTCCAGTCACAGTGGTGGTGTCCTCTGGTGCCATATGTCCAGTGCTGCTGTAAAAGTCCAGTCCAGTGGTGCTGTGTTGTGCTGCATCAGTCCAGTGGTGGTGTCTTGTGCTGCATCAGTCCAGTCACAGTGATGGTGTCCTCTGCTGCCATATGTCCAGTGCTGCTGTAAAAGTCCAGTCCATTGCAGTGGTGCTGTGTTGTCCTGCATCAGACCAGTGGTGGTGTCCTTGTGCTGCTGTATAAGTCCAGTGCTACTGCTGTATAAGTCCAGTGTCATAAGTCCATATTAGTTCAATGATACTGCCGTATATGTCCAGTGATACTGCCATATAAATCCAGTGATACTGCCGTATATGTCCAGTGATAATGCCATATAAATCCAGTCCAATGGTAAAGACATATAAGTCCAGTTATACTAATATAAAAGTCCAGTAAGACTGCCGTATAAGTCAAGGGATACTGCCGTATATGTCCAGTGGTACTGCCATATAAATCCAGTGGTACTGCTGTATAAATCCAGTCCAGTGGTCCTGCCTATAAGTCTAGTGGTACTGCTATATAAGTCCACTGGTACTGCTGTATAAGTCCAGTGGTACTTCCGTATAAATCCAGTCCAGCGGTACTGCCATATAAGTCCAAGAGTACTGCCATATAAGTCCAGTGATACTGTCGTATAAGTCCAGTGATACTTCCAAATATGTCCAGTGGAACTGCCGTATGAATCCAGTGGTACTGCCGTATAAATCCAATCCGGTGGTACAACCGTATAAGTCCAGTGGTACTTTCATATAAATCCAGTCCAGTGATACTGTCGTATAAGTCCAGTGGTACTGCCATATAATTTCAGTGATACTGCCATATATAATAGTTGGACTGTCGTATAAATCCAATTGTACTGCCATATAAATCCAATCCAGTGGTACTGCCGTATAGGTCTAGTGGTACTGCCATATAAATCCAGTGGTACTGTCGTAAAAATCCAATCCAGTGGTACTGCCATATAAGTCCAGTGGTACTGCAATATAAATCCAGTCCAGTGGTACTGCCGTATAAGTCCAGTGGTATTGCCATATAATTCCAGTGTTACTGCCGTATAGGGCCAGTAGTACTGCCATATAATTCCAGTGATACTGCCATATATGTCCAGTGGTACAGACATATAAATCCAGTGGTACTGCCATATAAATCCAGTCCAGCAGTACTGCCATATAAGTCCAGTGGTATTGCCAATTAAGTCCACTGGTAATGCTGTATAATTCCAGTGATACTGCCATATAATTCCAGCAGTACTGCCATATAAATCCAGTACAGTGGTACTGCCACATGAGTCCAGTGATACTGCAATATAAGTCCAGGTATAGTGCTGTATAAGTCCAGTGATACTGCGGTAAAAGTCCAGTGGTACTGCCATATATGTCCAGTGCTACTGCTGTATAAATCCAGGGCTACTGTCTTATAAATCCAGTCCAGTAGCACTGTCATATAAGTCCAGTGGTACTGCCATATAAGTCCAGGGGTACTGCCGTATATGTCCAGTGGTACTCCCATATAAATCCAATTAAATCCAGTCCAGTAGTACTGCCGTATAAATCCATTGGTACTGCAGTATAAGTCCAGTGGTACTGCCATAAAAATCCAGTCCAGTGGTACTGCCATATAACTGCAGTGGTACTGCCATATAAATCGAGTGATATTACCTTATATGTCCAGTGGTACTGCCATATAAATCCAGTTGTACTGCCATATAAATCCAGTCCAGTGGTACAGCCGTATAAGTTAGTGGTACTGCCCTATAAGGCCACTGGTACTGCTGTGTAAGTCCAGTTGTACTGCCGTATTAATCCAGTCCAGGGGTACTGTCATATAAATCCAACAGTACTGCCATATATGTCCAGTGATACTGCCATATATGTCCAGTGGTACTGCCGTATAAATCCAGTAGTACTGCTGTATAAATCCAGTCCAGTGGTACTGCCGTATAAATCCAGTGGTACTGCTGTATAAATCCAGTCCAGTGGTACTGCTGAATTACTCCAGTGGTACTGCAATATAAGTCCAGTGATACTGTCATAAAAGTTCAGTGGTACTGCTGTATAATTCCAGTGATACTGTAATATATACCAGTTGTACTGCGGTATAAATCCAGTGGTACTGCCATATAAACAAAGTCCATTGGTACTGCCGTTAAAGTCCAGTGGTACTGCCGTATAAGTTTTGGGGCACTGCTGTATATGTCTAGTGGTACTGCCATATAAATTCAGTGGTACAGTCATAAAAATCCAGTCCCGTGGTACTGCCATATAAGTCCAGTGGCACTGCTGTAAAAGTACAGTGGTACTGCAGTATAAATCCAGTCCAGTGGTTCTGCCATATAAGTCCAGTGTTACTGCCATATACTTCCAGTGTTACTGCCGTATATGTCCAGTAGTACTGCAGTATGAGTCCAGTGGTACTGCCATATGTGTTTATTGGTACTGCCATATAAATCCAGTGGTACTGCCATATTAATCTGGTCCGGTGGTACTGCAGCATAAGTCCAGTGGTACTGTCATATAAGTCCAGTGGTATTGCAGTATAAATCCAGTCTAGTTGTACTGCCGTATAAGTCCAAATTTACTGCCATATAATTACAGTGTCACTACCATATATTTCCAGTGGTACTGCCCTATAAATTCAGTGGTACTGCAGTATAAGTCCAGTGGTGCTGCCGTAAAAGTCCAGTGATACTGCCAAATAATTCTAGTGGTACTCCTGTATAAATCCAGTCCAGTGGTACTACATATAAATCCAGTGGTACTACCATATAAGTCCAATGATACTGTCATTTAAGCCCAGTTGTACTGCCGTATAAGTCTAATGATACTGCCATATATATATCCCATGGTACTGCCATATAAATCCAGTGGAACTGCCGTATAAGTCCAGTGGTACTACCATATAAGTCCAGTGGTACAGACGTATAAGTCCAGTGGTACTGCCATATAAATCCAGTCCAGTGGTACTGCCATATAACTGCAGTGGTACTGCTATATAAGTCCAGTAAAACTGCCATATAAGTCCAGTGATACATCCATATAAGTCCACTGGTACTGCTGTATAATACCAGTGATACTGCCATAAAATTCCAGCAGTACTGCCGTATAAATCCAGTCTAGTGGTACTGCCACATGAGTCCAGTGATACTGCCATATAAGTCCAGTGATACTGCTGTATTAGTCCAGTGATACTGCCATAAAAGTCCAGTTGTACTGCCGAATAAGTCCATTGGTACTGCAGTATAAATCCATTCCAGTGGTACTGCCGTATAAGTCCAGTTGTACTGCCGAATAAGTCCATTGGTACTGCAGTATAAATCCATTCCAGTGGTACTGCCGTATAAGTCCAGTGGTACTGCTATATAATTCCAGTATTACTGCTGTATATGTCCAGTGGTACTGTCTTATAAATCCAGTGGTAGTGCCATATAATTCCAGTGGTACTGCGATATGTCCTGTGATACTTTCGTATAAGTACAGTGGTACTGCCGTATAATTCCAGTAATAATGACATATATGTATAGTGGTAATGCCAGATAAATCCAGTGGTACTGCCATATAAATCCAGTCCAGTGGTACTGCCATATAAGTTCAGGGGTACTGCTGTATATGTTTAATGGTACTGCCGCGTAAATCCAGTGGTAGTGACTTATAAATCTGGCCCAGTGGTACTGCTGTACAATTCCAGTGGCACTGCTGTAAAAGTACAGTGGTACTGCAGTATAAATCCAGTTCAGTGGTACTGCCATATAAGTCCAGAGGTACTGCCATAAAATTCCAGTGTTACTGCTGTATATGTCCAATTGTACTGCATATCAATCCAGTGGTACTGCCATATATGTCCACTGATACTGCCAAATAGGTATAGTGGTACTCCTGCATAAATCCAGTCCAGTGGTAATAGCGTATAAATCCAGTAATACTGACATATAAGTCCAGTGGTTCTGCCGTATAAATCCAGTCCAGTAGTAATGCCATATAAGTCCAGTAGTACTGCCATATAAGTACAGTGGTACTGCACTATAAGTACAGTGGTACAGGCGTATAAATCCAGTCCAGTGGTACTGCCATATAATTCCAGTGATACTGCAATATAAGTTCAGTGGTACTGCCATTTAATTCTAGTGGTACTGCTATAGAATTACAGTGATACTGCCATATAAGTACAGTGTTACTGTTGTATAAATCCATTCCAGTGGTACTGCCATATAACTGCAGTGGTTCTGCCATATAAGTCCAGTGAAACTGCCATATAAGTCCAGTGGTACTGCCATTTAAGTACACTGATACTGCTGTATAATTCTATTGATACTGCCATATAATTCCAGCGGTACTTCCGTATAAATCCAGTCTACTAGTACTGCCACATGAGTCCAGTGATAGTGCGATATATAAGTCCGGTGATGCTGCCATGTAAGTCCAGTGATACTGCCGTAAAAGTCCAGTGGTACTGCAGTATAAATCCATTTCAGTGGTACTGCCGTAAAAGTCCAGTGGTACTGCCATATAATTCCAGTGTCACTGCTTCATATGTCCAGTGGTACTGCCATATAAATCCAGTGGTACTGCTGAATAAGTTCAGTGGTACTGCCGTATAAGTCCAGTGATACTGTTGTATAAGTCCAGTGATACTGTTGTATAAGTCCAGTGGTAACTGCTGTATAATTCCAGTGATACTGCCATATTTCCAGTGATACTGCCACATAAATCCAGTTCAGTGGTACTGCCATATAAGTTCAGTGGTACTGCCGTATAGGTCCAGGGGTATTGCCGTATATGCCTAGTGGTACTTCCATATAAGTCCAGTGATACTGCAGTATAAATCCAGTTCAGTGGTACTGCCGAATAAGTCCAGAGGTACTGCAATATAATTCCAGTGGTAGTGCCAAATAAGCCCAGTGATACTGCCATATAAGTCCAGTGGTTCTGCCGTATAAGTCCAATGATACTGCCTTACATGTGTAGTGGTACTGCCGTATAAATCCAGTGGTTCTGCCATATAAATCCAGTGTTAATGCCGTATAAGTCCAGTGATACTGCCAAATAAGTCTAGTGGTACTCCTGCATAAATTAGGTCCAGTGATACTAGCGTATAAATCCAATAATACTGCCATATAAGTCCCGTAGTTCAGCCGTATAAGTCTAGTGATACTGTGCTATATGTCCAGTGGTACTGCCATATAAATCCAGTGGTACTGCTGTATAAATCCAGTCCAGTAGTACTGCTGTATAAGTCCAGTAGTACTGCCATATAAATTCATTGGTACTGCAGTATGAGTCCAGTGGTAGTGCCATATAAATCCAGTGGTACTGCCATGTAAGTCCTGTGAAATTGCAATATAAGTCAAGTGGTACTTATATGGCAGTACCCCTGCAGTTATATAACTGCAGTGGTACTTCCATATAATCCCAGTGAAACTGCCATACAAATCCAGTGGTAATGCCATTTAAGTCCACTGGTACCGCTGTATAATTCCAGTGATGCTCCCATATAATTCTAACGGTACTGCCGTATAAATCCAGTCCAGTGGTACTGCTGCATGAATCCAGTTTTACTGCCATATAAGTTCAGTGATACTGCCAATTAAGTCCAGTGATACTGCCGTAAAAGTCAAGTGGTACTGCTGTATAAATCCAGTGGTACTGCAGTATAAATCCATTCCAGTGGTACTGGCGAATAAGTCCAGTGGTACTACCATATAATTCCAGTGTTACTGCTGTATATGTCCAGTGGTACTGCCGTATAAATCCAGTGGTACTGCAGTATAAGTCAAAGGGTACTGCCATATAAGTCCAGTGATACTGTCATATAAGTACAGTGGTACTGTAGTATAATTCCAGTGAAACTGACATATATGGCCAGTGGTACTGATGGATAAATCCAGTGGTACTGCCATATAAATCCAGTCCAGTGGTACTGCCATATAAGTCCAGTATTGCTGCGGTATACCAATAGTGTTACTGCTGTATAAAGCCATTGGTTCTGCTGTAAAAATCTGGTCCAGTGGTACTGCCGTACAAGTCCAGTGGTACTGCAGTATAAATCCAGTTCATTGGCACTGCCGTACAAGTCCAGAGGTACTGCCATATATTTCCAGTGTTACTGCCGTATATGTCCAGTGGTACTGCCATATAAATCCAGTGGTACTGCCATATAAGTCCAGTGATACTGCCAAATAAGTCTAGTAATACTCCTGCATAAATCGCGTCCAGTGGTACTAGCAAAAAAATCCAGTGATATAGAAGTCCAGTGATACTGTAATATAAGTCCGGTGGTTTTGTCGTATAAGTCTAATGATACTGCCATCTACTGTATGTCCAGTGGTACTGCCATAAAAATCCAGTCCAGTAATACTGCTGTATAAGTCCAGTAGTACTACCAAATAAGTCCAGTGGTACTGCAGTATAAATCCATTCCAGTGGTACTGGCGAATAAGTCCAGTGGCACTGCCATATAATTCCAGTGGTACTGCCGTATAAATCCAGTGGTACTGCAGTATAAATCCAGTGGTGCTGCCGTATTAGTCCAGTGATACTGTTGTATAAGTACAGTTGTACTGCGGTATAATTCCAGTGAAACTGACATATATGTCCAGTGATACTGCTGGATAAATCCAGTGGTACTGCCATATAAGTCCAGTCCAGTGGTACGGCCATATAAATCCATTTGTACTGCCGTATACCAATAGTGTTACTGCCGTATAAAGCCATTGGTTCTGCTGTCTAAATCCGGTCCAGTGGTACTGCCGTACAAGTCCAGTGGTACTGCAGTATAAATCCAGTTCAGTGGTACTGCTGTATAAGTCCAGAGGTACTGTCATATATTTCCATTGTTACTGCCGTATATGTCCAGTGGTACTGCCGTATAAATCCAGTGATACTGCCAAAAAAGTCTAGTGGTACTCCTGCATAAATCGAGTCCAGTGGTACTAGCAAAAAAATTCAGTGATACTGCTATATAAGTCCAGAGATACTGTAATAAAAGTCCAGTAGTTCTGCCGTATAAGTCTAATGATACTGCCATATACTTTATGTCCAGTGGTACTGCCAAAAAAATCCAGTCCAGTAATACTGCCATATAAGTCCAGTAGTACTGCCATATAAGTCCAGTGGTACTGCAGTATAAGTCCAGTTGTGCTGTTGTATAAATCCAGTCCAGTGGTAGTGCCATATAAGTCCAGTGGTACTGCCATATTAGTCCAGTGAAACTGCAATATAAGTCCGGTTGTACTGCCATTTAAGTACAGTGGTACTGCTGTAAAATTCCAGTGATACTTCCGTATAAGTCCAGTGGTACTGCAATATAAATCCTGTTTAGTGGTACTGCCATATAAGTTAAGTGATACTGCCAAATAAGTCCGGTGATACTGCTATATTAGTCCAGTGGTACTGCCATATTAGTCCAGTGGTACTGCTGTATAAGTCTAGCTGTACTGCCATGTAAGTCCAGTGGTACTGCCATATAAATCTAGTCCAGTGGTACTGCTGTTTCATTCCAGTCCAGTGGTACTGGGGTATAAGTCCAGTGATACTGCCGTATAAGTCCAGTGATACTGCTGTATAAGTCCAGCGGTACTGCCGTATAAATCCAGTGGTACTGCAGTGTAAATCCAGTTCAGTGGTACTGCCGTATAAGTCCAGAGGTACTGCCATATACAATTCCCGTGTTACTGCTGTATATGTCCAGTGGTACTGCCATATAAATCCAGTGGTACTGACGTATAAGTCCAGAGATACTGCCAAATAAGTCTACTGGTACTCCTGCATATATCCAGTCCAGTGATACTAGCGTAAAAATCCAGTGATACTGCCATATAAGTCCAGTGATACTGTAATATAAATCCAGTGGTTCTGCCATATAAGTTTAGTGATACTGCCCTATATGTCCATTGGTACTGCCATATAAATCCAGTGGTACTGATGTATAAATCCAGCCCAGTAGTACTGCCGTATAAGTCCAGTAGTATTGCCATATAAGTACAGTGGTACTGCAGTATATGTCCAGTGGTACTGCCGTATAAATCCAGTCCAGTGGTACTGCCATATAAGTCCAGTGATACTGCCATATAAGTCCGGTGATGCTGCCTTATAAGTCCAGTAGTACTGACATATAAGTCCATTGGTACTGCTGTATATATATATATAGCGGTACTGCCATATAATTCCAGTGGTACTGCCATATAAGTCCAGTGATACTGCCATATAAGTCCAGTGGTACTATACATATAAGTCCAGTGACACTGCCATATATGTGTAGTGGTACTGCTGTATAAATCCAGTGGTTCTGACATATAAATTCAGTCCAGTGATACTGCCGTATAAGTACAGTGATACTGCCATGAAAGTCCAGCGGTACTACCATATAAGTCCAGTGGTATTGCCATATAAATCCAGTCCAGTGGTACTGCCATATAAGTCCAGTAACAATGCCATATAAATCCAGTGGTTCTGGGGTATAAGTCCAGTGATACTGCAGTATAAGTCCAGTGGCAATGCCATATAACTCCATTGGTACTGCTGTATAAATCCAGCGGTACTGCCTTATAAATCTAGTGGTTCTGCCATATAAATCAAGTCCAGTGGTACTGCCATATGTGTCCAGTAGTACTGCCATATAAGTCCAGTGGTACTGCCTTATATATCCAGTCCAGTGGTACTGCCATAAAAGCCCAGTGATAATGCCATATAAGTAAGTCCCGTGGTACTGGTGTATAAGTCCAGTGATACTACCGTATAATTCCAGTGGTAATGCCATATAAGTCCAGTGGTACTGCTGTATAAGTCCAGTGATACTGCCATCATGTATCGCCGTATAAATCCAGTCCAGTGGTACTGCCATATAAGTCCAGTATTACTGCTGTATAAGTCCATTGATACTGCCATATAAATCCTGCGGTACTGTCGTATAAGTCCAGTGATACTTCTGTATAAATCCAGTCCAGTGGTATTGCCATATAAATCCAGTCCAGTGGTTCTCCCATATAAGCCCAGTAATAATGCAATATAATTCCAGTGGTACTGGGGTATAAGTCCAGTGATACTGCCATATAAGTCCAGTGGTACTGCTGTATAAGTCCAGTGGTGATGCCATATAAGTCCAGTGGTATTGGTGTATAAATCTTGTGGTACTGCCATATAAATCCAGTGATTCTGATGTATAGGTCTAGTGGTACTGCTGTATAAGTCCAGTACAGTGGTACTGCCTAATAAGTCCAATGGTACTGCCGATAAGTCCAGTGATCTTGCTGTATAAGTACAGTGGTACTGCCGTTTAAGTCCAGTGACACTGCCATATAAGTCCAGTGATACTGCCGTATAAGTCCATTGGTACTGCAGTATAAGTCCAGTGATACTGCCATATAAGATCAGTGGTTCTGTTCAGTGCTGTATATTTATTTACTCCAAATAAAGGAGTTCCAAATATTTAATCCAAATAATTTTCACAGGGTTTGCCCTGTGTGGTGTAGCGGTATGCTCTCCTGTACCGCATATTGTTATATAACTCCAGGAAACAAAATGGTATACAAAGCTTTGGAGGATAAAATAGGGAAAGATATAAAACCACTTCCTCCAAGTGCTGAAGCTGCTGCCACTAGTCATGACATATATCATGAAATGTCATCAATGTCGTCTGCCAATGCTGATGCCCAATGGCATAGTAGAGGGCATGTAAAATCCAAAAAGCCAAAGTTCAGTAAAATGACCTAAAAAATAAATGTAAATCATCTGAGGAGAAACGTAAACTTGCCAATATGCCATTTACGACACAGAGTGGCAAGAAATGGCTAAGGCCCTGGCCTATGTGCATGATTAGTGGTTCAGCTTCACATGATGATGGAAGCCCTCATCCTCCTGCTACAAAATGATAAGAGTTAAGCTGACAAAAGCACAGCAAAGAATTGTGCTTTCTAAGATGGTATTACAAATCCCCAAGGAGATTCCAAGTGTTTTGGCGGTTGCGATGTCTGACCTTTCCAACACTGGATGGGTAGAGGTGGCTCCTTCTACATTTGCACACCCTCTGCAAGTGCTGGAATGAGCACACACAGTCCAGTTTCTGATATTTAAATTAAAGATGCCACTGTTGAAGTACACCAGGATGAGGATATGGGTGTTGTTAGTGCCGAGGAGGAAGTTGACGATTAGGATTCTGATGGTGATGTGGTTTGTTTAAATCAGGCACCGTGGAAGACAGTTGTTGTCCATGAGATGAATAAGCCCATTGTCATGCCTGGGCAAAATACCAAAAAAGCCACCCTTTCGGAGTGGAATTTTTTTCTCCACAAATCCTGACAACAGGTGTCAAGCCATCTGTTGCCTTTGTCAATCCATAATAGGTAGTGGAACGGACTTTAATCACCTAGGAACATCCTCCCTTATACATCACCTGCAGCACATTTATCATAAGTCATTGCCAAGTTCAGAAACTTTGGGTAAGAGCTTAAGCAGTCCACTGACACCTAAATCCCTTCTTCCTCTTGTACCCATTCTCCTGCAAGCCACACCACCAACTCCCTCAATGTCAATTTCCTCCTCAGTCAGGATTGTCCGTAGTCCTGCAGGCCATGTCACTGGCATTACTGACGAGTACTCTCCTAACCAGGATTCCTCCGAAGAATCCTTGAGTGGTACGCCAAATGCTGCCACTGCAGTTGTTGCTGCTGGGAGTCAATTATCATCCCAGATGTGCAAGGATCTCCAACCCTTCGAACTTGCCACACGTGAAGTCAGTTCAGACACTGCCAGCTTGAGTCAGGTCATTTCCTTCATCAGGATTTTGCAGAAGCAGTTGGAGAAATTGAAGGAGGAGCTAAGATGGTGTGATTCCGCTAAGTATGTGGGACTTGTGGATGGAGCCCTTCATTCGCTTTTCCATGATTCCAGGGTGGTCAATCTGTTGAAATTAGAGCACTACATTTTGGCCACCGTGCTTGATCCTAGGTTTAAAGCCTACATTGTATCGCTCTTTCTGGCAGACACAAATCTGCAGAGGTTCAAAGACCTGCTGGTGAGACAATTGTCAACTCAAGCAAAATGTGACCCATCAACAGCTCCTCCTTCATTTTCTCCATCAACTGGAACTGCGAAGAAAAGGATAACATTTCTAAGCCCACCTGCTGGCGGTGATGCAGGGCAGTCACGAGCAAGTGCTGAAATCTTGTCAGGACTGAAGGACCTGCCAACGATTACTGACATGTCTACTGTCACTGCATATGATGCTGTCAAAATTGATAGAATGGTAGAGGATTATATGGGGGACAGTATCCAAGTAGGCATGTCAGACTTTCTGTATCTATACTGGCAGGAAAAAGAGGCAATTTGGATGGCCCTTGCACAAACTGGCTTTATTTTACCTAAGTTGCCTCCCCTCCAGTGTGTACTCTGAAGGAGTGTTAAGTGCAGCCAGTCACCTTCTTAGCGATCGGCATAGTAGGTTACTTCCACAAAATGTGGAGAAGATGATGTTTATCAAAATGAATTATAAATTCCTCCAGGAAGACCTTTACCAGCAATTGAGCCCAGAAAGTACACAGGGACCTGTGATGGTGGACTCCAGTGGGGATGAATTAATACTCTTTGAGGAGGAGGATGTACACACTGAAAGGGGTGAGGAATCAGAGGATGAGGAAAACATCTTGCCTCTGTAGAGCCGGTTTGTGAAAGGAGAGATTAATTGTTCTTTTTTGGTGGAGGGATTAATTGTTCTTTTTTTGTAGGGACCCAAACAAACCAATAATTTCAGCCACAGTCGTGTGGCAGACCCTGTTGCTGAAATGATTGGTTTGTTAACGTGTGCATGTCCTGCTTATACAACATAAGGGTGGGCGGGAGGGCCCAAGGACAATTTCATCTTGCACCTATTTTTTTTCTTTGCATTATGTGCTCTTTTGGGCCTAGTTTTTAAAACTACCATCCTGTCTGACACTGCAGTGACACTCATAGATGGGACAGGTGTTTGTGCTGCCCACTTGAGTCGCTTAGCTTAGTCATCCAGCGACCTAGGTGCAACCTTTAGGCCTAAAAATAATATTGTGAGGTGTTCAGTGTTCAGAATAGACTGGAAATGAGTGGAAATGAATGTTATTGAGGTTAATAATACTTTAGGATCAATTTTACCCCCAAATTCTGTGATTTTAGCTGTTTTTGTGTTGTTTTCAAAAATCATCCAGATCCAAAACCAAAACCTGAAAGGGTGGTTTTGGCAAAACCAATCCAGATCCAAAACACAAGCAAGGATCCAGATCCAAAACCAAAACACAAAAAAGTGCCTCCCACACATTTCTAATTATCAGGAAAATAACTTTGCCTGTCTTGAGGTCTGCATGGTACCTTCAGGTAAGCCTATGTCTAGTCGGCTTATCCCATCTTAAAGAACTTTAATTTACCCCTCTTGTAAACAATGACATCTTGCTGGGACTATAAACCATGTCACATCATGTAAAATATGTGCAAAATGTCAGATAAGTGATACAGCTCTTGCTCTGATCTTCATGTTTTTCCAAGTTTATAATTATGATAGCTACATGTTGCACAATCTAAGAGCAAATATAAATGATGAACTCAATAGATTAGTATATTAATACTTACATTTAATGAGATATGTAATAAAAATTGGTCCCCTTGTTACATGGTCCATTTTTATATACAGTATGCTATGAATCAATTGCACATATTTGAGAATGTTAATGTGCTAGGTGGCTGAGGGCCTTATTCACAGGGGTATCCTGCTGCATCCTCACTAATGTGTGTTGCAGGAGTCACGACTGTTATAATATGCAGAGCTAGTTTCAGCAATTCTCTTGTGTGCTGACATGAGCCTGAATGTAAAAAACTTGACACCCACATTCGGCATCCGTGCACGCAGTAAAACTGCTAGTGGTTCTAGACGAGATCTGGTCTCTAGGTCAACAAGACTTAGGTCGACAGTGTCTAGGTCGACCACTATTGGTCGACAGTAAGTAGGTCGACATGGTTTCTAGGTCGACAGTGACTCTAGGTCGACATGTACTAGGTTGACATGAAAAAAGGTCGACATGACTTTTTTTTTAATCTTTTTTTTTTTTACTTACTCATACCTTACGATTCATGTGGACTACAATTGGGAATGGTAACCTGTGCCAAGTGCAGCGGTAGCAGAGCAAGGTACCTTGCGTGAAGAATGGCGAGTGAAGCAAGCCATGCGAGGGGACACAGTGCACTAATTGGGGTTCCCGGTCACTCTACAAAGAAGCAACACCAATGCACTGCGCTCACCACACTGCGGGCACGGTGGTGTGCTATGCGCACCACGCTATGTATTCTCCCTCCAGGGAGTTCGTGGACCCCCAAGAGGGAGAAAAAGTGTCAATATGCTGGCTGTCAGGATTCCAGCATCGGTGTACTGTGCGCCGGGATCCCGATAGTGGGCAAAATGAAGACCACCCATCACTGACACACCTGCAACATTCCAATAACACACTCACCAGATGGACTTTTTTTTGCATTCAATTTTTAATAATTAGCCCTGAGATCTTTATTTCTCAGAATTAATCTGTAACAGTATAATTGTTTATATCTGTTCAATATTAAATCTGCCCAGAACCAAAGAATGTATCTTTTTTAATGGGGTGAAATATTTTTTAGAAAGATCTATTTGACCTTATTAAAACTGATGACCACATCATTCCCAAACATAATAGCCTGCAATTTCCTGGCATTGTACGGCTTTGTCAATATAAACATTAGTTTTAAAGCAGAAATTAGTTTTTATGACAAAACATACTTGATTTTGCTGAAAAACTAACTGCCGCGTTATATCTAGTAGCTGTAAAGCTGAAATTACGCAGGTGTCTAAAAATCACAAACACAAATTAAGAAAATGGATGACGCAATGGATCAGCATCTCCCACGCAGGTAATTTATCACAATCTCGCTGAATATTCTTGTTTAAATGTTTTTTTGTTTTGCCAAGTACGTGGATTATACAAAGGACAGAATCTACACTGGATTATGTGAGTATAATTTTTTTCACAGGTCCCCCAAGGATTCTACATGGAGAAGAGGACTGAGCCTCGTGGGAACATAGGTAAGTATGTATGTATGGAGGTGTGCCTGTATGTAATAAACTTATACTTTCACGGTGTGTGTGTGTCCTGTTTTTTGTGGGTATTTTTTTTAGTAGTAGTACTACAGGTACCAGCGGCCCAGGTTTTCCACCGCATGCTGGTACTTGTGGTTCTCCAAGTACCAGCTTGCGGGGGAGGTTTGCTGGGACTTGTAGTACTGCTACTAAAAACAATATTCACCTTTCTTACACTTGGCTATCAGCCCCCCATCCGCCACCCTTGGATGGGGGGGACAGCCTCGGGCTTCAGGCTGGAGGGGGGACCCCTTGATTTAAGGGGTTTCCACTCCTCCAGGGTACCCCGGGCAGTGGTGACTAGTTGGTATGTAATGTCAGGGCCGCAGGGACCACTATAAAAGTGTCTCCCGGCTGTGGCATTATGTACCTGGCTAGTGGACCCCGGTGCTGGTTTTTAAAATACGGGGGACCCCTACGCTTTTTGTCCCCCGTATTTTTGGAACCAGGACCAGGCGCAGAGCCCAGTGCTGGTTGATGAAATATGGGGGAACCCCTGTCATTTTTTTTTTTCCCCATATTTTGTCAACCTGGACCGGCTCAAAGAGCCCGAGGCTGGTTGTGCTTAGGAGGGGGGACCCCACGCATTTTTTTCCAGCATTTTAAAGACTTTAAACACCTTTTTAAGGTACACAATGAAGCCCTGCAGGGATCTCACAGATCCGGCCGGGATTCCTTGTGTTTTGTTAGGCAGTGTTTTACTCATCACTCCCGTAAAACAGTGCCTGACATTATGAATCACATCTACATCGGAAAATACGAATTGTGAAAAGGCAGCTTAGTGAATGACTGTATCAGGATTCAAAAAGTTGCAGTAAAATGCACCTGATACTATTCAAGATCAAACACCCTTCAAAACGGCAAAAACACAAATATTTGTAAATATACCCTAATGTGTCAGGTGTGAGAGGATCCACTATTAGGCTGTATAGGAGTGGTGAAACACAGTTCCTCTCAGTCATGGAGTGCAGTGAAAGCTGTAGATAATGTATACACCCAAGTATCAATGAGGTGGTGGCCATCTTTACCTGCCATTCCATGGCAAGGTGATGGGATGGTGTGTACACTGTATGAGAGTGCAGGCAAAAGGAGACAGAAGGAGGGTAGACTATAATCTGACTCCAGACAAGAGTTCCATTGAGCTATAAGAAGTCAAACATTGCTGATACATGGGTAGATATTTTAGATACTCTGATTGTCTAATTACAGCCACTTAAGAGAGGCATGTAAGCAGAATTAATTGTATCATGAGAGAAAGCTAAAGCAATGTGTCAATTCATTTGTGAAGAAAACAGCAGATATTCAGATATCCAAATTAGTATAAATTTGGTTTATAAATTTACTTGGTGTGTTGAGAGTAAGTGTACAGTATTAACTCTGATACTTTATGACCAACTAATGGGATTAAGCTCAGAGTAAGCATTATAATTGTTTAGTAATAATATTTTCTAGTAATAGTAAGATAGCAAGTGCTTAGAAAGTCACTGCAAGCCATCGGGAACAATCCATTGAATATTCTGGGTGCTCAGTTTCTTCCTGGTCCACAACATGATGTCATGATATAACATATGCAGAGGGCAGGGCAGGCCCAGTGCACATTATAGCCCCACTAAGGCCCTGGTTGCTACCACAGTGGAACTTGAACTAGACTGAGGGAATCTACAATATAAAATCAATGACTTCATCACCTGTCACTCTCGGAACATTGTGTATCTGTTAGAATGCCAATGTGGATTGATGTATATTGGGAAGACATCGCGCCCTCTTAAAACAAGGGCTGCTGAGCACATATATAATATAAGAAAGGGATTAGAAAGTCATCCCCTGTCAGATCACTTCAGAATCAAACATAATAAATGTGAGGGACACATAAAAAGATTTCTGGGACTACAGCAAGTCAAACCCAATTGGAAAAACAAAAATCTGGAGAAAAGACTCGCACAGTGTGAAATGAAGTGGATCTTCAATTTGGACACTCTGAAACCAAAGGGGCATAACGCTGATTTCGAGCTAAAATGGTTTTTAGATTAATATTTACAGATCTATGGTGACTTCCTTTAAAAACACACCTTATATATATATATATATATATATATATATATATATATATATATATATAAGGTGTGTTTTATGATTTTAGGATTTTTCCTTTATGTAAGAGGTGTGTCCATTTTATACTGATTACATTTTGAAATGCACAGATATACATATTTTTAATTGTGTATATTATCATGTTTTTATATATTTTTTTACATGTTCACTAATTATTCTCTCTTCTCAATTTCATTTTTCATGTCATCGACTCCATATATGTATAAACATTGATCCCATGGAGCAATCAAGGGACCCCACCCTGGTAATAGGGATGAACTAGCTGGGAATACCAAGTACCATGAAGAGAGGTGGGGAGTGGGTGTTCCCGGTTGCTCCAAACCAAATGCCTGAGAGTAATGGATCCCTTAAGTAAGATGGCGGAAGGAGAATCAGCGCTCTGTAATAAACATGCGAGATCTCGTGAGAACGTCTAGAGTGCGTGTACCGCAAGCTGTCCACTTCTGGATGATCTGTGGAACGCACATCACCGGAAGTCAGGGGACACACGTGACTTCCGGCTAGAAATAGCGGAAATCACGGAGCCTGACGAAGACATACAAACACCACTAAAAAATAAGAACCAGAAAGTGATATATGGATTGAACAAGGGAATGTGTGATCTTTATGGGAATGACACAGGGAATAAAGAATTAAAGAGACGTGAACGCATCAAGGTTACTTCCGCTGGCGGAAACCGGAAGTGACGTCATGATCAATTATTCAATCGATTTGATCATTTCACCAGGTATAAAAGAAGGCATAGGACAGCTACCCTCATCCAATTCTTGAGAAAGGTTCTTGGGAACCGAAACGCGTTGTCTTGGACTGAGGACCGATATTCGTGGACTGAAGGGGATGTGATGCTGAAAAACTGTTTGCGGTGGTGCTTGGCTATTTCAGCCTAGGACCACATCAGCTTATTTTATAAGCTAGCCCACCGCAATACAGGGAGAGGGTGAGAGCTTCTTTCCTGCTATTATTAAGCACCAGCCACTTTGTGGAAGCATTCAGTTCACATTGCACTTTTCACGGTCATGTATTTTTAAATATCCATGTTTGTGAATTCATTTTTAATATCTATGTTTGTGAATAAATTTGTCATCCTTTTGGTTTTACATTGTGATTCCATTGCCATTTTATACCTGTCCACAATTAACAGTGCCCGCCACCCAGCGATTAAGCACAATCTAAGGTGAATTGTGGTGACAATTGTTTTTTGAAATAGCATTTACATCCTATCAATCAAGCGCCAGTGACACCCAGTTTGCCTTTCTGTACCCTTGTATCATTGGGAATTGATGTTTTCTTCCCTCCACTGAACAGGGTGTCTGGGCAGCTTGTTTTGATTTTACTGCGCACATCTGATACTGCACCCATTCGTTTGGAATCTACAAGTGCAATCTAAAAAAATATACTGCACACAGTACACTAAAACGTACCTACTCACCTAGCCTTTCTAAAATCTCTCCCACTAATTTGCAGTATTTTGCAGATAAATTGGACCATTCAAAAACAGTGTTGGGTGACAGCTTTTCATTCTCTCATTTACAAAAATTAAAGATTTACAGTGATTTAATCACATATACCAATATAAAAAAAGTTATAAACCAAATATGTGATAAAACAAAATTAAAATATTAGTACAAATAATGGTAAACAAATAGTACTTTCAAGATAAGTCAAGTATCCAGAACAGTTAACAAAAAAATGTTTGACATTAAGTTTACTCAGCTACTATGAAAATTAGATAACAAATATCATGTATCAGATGCCCTTGTGATTAAAAAAACAGATTGCATATAAATATTGCCTAGATGAATATAGTTCTACACAGATCTTGAATATAGCTCTTCAAGGCGTTGTTCCCAAAATCATCATCATGAAGATTGTGTCTGCATTCATTCTGGTGGCTTTCAGCTGCTATTTTGGTAAAAATAAGGGGTTTGTGTGTTACATGAGTGCCTTTTTATATAGTATTTTATATATATATATATATATATATATATATATATATATATATATATATATATATATATATATAGTATTTTACATTTATATTATACTCTGACATTTTGTAAAATAGAAATGGAGAGCTACATAACATGAACAATTAAATATTTTGCTTTTAACTGTGTTTGCATTTTAGATACATCTGCTGCCACTGTGCAGGTGAACTGCATCACAAGTCTTGTGGAAGTACGTAAAGTTATACTGTTGTTATTTTGGAGTATACACATTTTAAAGTATCATGCTTTACAAAGATAAGGTTGAACCTTTACCTTTCAGCTCTAACTTTAGTCCTTTGCCTTTCACTGGAAATTAACATTTTATTGTTTAATAGTCCACCAGAATTTATATGTAAACTATTAATTTTTAATTCATATGCATGCTCTCCCAGTGTTACCAATTTCTAAACTGGAAAATGACTCCCCTTCCCCCCCCCCACTACCTTCTTTAGAATGTCGCCTCTTATGGTCTTAGGGCACATGAAATGACAAATAGAATAAGCTGTGAGATTCCATCCACAGCTGCTTGATCCTCTCTGGGTTTTGCAAACAAAAACAAGCAAGGTATTTTGGCCTGGATAGCCCACATAATAAATTATTAGTGCAAGAGACTCCAATGGAACATTGTGTCTAATAGCGCATGCTTCCAAATGTTTATTTGAGACCAAAATACTTAGAACTGCATATTAGCTTGGTTTACAATATTACTCCATGTCCGAAAAGTAGGTAAAATCCAGAATTCTAGGGGGTCATTCCAACCTGATTGCATGCTGGCTATTTTTAGCACTGCTGTGACCAGGTAATCGCCGCCTACAGGGGAGGGGGTTAGGGCTATGCAGGGCTGCAATCGGTTGTGCAGAGAGCTGCAAAAACAAAAAGTTTGGGAAGTCTCTGCACAGCTATGGAGTTACTCACCCCCTGCAATGATCCGGTACTGACCTGATGTCAGGAACCCTCCTCTTCAACGGCCGACCATGCCTGCATTTTTCCGGACACTCCTCAGAAACGGTGAGTTGCCACCAGGTCCGCCATTCGTCCTGTAAATTTTCTTGCATTCGCCGCTGCAAACACTTTCTTCTGTTCCTTCGTCGATGCCTGGCGACGGCCGTTGCCCGGCAACGACGCGCCTGCGCAATGACGTCTGTGCGCAGGTGCAGTTATGACCCATTTGCACAGATGCAAAACATTGCAGTGTGCAAACAGGTTGTAATGACTCCCCATGTCTCATGGTTTTATTTTATGTAAGTTCCAGAGATATGTTATACTGGCATTGCACTATAAGAGATCAGTTACGGAGGTGTTTCACTAATCTAAACAAATAATATTGCACTGTTTCTTTTAGAACATGTGGTAACTGGAACACAAAAACTAGAGAACTTATTTACAATCTACAGCTTTTGTAAGCTGCCGCTTCCTGGATGTTTGGAGATGAAAATCTAAAATGGCAGTTGCAGTCAGTGTGATTGTAATTGCCGCTGTTTTGTAATTAAAAGTCTTAGGTGTCTAAACTATAACAAGCCTTAATTGATGTTTATGATGGAGTGCAGTGCATTATCTAACTTCTATGTAGATTTTATAGACATCGTTTGAAGAATGTAGAATTTGGAATTAAAAAAATTATTTTACCTGAACTTGTATTACTTCATTAGATCATAAAAACATATTTCTATAAAATGTAATAAAATATTAAAACTCACCAAGTTACAATATTTGGTTATACTATTATAGACAATAATCAGTTGTTGAAAAGACATATATTTTTATAAAGTTGGTAAGAAAATTTGTCTTTATAGAGTAATAATCACTGCATGTGCTAGAATAATATATTGTTGCGACTCATTTCTCCTTGGATTATGTCTCTTTAAGGATGGGGCTCCTACACTTATTGTGAAGCTTGGGGACCTCCTCTGTAAATATCAGCAAGCAAAGGTATGTTGGAGATTTTATTAGTAAACTAGGTTAAGCATAAAGTTTGTTTGGAAAATTGTATTTTATACTTATGATTTACTAACACTGCTACTTAGCATTACTTTTATAGCCAAATCCTAATCAAAACACAACATTCACTAGCAGTGGACTTTAATATTTTCCCTGATGTGTAGTGGCTGACACCACAATAAATTTTAATGCCCAAACTGTCATATGCAGAACTAGTGGAAGACAAGAAGTGGCCCCGGAAATCTAGGTGCACCATTAAAATTTTGTTTGTTTGCTATGGTGCCCACACAGTAAATGTGGTTGGACATATTTCAGCCTAGTCTTTGTAATTTTGTAACTACACATAGGGCTGATGACGAGGCATCATGCAGGTCCTGGAGCTGAGATGAGCATGACCACAGGAGGGCAATGTGGCTCTTCCCCTTTGTAGACTATGATTCTATGGTG
Organism: Pseudophryne corroboree; assembly: GCF_028390025.1. Lineage (NCBI taxonomy): Eukaryota > Metazoa > Chordata > Amphibia > Anura > Myobatrachidae > Pseudophryne > Pseudophryne corroboree. Next base: position 596,904,776 of record NC_086449.1, on the reverse strand, counting down.
CATTTGATTACGACTCCCCTGCAACAATAGTACCTATGCCCCTAGAGAAACATAGAAGCCTGTCCTCCTTTTGGTGCCTCTGAATACACAATGTAATATACTGCAAAATAAATACAAGTCATTCACAGAACATGAACAATATACTTATTTGCATGAAAGTTACACACTACAATACATGCTAGTTATTAATTTAAAGAATACATTATTAACACACTTGTAAATTTAATTGCTAATAATTAAATACCAAATGGAAACACCTGCACATATATTTTTTCCATTGTAATAGTTTTTTTTTTCTAGTTGTTTATAAAACTATATTTACTATGATCATAAGTAAGACCATTGAAATAGATAAGCCTTTAGTCATTGTTATAATTTTCTGTATTTAGCATTGGATCACTATAGCCTTACAGGAACAGTTGAATGTCTGTCTTTTGAGATCTGAAATATATGTATTAGAAATGGAATGCAGTATAACTTTGGTCATGTTACTTATTCTAGGAGACTCAGAACCAGAATCTCTATGTCACTTTTTTGAATGAGCTGCAAACTGTTCTGGTAAGCAAATATTTTGTTATCTTTTTCTTATCTATTTTGTTATCGATCTATATTAAAGTGTATCTGCAAGGAAGTACAGTACAATACATATTATGAACATTATACAGCTTGTTAGTTACTAGCATTCATATTATTATTATTATTATTATTATTATTATTATTATTATCCTTTATTTATATTAATAGTATTTTAACGAAAAGTTAAATATATCAAAAGAATATATTTGAAATGTGCAAAGTTATGGCAAATATGCATTAAATATTCAATTCACAGAGCTGCCATAAACCATTGTACTGATTGTGCTCCATTTTGTACCACACTTGTGAAAACCATATATTAAGAAATTGAAAGCCTATAAACAGAGCTGTGGTGACAACGTTTTCATTAAATCTTCAGTGGGTTTTGTTTGGGTACAACTGAATTTAACTGCAAAATGTTGCATCCAAATGATGAATGAGGTGATGATTCCACAGAATGTTTTGAATTTATCAGTGATTTTATGCAATTCCAGATTAACTGTGGAATTACAGAAAATCCTCTCATTTGATTATAATTATATTTATAAATGTAATAATAAAGACAAAAACTACCAAAATCTAAGCACTATATATACATTACACTATTAGATTGTTATTTTGTAGAAAGCTGTAATTGAATGATATTTCAAAAATACCTATATTTTGGGCTGTCTTGTGCTTTAAAATGGTCTGACTGCATGTTTTAATTTTTTCTTATTTAGAATGAAGTTGGCTGTACCATGGATGATCTTTTGGGCATACATGTGGTAAATATTATAAGCAATTACAATTCAATTGATGCCAATGTATAAAGTGCCTTCTGCACTGAATTCTCCATTTTGCCTCTGACCTACGTCTGTGGTTAGCACTTTATATTAGCATTCCGTACAATGTAAAGGTCACTTAAATTACTAATTAACCTGGCTACTTCATTACTATTTCTGTCAATATAAAAACATTTTACCATATTGTACTTGCCAATTTTATCCAGTTAATAAATAATAGGGATACCTTGTACCATTGCAACCTTTTTCACTTATTTTTTTATTGCAGTAACCTGTTATTACTCAGTTAACGGTTGTTAATGGCATTTATTAGTCTCTTCAATTATTAATTCAAGAAATTTAATTAGAAAACAGTGGCAAGATAGGAGAATAATCTAGCTCATACAAAATGGTGGAATATGGTTCTATATATGCATTTAAATAGCTGATGATAAAAACACTCCTTCAGTACGAAAAATAAATATACAGTATGAGGAAAAACCAGTAGCATTTAAACTGTTTTAGGGCCTTGTTTACAGTATATAAACACACTTCACAGTCATTGTTAGATATTAATATATGTGGTATATGTATTTGCTAAGCAAGGTGTCCGTGCTAAATAACATGACACAAAAATATATCGATTATCCTAATTTTCAAGCTCTTTGGTCATGTAAACAATGACTAATATAGTGATCAGTATTTCTTTTATGGGGGTACATAGACAAAATATGGGTTCAGGGGTAAAAAGTGCATGTTATCCACTCTGATAGAAATATATAAAAAAACACAGTTTGAACATAAAAATATAAAATGCCTTCATTGCTAGCACCAAGTTTTGCTACACTTTGACAAATGGGGACCTAAAGGAACATATAACCATCATGGTTTTGAATTTTCCACCCAGTATCACAGGTACAAATTTGATTAGCGATGTTTTCATTGAGTGCAATGAATAACCTGATGTAGTTACCTAAACCTTGGGAATAAACAATACCTGAGTTGATGCCATGCAGTGGCTGAGTGCCCTAGATGTATCATAGTATTAATCTTGTGATAAGCTCCTGTTCAAATACATACCAGCAGAATTCACAGTGAATTAAAATTACACATTTTTTATATTTGGTCTATGAAAAGCCTATCAGATTGCACCCTCACAACTCTTCTAATTGATTGAGGCTGCTCCTTTTCCATGCCTGATGGGACTATTTGTAGGCTATAATCTAGGAACAAGAGTCAAAATAACTAAGTTACTGTTGTAGCCTAGTGATTGCTTTCTCAGTGGTGATCATTGATCTTACCCAAATGTAAAATAGAAAGGAATAACTTGTAACTGCAGAAAAGAATGTATCTTTGGAATCTCTCTACTAATACTTGTTCAGAAATGTACTGTTTGTCAATTAACTTGTTACTTTATAGCTGGCTATTAATGTATCACATACTATTATTTTCATTTTGGGGTATGTAACCTATTCGGTGTTCAGTTTTCAAGTCATCTTTATGCGTCTATAAAATAATTTCTATAGAAAAAAGTTTCTTAGGGCTGTAGTGCTTAAAACGTATACACTTATGTTACAGGAGAATATTCTGGATGACGTAGTAGTATATGCTGACAAGGTCGCACTGGTCCTTTTTGATGTACTGGTAAGAATAATGGTTCATCATTTTAAACGGAGAACATTTACATTGACCACTAGGTTTAAATTGGTAAATTAGCAAATGCTTTCATTTATCTTGCCATATTTAGATGGACGTACACAATAGCTCCAAGACCATAAGTAGAAATTAGTACATAGGAAAGTGCATACCTAGGATAAAGCATACAAAACAGTATGTCCCTAGCTCATGATCACTTACAGTACAGTAACACGTGTAATTTTTTTAATATGCAATACATGTAATCAATGTAGACAATACAATCCACAATGTTCTTATTGTTCTAGTGGGACCTCTATATAGCAATTCAGATGTTTACAAGAATAACTTAAAAGGTCGCTCACTGAAGAGGTCAAATTGAAGCAGTGATTTTAAGCAGCAATTTTTGTATGTAATTCAGGTTTTTTTTTAAGGCAAAACCTTCTGGTTTCACCTTAAAAAAAAAATGCAACTTTAATTTCCGATTTTGAACATTTGCTGTATATTAGACATTTCCTTTTGGGTGGGTTACTAAAGCAATAGTTTTTTCTCCATTAGAAGTAGAAGTAATTATTTATTTTTTTGCACGTAATTAAATATATGGTAAAGGATGTTTTAAAAGCTGCATCTTACTACAAAGAATGCAACTGAAAATAATTTATACAAAGTGATACTTGTACTAACCATACTCTTTACAAAGATTGATTAAAATGTTACGTTTTCTCTTTTGTGTTATAGAATGGCCTGCCTGTTACTACAAAGATTATGGAAGTTGCATGTGGGACATTGGTAAGTGTAACCATAACTGCATGTTATATCATTTAATATGCAACATTTTGAGAGCATTTAACCACTTAACCAACAATTTGTTTTTGTGAAACACCGCTTAGAAACTGTACTTTTTTCCCCTTAATTTAATTTTTTTTTTTAAAGTCTTTTTATAATATATCTATTTTTTTTAGTTAAAAAAAATACCAGAGGGGTGTTTTACACCCAAATCACGCAATATCCATAGGCCCTCATTGTAAAATTTCTTCCACACCCCATCAGAAATAGCCCCACCTTTGGCATAATATCCCCAGCGTTATCTGCCCCCACCCTAGTGGTAATATATTCCAGTGGCAGAGCCCTCTCACCACAAGTGTCAATGGCTCACACTGTTTAGTGCCCCTCTCCCCATGTGTCAATCTGTATATGTAATTTTTGTTATTAATATATAATCCTCTCCCACCCAAACAACCCCTATCCTTCAAACTGCTATAAGAGGACCCTGCTACTTTAGGCCCCCCCACCTGGTATAGACCCATCCCCTCACATTATTGCAGACTGCAGCAGAGCTTGGGGCAAGGGTGGACACAGTTCACATTTTACAGGTCCCCTCGCAGGTGCACAGGTGTGTTACCAACTATCACATTTTTAAGATCCACTGGTGACTTGGAAAACATGAACTGACTAGGGTCCTGAGAACTGAGTTTTGCTACACATTGTAAGTTAGAAACTATTTACTAAGCTTTGGAGAGAGATAAAATACCAGTCAGTCAGCTCCAAACTTTTGTGTTACAGGCTGTTTGAAAAATTACAGATAGGAGCTGTTTTGTTTATACTTTATCTGTCTGCACATTATCTCTATCCAAGGCTTAGTGAATAGTGTCCTTAGTATGTCCATGGTCAGTGTAGTCATGGAACTACTATAGATACTGAACATCTTGTAAATAAGTCTGGGATCAGGAAGACTTCCATGTTTTGTATGAGTCTATTTCAGTAGTATAACGGATACTTTAGCTTTCTGTTCAATAAGTTATGAGTAGAGTAATAATGAGCAAATTCTAAAAATAGGAGATGTAATCCTTAATGGCGCTTCTAATTAACCGATTGCTGCCGTCTTAATCCAACGATGGACTTATCCCAAATAGTCCAAAAAATAGAGCAAAGAAAGTGGGGGTAGTGTGGGTAAGATGGCGCTATCGCTCAAACAGTGATGGTAAAAATGAGAGTGTAAAATGGATACTTAACTTCGCCGTTTCTGAATACCCGATCAAGGATGCTCTGTGTTCAATAATTGTTGAAGAACTCGCCGTATTCAAGGATGGGGAAAAACAAGACAGAGGTGGACAATGTGTGATACCGTCATCGACAAAGAAAATGAATGGTAAAGCTTCAATATGTGCTGGTGGGCATTCTTTAATTTATAGTCAGGAGATTGGTGACTCTTGTTGAACTTAATTCAATGGGAACACACCTGACTTACACGAAAGACAGGTATAATGAAGCCCATAAAGGTATCTTTTTTAAAGATGTGGTGGTCTCTTAGTCTATGGGTGAAATGGTGTTTTACCAGTAAAGAAAGGAAGCGTACCTAACACTCACGTGAAAGGTAATGGTAGTCCTCATATAGTGGTATCTTTCGGAGGCTTCGTTCCAAAGGGGTTTTGACTAGACGATTATACTTCCCCAATATGCAAGAAATGAGAAGAATACAATGTGCAGTATTGTCGTATTTAAAAAATGAAATGTTGTCTGAAAACACTAGGAACAGTAAGTTAACCTACTGTAGAGGTAATCAAACTATCAGGGTTCTTATGAACACACCTGACTCACATGAAGGCAGGTGTCACGACGTTCATAAAGGTATCTTTCATAGGATGCTTAATTCCCTAATATTAGAAACGGAATATCTCATGGAAGGCGTACCTAACACTCACGTGAAAAGTGGTGGTTATCCTCATATAGCGGTTTCTTTTAAAAGACCTCCATCCATCAAGGCATGCCTTGAAAAAGAGTCTCTTGACTCGAAACGCGTTGGCTTAGAGGGGACACCACTGCAGCGGATCTGTCTTTCATGGACTCTGAAGGAAGGTAGGACCTTGTCATATTCATTTTTTTTTTGGAACTTGAAAAGTTGGCCACTTACTGTTCCAAGACGGTTCTCACTTCCATCAGAGCCGGACTCCTACGCTGGGATATTTAAGTGTTTTTTATGCTATATTTTTGAATAAATTCATTTTTTACTTTTTCTGGATGGAGGTCTTTTAAAAGAAACCGCTATATGAGGATAACCACCACTTTTCTCATGAGTGTTAGGTACGCCTTCCATGAGATATTCCGTTTCTAATATTAGGGAATTAAGCATCCTATGAAAGATACCTTTATGAACGTCGTGACACCTGCCTTCATGTGAGTCAGGTGTGTTCATAAGAACCCTGATAGTTTGATTACCTCTACAGTAGGTTAACTTACTGTTCCTAGTGTTTAGAGACAACATTTCATTTTTTAAATACGACAATACTGCACATTGTATTCTTATCATTTCTTGCATATTGGGGAAGTATAATCGTCTAGTCAAAACCCCTTTGGAACGAAGCCTCCGAAAGATACCACTATATGAGGACTACCATTACCTTTCACGTGAGTGTTAGGTACGCTTCCTTTCTTTACTGGTAAAACACCATTTCACCCATAGACTAAGAGACCACCACATCTTTAAAAAAGATACCTTTATGGGCTTCATTATACCTGTCTTTCGTGTAAGTCAGGTGTGTTCCCATTGAATTAAGTTCAACAAGAGTCACCAATCTCCTGACTATAAATTAAAGAATGCCCACCAGCACATATTGAAGCTTTACCATTCATTTTCTTTGTCGATGACGGTATCACACATTGTCCACCTCTGTCTTGTTTTTCCCCATCCTTGAATACGGCGAGTTCTTCAACAATTATTGAACACAGAGCATCCTTGATCGGGTATTCAGAAACGGCGAAGTTAAGTATCCATTTTACACTCTCATTTTTACCATCACTGTTTGAGCGATAGCGCCATCTTACCCACACTACCCCCACTTTCTTTAATAATGAGCAAAGGCAGAATTGCACTTAGGGACTTTTCTGAGATGTGAAGTTCCAGCAATTCTACCTTCAGTTCCACATTTGCTTCAGTCTACAGAATGGACATTTTCTCTACTCTAGAAACAGAGGTGGAATGATAACTGTGAAACAAAACTTTGGTGTAGAACACTTATGGCCAAGTTCAATAGAGAAACATGTGGACTCATGGGACTAGTTGTAGAAAAAGCAAATATGTCAAAGAACAACTTTAATGCTTCTCTCAACTCTATTTCTGTGGTTTTATGGGGAAAATAGTATGCAGAGACATCATTCCACCTTGACAAAGACATCACTTTTGTTACACCTCAGTAGAGGTACATAGTTCTCTACTTAAAATATTTTTTACTTCTATTTTTTTAGGAAGATGTTCTAGCAAAACTTAAAAGTATCCTGGTAAGTAAAGACTTCAAAGACAATTGCTGTATATACTGTACATTGAGTACAAGAATACAAGCACAAACTTGAATTTTAAACGGGATATACCATACACATTTTAAAAAGTTTTCCTTAATATTGTTACAGGTTGAGTAACCCTTATCCAAAATGCTTGGGACCAGAAGTATTTTGGATATCGGATTTTTCCGTATTTTGGAATAATTGCATACCATAATGCGATATCATGGCGATGGGACCTAAGTCTAAGCACAGAGTGCATTTATGATTCATATACACCTTATACACACAGCCTTAGAGTAATTCTAGCCAATAGTTTTAATATCTTTGTGCATTAAACAAAGTTTGTGTACATACACACAATTAATTTATGTTTCATATACACCTTATGCAGACAGCCTGAAGGTCATTTAATACAATATTTTTAATATTTTTTTGTATTAAACAAAGTTTGTGTACATTGAACCATCAGAAAACAAAAGGTTTCACTATTTCAGTCTCACTCAAAAAATTCCGTATTTCGGGATATTCTGTATTTCGGAATATTTGGATATGGGATACTCAACCTGAATTTCATATTAATGTCTTTTTGTTTATAATTTTATTCATTTTATATTCAATTCTCACATTAGGATACCGTCCGCCAGACCATTGAACATTTTGTGGTAAGTGTTTATTTTCAAATGATCAAATTATCTAATGCAATTTGTTTGTGATCAGTATTAATTCTCTGTAACTCTTGTTATCCTTACTAGAATAAATTGTGAGCTCAACTTCCTTAAATGAGGATAACAATTACAGTAAGTATGGCTTCTATTTATTGCCTTTTACTTGTATACTGTAGTTATATATATTATTGCATTGTGAATCATAACATTCTTTAAAGGGAATAAAATTAAATATTTGTATTATTACTAAATTTTGTTTATTTAAATCAAGACAACTAAATTAAAGGGCCACTAATTCACGTACTAAGTCATATCATATTTGTCTATATAGTTTCATATATTTTTAAAGAATATGGTTTATTCCAATCAATATAAGACCAACAGCATTTTCTTTCCATTGTTCTAGATAAAACTGAATTTTTTAGGCTGATTGGAAAATTAAAACTAAATTCTATTTTTCTATAAACTAATGTATGGTTATTGTTTTTGTCAAACACAGGGAAGTGGTCACAGCTAAATTACGAGTACACTAGTGAAAACAAAAGATACCCAAAATACATTGCATTTACTTACTAATATAATTAAATAAATGATTCACAGTCTATTAGAAATGATAAATTTGCGCAGAAAGACAAAGACTGTGCAGATACGTGGAACAAAAATATCAATTAAGAATTCCTTTTAATGCCATTATATGTATATAGTAAGTCTGTTTGCAGTCCCTGTCTGCTTAGTCAGCATGCCAGTCCATACCAGTTTAGGTTTGTAGCCCTATCCATTTCAGTATGAGCCTGGATCTGCACATCTGTCTCAGCCAGCATTGGGTATGTGGGCTGCTGTATGTAACTATACATGCTTTTTATTTTGATTTTTGAACATATGTAACTATACAAAAAAACTGTTTTATGTCCTTAAAAAACATTTTTTTCTTTTTTCAGACAAATACAGCCTTCTCAACAGACCATAATTATTCAAGATCTGCCATCATCTGTTGAATTTCTTGTAATAAAGCAAAAATTTAACTGTCTGCAAGTTGTATTTGTGTATGCAGCCAACACATTAGTTTCAGTGTTTTCTTGTACTTAATGTATATTAACATTGTAAGGATAGGACATGATCACATACTGCAAAATTACATCTGACAGCTGGCCCAAACTAGAATCAAGTTTTGCCCACAAACAGTGAATATCCACATAATAATTAGTGATGTGCACCGGAAATTTTTCGGGTTTTGTGTTTTGGTTTTGGGTTCGGTTCCGCGGCCGTGTTTTGGGTTCGAACGCGTTTTGGCAAAACCTCACCGAATTTTTTTTGTCGGATTCGGGTGTGTTTTGGATTCGGGTGTTTTTTTCTAAAAACCCTAAAAAAACAGCTTAAATCATAGAATTTGGGGGTCATTTTCATCCCATAGTATTATTAACCTCAATAACCATAATTTCCACTCATTTCCAGTCTATTCTGAACACCTCACAATATCATTTTTAGTCCTAAATTTGCAACAAGGTCGCTGGATGACTAAGATAAGCGACCCAAGTGGCCGACACAAACACCTGGCCCATCTAGGAGTGGCACTGCAGTGTCACGCAGGCTGGCCCTTCCAAAAAAATACTCCCCAAACAGCACATGAAGCAAAGAAAAAAAGAGGCGCAATGAGGTAGCTGTGTGACTAAGATAAGCGACCCAAGTGGCCGACACAAACACCTGGCCCATCTAGGAGTGGCACTGCAGTGTCACGCAGGCTGGCCCTTCCCAAAAAAAACTCCCCAAACAGCACATGAAGCAAAGAAAAAAAGAGGCACAATGAGGTAGCTGTGTGACTAAGATAAGCGACCCAAGTGGCCGACACAAACACCTGGCCCATCTAGGAGTGGCACTGCAGTGTCACGCAGGATGGCCCTTCCAAAAAATATTCCCCAAACAGCACATGAAGCAAAGAAAAAAAGAGGCACAATGAGGTAGCTGTGTGACTAAGATAAGCGACCCAAGTGGCTGAAACAAACACCTGGCCCATCTAGGAGTGTCACTGCAGTGTCACGCAGGATGGCCCTTCCAAAAAATACTCCCCAAACAGCACATGACGCAAAGAAAAATTAAAGAAAAAAGAGGTGCAAGATGGCATTGTCCTTGGGCCCTCCCACCCACCCTTATGTTGTATAAACAGGACATGCACACTTTAACGAACCCATCATTTCAGTGACAGGGTCTGCCACATGACTGTGACTGAAATGACTGGTTGGTTTGGGCCCCCACCAAAAAAGAAGCAATCAATCTCTCCTTGCACAAACTGGCTCTACAGAGGCAACATGTCCACCTCATCATCATTGTCCGATTCATCACCCCTTTCACTGTATACATCCCCCTCCTCACAGATTATTAATTCGTCCCCACTGAAATCCACCATCTCATGTCCCTGTGTACTTTCTGGAGGCAATTGCTGCTGGTGAATGTCTCCACGGAGGAATTGATTATAATTCATTTTAATGAACATCATCTTCTCCACAGCCGATTGCTGACAAGATGAGCGGCGGCACTAAACACTCTTTCGGAGTACACACTGGAGGGAGGGCAACTTAGGTAGAATAAAGACAGTTTCTGCAAGAGCCTCCAAGTATACGTACGGACTGTCTGACATGCCTACTTGGATGCGGTCACTCATATAATCCTCCACCATTCTTTCAATGGTGAGAGAATCATATGCAGTGACAGTAGACGACATGTCAGTAATCGTTGGCAGGTCCTTCAGTCCAGATGTCAGCACTCGCTCCAGACTGCCCTGCATCACCGCCAGCGGGTGGGTTCGGAATTCGTAGCCTTTTCCTCGCACCCCCAGTAGCGGGAGAATGTGAAGGAGGAGATGTTGACAGGTCACGTTCCGCTTGACTTGACAATTTTCTCACCAGCAGGTCTTTGAACCTCTGCAGACTTGTGTCTGCTGGAAAGAGAGACACAACGTAGGTGTTAAATCTAGGATCGAGCACGATGGCCAAAATGTAGTGCTCTGATTTCAACAGATTGACCACCCGTGAATCCTGGTTAAGCGAATGAAGGGCTCCATCCACAAGTCCTACATGCCTAGCGGAATCGCTCTGTTTTTGCTCCTCCTTCAATGTCTCCAGCTTCTTCTGCAAAAGCCTGATGAGGGGAATGACCTGACTCAGGCTGGCAGTGTCTGAACTGACTTCACGTGTGGCAAGTTCAAAAGGTTGCAGAACCTTGCACAACATTGAAATCATTCTCCACTGCGCTTGAGATAGGTGCATTCCATCTCCTTTGCCTATATCGTGGCCAGATGTATAGGCTTGAATGGCCTTTTGCTGTTCCTCTATCCTCTGAAGCATATAGAGGGTTGAATTCCACCTCGTTACCACCTCTTGCTTCGGATGATGGCAGAGCAGGTTCAGGTGTTTTTGGTGGTGCTCTAGTCTTCTGTACGCGGTGCCTGTATGCCAAAAGTGGCCCGCAATTCTTCTGGCCACCGACAGCATCTCTTGCACGCCCCTGTCGTTTTTTCAAATAATTCTGCACCACCATATTCAAGGTATGTGCAAAACATGGGACGTGCTGGAATTTGCCCAGATGTAATGCATGCACAATATTGCTGGCATTGTCCGATGCCACAAATCCCCAGGAGAGTCCAATTGGGGTAAGCCATTCTGCGATGATCTTCCTCAGTTGCCGTAAGAGGTTTTCAGCTGTGTGCGTATTCTGGAAAGCGGTGATACAAAGCGAAGCCTGCCTAGGAACGAGTTGGCGTTTGCGAGATGCTGCTACTGGTGCCGCTGCTGCTGTTCTTGCAGCCGGAGGCAATAGATCTACCCAGTGGGCTGTCACAGTCTTGTAGTCCTGAGTCTGCCGTGCTTCACTTGTCCACATGTCCGTGGTTAAGTGGACATTGGGTACAACGGCATTTTTTAGGACACTGGTGACTCTTTTTCTGAAGTCTGTGTACATTTTCGGTATCGCCTGCCTAGAGAAATGGAACCTAGATGGTATTTGGTACCAGGGACACAGTACCTCAATCAAGTCTATAGTTGGCTCTGAAGTAACGATGGATACCGGAACCACGTTTCTCAACACCCAGGTTTCCAAGGCCTCAGTTATCCACTTTGCAGCAGGATGACTGCTGTGATATTTCATCTTCCTCGCAAAGGACTGTTGGACAGTCAATTGCTTACCGGAAGTAGTACAAGTGGTCTTCCGACTTCCTCTCTGGGATGACGATCGACTCCCAGCAGCAACAACAGCAGCGCCAGCAGCAGTAGGCGTTACACTCAAGGAAGCCAATCCCAGGCAGGAGAGAACTTGTCAGACTTGCCAGTGACATGGCCTGCAGGACTATTGGCATTCCTGGGTAAGGAGGAAATTGACACTAAGGGAGTTGGTGGTGTGGTTTGCGGGAGCTCGGTTACAAGAGGAAGGGATTTAGTGGTCAGTGCACTGCTTCTGCTGTCGCCCAAAGTTTTTGAACTTGTCACTGACTTATGATGAATGCCCTGCAGGTGACGTATAAGGGAAGATGTTCCAAGGTGGTTAACGTCCTTACCCTTACTTATTACAGCTTGACAAAGGCAACACACGGCTTGACACCTGTTGTCCGCATTTGTGATGAAATAATTCCACACCAAAGAGCTGTTTTTTTTTGTATTTTGACGAGGCATGTCAATGGCCATATTCCTCCCATGGACAACAGGTGTCTCTCCAGGTGCCTGACTTAAGCAAACCACCTCACCATCAGAATCCTCCTTGTCAATTTCCTCCCAGCGCCAGCAACATCCATATCCTCATCCTGGTGTAATTCAACACTGACATCTTCAATTTGACTATCAGGAACTGGACTGCGGGTGCTCCTTCCAGCACTTGCAGGGGGCGTGCAAATGGTGGAAGGCGCAAGCTCTTCCCATCCAGTGTTGGGAAGGTCAGGCATCGCACCTGACACAATTGGACTCTCCTTGGGGATTTGTGATTTTGAAGAACGCACAGTTCTTTGCTGTGCTTTTGCCAGCTTAAGTCTTTTCATTTTTCTAGCGTGAGGCTGAGTGCTTCCATCCTCATGTGAAGCTGAACCACTAGCCATGAACATAGGCCAGGGCCTCAGCCATTCCTTGCCACTCCGTGTCGTAAATGGCATACTGGCAAGTTTACGCTTCTCCTCAGACGCTTTTAATTTTGATTTTTGGGTAATTTTTTTACTGATCTTTTGTGTTTTGGATTTTACATGCTCTGTACTATGACATTGGGCATTGGCCTTGGCAGACGACGTTGATGGCATTTCATCATCTCGGCCATGACTAGTGGCAGCAGCTTCAGCACGAGGTGGAAGTGGATCTTGTTCTTTCCCTATTTTTTTAAACTCCACATTTTTGTTCTCCATATTTTGCGCACAACTAAAAGCCACCACAGGTATACAATGTAGATGGATGGATAGTATAGTATTATATTATTATGGACGACGAGTGACGACACAGAGGTAGGTACAGCCATGGCCTACCATACTGCTATATATATAATATTACTGTATATAATAATGACAGACCAGGTGGACACTGTCAGCAGACTGCTAAACTAGTATGAAGAAAAAAAAACCACCACAGGTATACAGTGTAGATGGATGGATAGTATAGTATTATATTACTTATGGACGGCGAGTGACGACACAGAGGTAGGTACAGCCGTAGCCTACTGTACTGCTATATATATATATATATATATATATTATATTACTGTATATAATAATGACGGACCTGGTGGACACTGTCAGCAGACTGCTAAACTAGTATGAAGAAAAAAAAAATACCACCACAGGAATACAATGCAGATGGATGGATACTATAGTATAGTATTATATTACTTATGGACGACGAGTAGCGACAGAGAGGTAGGTACAGCCGTGGCCTACCGTACTGCTATATATATATGTATTTGTATATAATAATAACGGACCTGGTGGACAGTGTCAGCAGACTGCTAAACTAGTATGAAGAAAAAAAAAGCCACCACAGGAGTGTTTTTCAGGCAGACAAACGTATACTGGACTGGTGGTCACTGTCAGCAAAACTGTGCACTGTACTCCTGCTATAACTGCTCCCCAGTCCCCACAATTAGGCAGTGTGAGCAGTGCACTCAGCACAGATATATCATGCAGCAGTGCAGCACACTGAGCATAGATATGGTGGAGCTTTTTTTTCAGGCAGACAACCAACGGATTAAACTGGTGGTTAGTCACTACTATTATAATCAAAACCCTGCACTGTACTCCCTAACAGCTGCTCCCCGTCCCCAATCCTCCCCACAATTATAACTAAGTCACTCTGTGTCACTCTTTTCCTATAACGGAGAGGACGCCAGCCACGTCCTCTCCCTATCAATCTCAATGCACGTGTGAAAATGGCGGCGACGCGCGGCTGCTTATATAGAATCCGAGTCTCGTGAGAATCCGACAGCGGGATGATGACGTTCAGGCGCGCTCGGTTTACCCGAGCCACACGGGAGAATCCGAGCACGGCTCGGACCCGTGTAAAATGGTTGAAGTTCGGGGGGGGTTCGGTTTCTGAGAAACCGAACCCGCTCATCACTAATAATAATAAAAAATCTAAATGAAATAGATAATTATTAGAAATGTTGGTAAATGCACATAGAAGATGACCACAAGTCAATTTGACCTTACTAAGAAGCCTACAGTAGTTTGACCTCTTTGGCTGCTAGAATCTAGACCTGACTGTATGTTTGCTGAATATATTACAATACTTTGTCTCATACCTTAGGGAGACATGTACCATGAAATACAGTATGGGAGTTTTGTTTGTAGGTGAAGGTATTTTAAAGCAATGTAAAGATTATTTTTGGGTTGGGAAGCAGTTCTTTGGTAATTTGGTAGACCTTCAGTATGACACACAATAGAATATGTGGAACACAGGTGCGGTGCATATATTAAAAAAGCTAGGTAGCGTGCATCTCTACCATATACTAAAAATGGAATGTCTTTTACTGTTGATATCAGGGGCATATCTATAATGGGTGCAGGTTGTTCAGGGCACATGGGCCCCTGGTACACCTAGGGCTGTTTAGGGGCTTTGTATTATGACACCAAAAAAGATTTTTCTTCAAGAATCCCCACTTTTGCATATCATAAATGAGGTATTCTCACTTACTTGATTCTGGCAGTAGGAGATACTCCCTTGTGGAACCTCAACATAATTAAAAACCTGCCAACTGCTCCCACTTAGGTTGGATAAGGCGTATCAAAGAGATCTGTCCCATGGAACAGACATTCAACACCTTTGTGCAAACTGTCAAATTGGCAGAAGGCATTATCTATTCAGAAATGTGTGCATTTGGAAGCATTTGGCAAACTCTGTGTTGAAAAGTCAATCACCCTTTCTTGTGCATGCCCCAGCGGCAGATTCTACTGTATGTCTTGAAAGGTTATGGTAAAAGTTGGGAATACATGGGTAGGGATTTTTCAGGCCTATAGGAAGCAACTCCGAGTCATACACCAACAGAAAGAAAAGTTTGGCATAACCTACATTGTCAGAAAATACAGCAGAAATTCAATTGCAAACAGAAAACTTTGTTCCCTTAAGGGTTGGTCACAATTATTTCCACCTTGACTACTGTTCATTAATAATGGCACAGGATGCATAGATAAATCTCAGAACCACAGTTCTCTCTGTCCCCTCTATTATTATTATGAATGAACTGGTCCATTATAATATTATTACTAAATACTATGCATGCAAGGTTGATGTATACTCACGTATTGTCAGCATTTGAGCAAATTTCGGAAATATAGGTCACCTCTACTTGAACCTTAATGCAGCAATGAAAATTGACAGCTTTGTTGTTTTGGATGTCAGCATCTGCACTGGGATTGTAGGTATTTTTCTGAGGCAATAACTACATTTTTGGGGGAACAAAACAAAAAGCTAGCGTGGGAACAATTAAAATGATGGGTACATGCAATCAAGCTAATGTGAGATTATTAAGAAGCTCCATATCCCATTCAGTACTTGATAAAACAAATAATCAGTCAGTTGTCTTCTGCATAACACCTCCCAGCTATTCTCTGTCATCACATAGTACCAGATTAATCAAAAAACAGAACAGAACAGTAATAATATTCCTGTATTACAGATAACTTTGCCTCTGACGCAGAACAAAATGTTCCAGTGTATTAACCTCAGACAAAAAGGAGATCAAACAAAGGATTACTAAAAGTATGTTAGTAATGAACTGGTTTCTACATATTTGGCATTCCCAATTGATACTGTCTACATTGAAACTGATATATCTTAAGGATCGTAATAATACGTAAAGTGTAAACATTTTACAATATTCCCCTAACATGCTTTTTTTGAGACTAATACACAAACACATACTGTACTTGTGAATTAATAGCACAGGGTGTGAATTGTGTGAATGCAAATAGTTATATATATATATATATATATATATATATATATATATCAATTCTATAAAGTTTTTTACTGTAAGACCTATTTTGAGAGAAAGACTGAACATAAAAATATAGTTGAGATATTTGAGAATAATGAGAATATCCCACTGATAGGTACTTATTTAAGTGAGGAGGTAGTCTGTGACCGATTAAAACATTTAAAGATTAATAAGTCACCGGGTCCTGATGGAATTCACCCAAGGGTTCTAATGGAGCTTCATTCTGAACTGGCAAAACCACTATTTTTGATCTTTAAGGATTCAGTTATATCAGGTATAGTTCCCAAAGATTGGCGTATAGCGGAAGTAGTGCCTATATTCAAAAAGGGAAGTAAAAGCTGAACCGGGAAACTAAGTTACTTAGTTAAATTAGAAGCATGGGCAGCCAAATGGAGAATGCGCTTCAACATAAACAAGTGTAAGATAATGCACTGTGGTAGCAAGAACAAAAATAACACTTACAAACTGAATGGGGTAACATTAGGGGATACTGTACTGGAAATAGACTTAGGTGTCCTCATAGATAGCAAACTAAGCAGCAGTTCTCAAAGTAGGATGGCAGCAAAAAAGGCTAATAAGATATTAGCATGCATAAAACGGGGAATTGATGCAAGGGACGAGGGTGTTATACTTCCGTTATATAAATCACTAGTGAGGTCGCACCTTGAATACTGTGTACAATTCTGTTCACCGTACTACAACAAGGATATCCTGGAGCTAGAAAAGGTTTAGAAGATGGTGACTAAACTAATTAAGGGCATGGAGACGATGGAATACAAGGAAAGGCTTGAAAGACTAGGCATTGGAAAAGAGGAGACTAAGAGGGGATATGATCAACATCTACAAATATATAAGGGGACAATACACAGAGCTTGTGCGGGACCTGTTTTTGGCCAGATCACCACAAAGGACTCGTGGACACTCGCTCAGGTTAGAGGAGAGGAGATTCCGCACAATACGTCATAAAGGCTTTTTCATGGTAAGGACAATACGTGTTTGGAATTCCCTGCCTGAGGGAGTTGTAATGGTGGAATCTGTCAACACCTTTAAGAATGGGTTAGATAAATTCCTAATGGATAAGGATATCCAGGGTTATGGAGCATAGTCACTCAGTATACACTGCTCAAAAAAAATAAAGGAAACACTAAAATAACACATTCTAGATCTGAATGAATGAAATATTCTTATTAAATATTTTGTTCTTTACATAGTTGAATGTGCTGACAACAAAATCACACAAAAATTATCAATGGAAATCAAATTTATTAACCCATGGAGGTCTGTATTTGGAGTCACACTCAAAATTAAAGTGGAAAAACACAATACAGGCTGATCCAACTTTGATGTAATGTCCTTAAAACAAGTTAAAATGAGGCTCAGCAGTGGGTGTGGGCTACACGTGCCTGTATGACCTCCCTACAATGCCTGGGCATGCTGCTGATGAAGTGGTGGATGGTCTCCTGAGGGATCTCCTCCCAGACCTGGACTAAAGCATCCGCCAACTCCTGGAAAGTCTGTGGTGCAACGTGGCGTTGGTGGATGGAGCGAGACATAATGTCCCAGATGTGCTCAATTGGATTCAGGTCTGGGGAACGGGCTTGCCAGTCCATAGCATCAATGCCTTCGTCTTGCAGGAACTGCTGACACACTCCAGCCACATGAGGTCTAGCATTGTTTTGCATTAGGAGGAACCCAGGGCCAACCGCACCAGCATATGGTCTCACAAGGGGTCTGATGATCTCATCTCGGTACCTAATGACAGTCAGGCTACCTCTGGTGAGCACATGGAGGGCTGTGCGGCCCCCCCAAAGAAATGCCACCCCACACCATTACTGTCCAACTACCAAACCGGTCATGCTGGAGGATGTTGCAGGCAGAAGAATGTTCTCCTTGGCGTCTCCAGACTCTGTCACATCTGTCACATGTGCTCAGTGAGGACCTGCTTTCATCTGTGAAGAGCACAGGGCGCCAGTGGCGAATTTGCCAATCTTGGTGTTCTCTGGCAAATGCCAAACGTCCTGCACGGTGTTGAGCTGTAAGCACAACCCCCACCTGTGGACATCGGCCCATCATACCACCCCCATGGAGTCTGTTTCTGATAGTTTGAGTAGACACATGCATATTTGTGGCTTGTTGGAGGTCATTTTTCAGGGCTCTGGCAGTGCTCCTTCTGTTTCTCCTTGCACAAAGGCGGAGGTAGCGTTCCTGCTGCTGGGTTGTTGCTCTCCTACGGCCTCCTCCACATCTCCTGATGTACTGGCTTGTCTCCTGGTAGTGCCTCCATGCTCTGGACACTACGCTGACAGACACAGCAAACCTTCTTGCCGCAGCTCGCATTGATGGGCCATCCTGGATGAGCTACACTACCTGAGCCACTTGTGTGGGTTGTAGACTCCGTCTCATGCTACCACAAGAGGGAAAGCATCGCCAGCTTTCAAAAGTGACCAAAACATCAGTCAGAAAGCATAGGAGCTGAGAAGTGGTCTGTGGTCACCACCTGCAGAACAACTCCTTTATTGGGGGTGTCTTGCTAATTGCCTATAATTCCCACCTGTTGTCTATTCCATTTGCACAACAGCATGTGAAATTGATTGTCAATCAGTGTTGCTTCCTAAGTGGACAGTTTGCTTTCACAGAAGTGTGATTCACTTAGAGTTACGTTATATTGTTTAAGTGTTCCCTTTATTTTTTTGAGCAGTGTAATTACTACAAAAAGGGATAAAATGCAATGGCTGAAATCAGCATCAGTCAAAAATTTTAAACTAATCATCATGCATAGGAGACCACAAATAGGTTGAACTCGATGGACAAATGTCTTTTTTTCAACCTCAGATACTATGTTACTATGTTACTATTTTAAAATAAAGGTCTTACTATGTAGATGTACCAGTCAAAGTGAAAAATTAGATTGGGCAATGGTTCAGGTGGTGCAGAGAGGCAAAGTTCCCATGTAAAGTCTAAGGGAGAACCGTGCGCACGCAATGTAAACATTTTCTCTACCAATAGATCCAAAATATTCACTTTATATGTTAACTTTGCAAATGGGATCATTGCCCTTTTTTAACTAGAGATGAGCGCTTTGGAATTTAAGAAATCTCAACCTCCCCAAACTACAGGTATCAAAGGCAATGCAAGACGTAGCTTGGATCTCTGTCTGCACTAGATCCCTATCCGAGACACAACTTCAAGATCCTGCTGTCAGATCTCATAGTTTTTACTCAGGCGCCAATTTCCAAAGTCCCATTTAAATCAATGAACTAACCACTGATTGGCTGAGAGAACCATCTGTCACAGCTCTCAGCCACTCAGTTTGTCCCCATAGATTTCAATGAGGCAAGATGGGTGCCCCCACCACACCATGACACCACCATCTGCATTGTCGACACTGACGCATGCACTGCTGAAACCCCCACACTACTGGCACCCCACACTCAGGGTACTGTTGGCACCCCCACAGAGGACGCCACCAGCACTCCTGCACTAACGACACAACCAGCACCCCTACACTGCTGACCACTCATGTATAAAAGGAGAAAAGAAACCAGCAATTTATGGTGTAGTATGTCTTAAGCTGATCAAACCGGAGAGGCAGTCAATATTCCCACGTGAGGGGATCCTGGCTGTCAGGATACCAACATCAGAATCCCAGCAACCGCTGGCATACCAGCGATCAGAATCTCGAATGCTGGCTGAAACCTGCACAGGTGGTGGTCCACGCCACCACCTGCGGGAGAATATAATCCTGTGGCAATCGAAGGTCATCACCAGGCCAGAGGCGTGGAGAGTGCAGCAGGCCCACGAGGGGACATGCTATGCTCACCACTGAGATCCCAGCTGTCGGGATCCTGGCATTGGTCTCCTGACTGCCGGGATCCTGACCGCTGAGATCTTATACTGATCCCATTCAAACCACAGTGAATTTTTAAATAGGTGGAGGAAGAAAATTCTAATTTTCCTCATGAGCGTAACAAACAGCTTACCCAACTGACAACAGAGGATAGTAGATAGTGCATATAAAGGCTGTTGACCCACTTTCACTTCATGAGGAGTAATCAAAGGCATTCACCCCAATTCCACAATGATCAATGGGGGTTATTCAGAGTTGTTAACAAACCAAAAAGTTAGCAATTAAGCAAAACCACATGCACTGCATTTGGGACAGATGTAACATGAACACAGAGAGTTAGATTTGGGTGGGGTGTGTTCAAACTGAAATCTAATTTGCAATGCCTCACTTTACTATCTTTTTTGTACATCTCTAATCAAAACTCACCAAATTTCCAGCAGTATATACTACTGCACCTGTGTATAATGATCACACAAATCCTTTGGCTCGTACACTGTGTGCACTGCAAATATGACTCTGGTGCTAGCCAGTGCCTGCTGAGCCATTCACCTCACCGGACATCTCTGATATATATATATATATATACACAAATTATATCTCTGTGGAGCGCGCTTCCTTAATGTATTAGGCAATTATTTGTCTAATGATAATATATATCTAGGGGGTGAAAGCATCTTTATTATTAATTTTAAATGTATAAACTGAACAAACAATTGTATTCCTAATGATCAATATTACTTTGTAAGGAAACAATTATCATCATTTTTATTGCAAATGTGATTTTGAACTACATTGTCTTAATAAAAACATGTGTTTTTTTTAAATATGGGTGTCTAAATGTGTAAAGTCATCCTCTCTTTATCTATCTATCTATCTATCTATCTATCTATATATATATATTCAGAAAAAGTATTATCATTAGACAAATAATTGCCTTATACGTTAAAGAAGTGCGCTCCACAGAGATATCCTTTGTGTATCTGTCTCTATGTTGATCTCTGTCGACAAGGGATCATTTCTCTGTGTTGATGCCTGCCCATAAAAGAAATAGTGTTAAACTAACTGATATAGAATAAACTAACTGATATAAAAAAAGCAATAGAACAGTAGACTTACAATAACAGCGCATTAAGGAATTCTATTTTATTTATTTATATATATATATATATATATATATATATATAATATACATAACCTGTGTAAGGTGTAGCCAGATAGAGAAGTGGCACTCACCTGCTAGGCAATGTATTATGGGAATCACCCTGAAGAATTTGTGTTTCGTACCACTGTGTCAGACACACACTATGATAGATCTGGGATTGCATCGGAGTTGGCAAAGTTGCAATAAAACTTTCCTAGGTTTCAAAACAGGAAGGGACCTTCTTCATCTTATCAAATAGTGTCTCAACCCAGTCCATTAAGAAAATAAAAATGAGTTTTTTCCCCATATAATTGAAAAATATTGGGGTTGGGTGTATCCAATCTTGTAGAATAGTCTTTTTTGCCACATCACGTTTAGCAAACAACATTTATTTTTGCATATACTGTAGGTCCAGAAGGATGCTTAAAAAAAACCTGGACACTGCATTTTGAATTAACATTTTCTGCTTAGTATAGGATGGGCAAACCAGACTGAAGTTGGTAAAGAAGGGTATTAGAGAATAGATAATTGGTGAGGCAGCTATAGACCAGCTGCCCATTGATTGATTAAGGAGGAAGAAAAAAGACAGTGCTGTAGTTGAAGTTTGTGTACTGCTCAAGCAAGAGTTTATTAAAGATGGGTACAACAATGCCTTAAAAGTAGGGAAAAGTACCAAACAAGAGACACGTTTTGTTAAGGTAATAGAAGTAAGAGGAGGCACTGGAGGAAGTGGTGCATGGAAGGTACATATGGAGCCTCGCTCATCTAGCCTTCTCTGGTGTGCCTAGGTGCACCAAGGTTTATTAGCATAAACCTTTCATCTATTGTTCTCAGCTGCAATACAATACATAGAGAGCAATACAGTAGGGGATTAAGTCATTACAGCAGGGGATTAAGTCCAATAGCACTGGCTCATTAACCCTATTAAAGGGATAGATGAGCAGAGCTCCATCTTTAGGAGGGAATGGTGTCAACAGGGCAAGTGGGTGGGGGAAATAAGTAGAAAGAAGGGCAGGAATTTCAGCCATAGTGGCAGTGGATTATGATAGCATTTTTGAAGGCAGTCCATGTGTTTGGAGTGCCAGGTTGGGTGGGGAGGGAGTGGACCAATGAAGTCTGTAGGACACTTGAGTCCTACATAGATGTAACAATGACGTTTTGAAGGGATAAATCCTGTTCAGGGAAGACTAATGTACATACAGTACTGTAGGCTGAATCCATAGGTGCTTGGCAATATACTTACTAGAGATGTAACATAGTAACATAGTAATTGAGGTTGAATAGGTGGATAAGGAAGAACTTTAACAAGATGCGCAATAAAACCTGGGGTGCGGCTACGACCTGTACAAATAACTGTACATCCCACAAACACTTAAAAACACAAGATGAGCAAGAGAGGGTATTGTAGAAGAACAAAAGCGCTTTCCAAGTACCACGTTAATTCATAAAAACACCACAGTGTAACATATATAAAAGGACTGATTAACCAAAATAAAATCCTCTCAGACTCCTTCTATGAAAAAGTGAGGCCAAATAATGGTGTAGACTTCTCTTCTCCAGGATTATCCTTAGCAACAGTGTTTAAAATGCTTTAAGGTACACCTAAAAGATACTGTGTCTCCTTTCCCTTGTGTAATTGAGGATAGTTGGAGACACTAAAAGGACATAGTGTAGCAATCTTTTAAAATGAAAAATATTTAATTTACAGATTGAACTTACAACACACTCAAGTTAAAACAGCATATCACAATAGACTCCATCAGACACAGCAGCATCGATATTTCACCCTAGGAGGTTCCTGGTACTGCAGATGGTTTAGCAGTGGATAGGTCAAAAGCTCCGGATGCCCAGTTCCACACAGGAAAAAACAGCTCCTTCCAGTAAAAGTCCGGTTCTGGAGTTCAATACATACAAATACATGAGCCATTCTTAACGTGTTTCAGACTGGTTTGTCCTTCATCAGAAGACCACACTTCTGATGAAGGACAAACCAGTCTAAAACTCATTAAGCGTGGCTCATGTATTTGTATGTATTGAACTTCAGGACTGGAAGATTACTGTGAGTAGGTTTAATAGAGGCAAAATGCCCATCATGTTCAACCTGTATTCTGTATTAAGTTACAGTAAGTTGATTATAATGTACCTGCTGAAGGTTCAATTTTCTATAAACCGAACCCAACACAATTTGCAATATATAAAATGTTCCATGCCCGAGAACAAGTTTTTGCACCAGGCTCTGATTCCAAACCAAGGCAAAACATAATCTTCCTAGAGTTGGATCTCACATATTTTGGATTTTATGAAAGTGCGCTCCTGTGTGATTCATGGCACCATTTCACAAAGGATGCAGGAGAGTTAGGTTGTATGGCTGTTGACGGCAGCACTGTTCCTGTGTCAGTAAAGGGCTGTGGACTGCAGCATTACTGCAGTACTACTGTGACTGTGTCAGACTAAAAGGTTGTGGAGTGCAGCACTACTGTGGCACTAGTGTAATAATAACTGTGACAGACAGACTGTGAAGGGCAGTGGGATGCAGCACTTCTGTGGCACTACTGTAATAATAATAACTGTGTCAGACAGACTGTGGGCTGTGGGATGCATCATTTCCTGGCACTACTGTAAAAATGATAACCATCAGACAGACTGTGAAGGGCAGTGGGATGCAGCACTTCTGTGGCACTACTGTAATAATAATAACTGTGTCAGACAGACTGTGGGCTGTGGGATGCATCATTTCCTGGCACTACTGTAAAAATGATAACCATCAGACAGACTGTGAAGGGCAGTGGGATGCAGCACTTCTGAGGCACTACTGTAATAATAATAATAACAACTGTGTCAGACAGACTGTGGGCTGTGGGATGCATCATTTCCTGGCACTACTGTAAAAATGATAACCATCAGACAGACTGTGAAGGGCTGTAGGGTGCAGCACTGCTGGAACTGTCAGACTGTCAGTGAAGAGTTATGAGCTATATCACTGTGAGCTACTGTGTTGTGTGTTCAGTGCAGGCACTGGGCTAAAAAATGAAGGTAAAACTGTCAAAAAAATAAAGTTTATTAGATGTCAGTGTGCCACCATTAGTAGAGCTGTGCTTAACATTGTGTGAATAAATATAAAATGTGTATGTTGTTCAGGTTCAGGCATTGTAAAATACTAATGTGCATTAGGTGCAAGTGTTCCACCATTACTAGAATCAATCAGGAGATTGCGGTAACTGTGGGGGCCAATGGGGGTCATTCTGAGTTGATCGCTCGCTAGCAGTTTTTAGCAAACGCTAAGCTGCCGCCCTCTGGGAGTGTATCTTAGCTTAGCAGAAGTGCGAACGAAAGGATCGCAGAGCGACTAAAAAAAAATTGTGCAGTTTCAGAGTAGCTACAGATCTACTCCTAGCTTGCGATCACTTCAGACTATTCAGTTCCGGATTTGATGTCACAAACACGCTCTGCGTTCTCCCAGCCGTGCTTGCGTTTTTCCTGGCACGCCTGCGTTTTTTTGAACACTCCCTGAAAATGGTCAGTTGACACCCAGAAACGCTGCTTTCCTGTCAATCACTCTGCGGCTGCCGTTGCGACTGAAAAGCTTCGCTAGACCTTGTGTAAAAATACTTTACCCGTTGTGAAAGTACGTTGCGCGTGTGCACTGCACCAAATACGCATGCGCAGAAGTGCCACTTTTTCACTTAATCGCCGCGCAGCGAATATTTTTATCTAGCGATCTACTCGGAATGACCCGCAATATCCGATATTCATACGTCAGGCAGCATTGCATCCCCCATAGAAACCTATGGGGGATGTGGCTGCAGGCGGCAATAAAAGGTATTGGAGATACCTGCTGTGATCCCTCCTTCATTCATTTCAGGAATACATAGTATTTGCATCTAGTCCCTGAAAACAGGTGTTTTGGGGGACATAGCTGCAAATACTGTTTGATAAATTTGCCATTTTAATACAAATCTCCAACTAGCACTGCCATGCATATAGCCATACTCATATACCTGTCATGCCTGCGGCTCTCCTCCAAAAATAAACTTCAATCATGCACTACCATATGTACAGACTGCATATGGGGGGTAATTCCGAGATGTTCGCTCGATGCCGATTTTCGTTATACTGCGATTAGTCGCTAACTGCGCATGCGCTTAGTTATTTTACTATAAACTTAGCTGTTTTGCTGTAGCGTCTGCGGGGCTTTTCAGTCGCACTGGTGTTCGGTAAATGATTGAAAGGAAAGGGGCGTTTCTGGGCGGCAACTTAGCCTTTTTACTAGCGTTGGCTAAAAAATGCAGGGGTGTCAGGGAAAAACGCGGGAGTGTCTGGAGAAACGGTGGAGTGGCTGGCCGAATGCAGGGCTTGTTTGTGACGTCAAACCAGGAACGAAACGACCTGAGCTGACTGCAGTGTAGGAGTAAGTCTCGAGCTGCTCAGAAACTGCTAAGAATTTTCTATTCACAATTCTGCTAATCTTTCGTTCGCAATTCTGCTATGCTAAGATACACTCCCAGAGGGCGGCGGCTTAGTGTGTGCAATGCTGCTAAAATCAGCTAGCAAGCGAACAACTCGGAATGACCCCCTTTGTAAGGTCTTCAATTCCCGAAGGAGCAACCAATAATGGATACTGTGTTGACCTGCAGTATAGTGGAGCCACTGGCATTTTTTTAATGGGTGCAGTGTGCGCAGTGCACACAGGCTCATGGGTTCATGGGGAGCCAATGCAACAAACACTGCACCCATATTTTAATTCTTTCCTTTCCAGAGTCCAGCGTCGGGCGCTGCAGTCACGGCAAAAATCGCTGCCTAAATGCCAGCTGTGCATGCGCATTAGCCAAAATAGGGGTCTCTTTACTGAGCCTTGGGTGGAGATAAAGTACCAGCCAATCAGCACCAAACTGCCATGTCACATGCTGGGTTTGAAAAATTATAATTAGGAACTGGTTGGCTGGAACTTTATCTCCGTCCACTTTATCACCATCCAAGGCTTAGTAAATAGACACCTTGGTCTCTGTAACATGGTGGGTGCCATGTTTCTGGAGACCTCGCGCATGCGCAGTAAACTCTGGTACAATGCTGGAAACTACTGTGCATTGCAGATAAGGGGAAGCACCAAGATCACCCCTGAGTGGAGCCACCTTCCGCGTGACACAAATGGAAATGCTGACTGCCATGTAAACATGTTTGCCACCAGAAATTAATGCAATGCAGCATTATTATGTATAGGAGCCACCATCGGCGTGACAGTTAGTGATGTGCACCGGAAATTTTTCGGGTTTTTTGTTTTGGTTTTGGATTCGGTTCTGCTGCCATGTTTTGGATTTGGACGCGTTTTGGCTAAACCTCCTTGAAAAATTTTTGTCGGATTCGGGTGTGTTTTGGATTTGGGTGTTTTTTTACAAAAAAACCCTCAAAAACAGCTTAAATCATAGAATTTGTGGGTCATTTTGATCATATAGTGTTATTAACATCAATAACCATAATTTCCATTAATTTCCAGTCTATTCTGAACACCTCACACCTCACCCAAGTGGCCGACACAAACACCTGGCCCATCTAGGAGTGGCACTGCAGTGTCAGACAGGATGGCAGATTTAAAAAATAGTCCCCAAACAGCACATGATGCAAATAAAAAAAGAGGTGCAATGAGGTAGCTGTGTGACGAAGCTAAAAGAGCCAAGTGGCCGACACAAACACCTTGCCCATCTAGGAGTGGCACTGCAGTGCCAGACAGGATGGCAGATTTAAAAAATAGTCCCCAAACAGCACATGATGCAAAGAAAAAAAGAGGTGCACCAAGGTCGCTGGATGGCTAAGTTAAGCGACCCAAGTGGCCAACACAAACACATGGCCCATCTAGGAGTGGCACTGCAGTTTTCTAGCGAGAGGATGAGTGCTTCCATCCTCATGTGAATATAAACCACTATCCATGAACATAGGCCAGGGCTTCAGCCGTTCCTTGCCACTCTGTGTCATAAATGGCATATTGGCAAGTTTACGATTCTCATCACACGCTCATTTAGATTTTTGGGTCATTTTACTGAACTTTTGTAGTATACTTGATGACACAGATGTAGAGCAGTGGACTACTGTAGCGTTCTGATATATATATACTGGTGGTCAGCAAAATTCTGCACTGTCCTCCTACTATATACTGCGCACAACTAAAATGCAGCACAGGTATGGATGCATAGTATACTTGACGACACAGAGGTAGAGCAGTGGACTACTGTACCATACTGCTATACGTAGATATTTTCAGCACACTGAGCACCGATATTAGCAGCACACCGAGCACAGATATTTGCAGCACACTGAACACAGAAACTGAGAGATCACAGCCATGTCCTCTCGCTATCATCTCCAAAGCACGAGTGAAAATGGCGGCGACACGTGGCTCCTTATATAGAATACGAATCTCGCGAGAATCCGACAGCGGGATGATAACGTTCGGGCTCGCTCAGGTTAACCGTGCAAGGCGGGAGGATCCGAGTAAAATGGGTAAAGTTCGGGGGGGGTTCGGATCCCGATGAACCGAACCCGCTCATCACTAGTGACAGTATGTATTGCAAGTAACCGTTGGGCCGTATTGGCAGCCAGTGATAAAAGGAATGAGCATTGCTGAATACAGGAGCCATTGTAATCAGGGCAATGCTGTGGTCTCTGAAGCCAAGTGTTGTGTAGACTAGTCCTGGGATGTCTGGATTAGGAGATAAGAATTCCGCACAAGGTAAAATTAGATTAAGAGGATGGCAAACCTACTGTATAGCAAAGACATAACATTCAGTAGGCAGACCTATAGCAAAAAACCTATGACAAATAGTGTTTACTTTTTAGGTTTACTTGAATGCAATTTTTAAACTTTCATCCTTTCATCATCATGCCACAGCACTACCATATCTTGTTAGAATGATATTATTTTAGAGCATAACACCCTAATATGGATGCAATATTGAAGGCATTCATTATGTATTAAAACTTTGTTAAATAAAATAAGTGTATTGGAAACTAGAGATGAGCGGGTTCGGTTTCTTTGAATCCGAACCCGCACGAACTTCACTTTCTTTTCCACGGGTCCGAGCGACTCGGATCTTCCCGCCTTGCTCGGTTAACCCGAGCGCGCCCGAACGTCATCATGACGCTGTCGGATTCTCGCGAGGCTCGGATTCTATCGCGAGACTCGGATTCTATATAAGGAGCCGCGCGTCGCCGCCATTTTCACTCGTGCATTGAGATTGATAGGGAGAGGACGTGTCTGGCGTCCTCTCCATTAGAATAGAGATAGATAGATTAGATAGAGAGAGATTGTGCAGAGTCGCAGACAGAGTTAGTTTACCACAGTCAGTGACCAGTGCAGTTGCTAGTTAACTTTTATTTAATATAATATATCCGTTCACTTCTCTCTGCTATATCCGTTCTCTGCCTGAAAAAAAAAACGATACACAGCACAGTCAGTCACACAGTGTGACTCAGTCTGTGTGCACTCAGCTCAGCCCAGTGTGCTGCACAGTCATCAATGTATAAATTAAAAGCTTATAATTAATTGTGGGGGAGACTGGGGAGCACTGCAGGTTGTTAGCAGGAGCCAGGAGTACAATTATATTAATTAACAGTGCACACTTTTGCTGCAGGAGTGGTGACCAGTGCCTGACCACCAGTATAGTATTGTTGTATACTACTAATATCTCTTTAAATATCAACCAGTCTATATTAGCAGCAGACACAGTACAGTGCGGTAGTTCACGGCTGTGGCTACCTCTGTGTCGGCACACGGCAGGCAGTCCGTCCGACCAGAATTGTATTATTTATTATTATATACCTACCACCTAACCGTGGTTTTTTTTTCATTCTTTATACCGTCATAGTGTCATCCTAATTGTTACGAGTATACTACTATCTCTTTATCAACCAGTGTACAGTGCGGTAGTTCACGGCTGTGGCTACCTCTGTGTCGGCACACGGCAGGCAGTCCGTCCGACCAGAATTGTATTATTTATTATTATATACCTACCACCTAACCGTGGTTTTTTTTTCATTCTTTATACCGTCATAGTGTCATCCTAATTGTTACGAGTATACTACTATCTCTTTATCAACCAGTGTACAGTGCGGTAGTTCACGGCTGTGGCTACCTCTGTGTCGGCACACGGCAGGCAGTCCGTCCGACCAGAATTGTATTATTTATTATTATATACCTACCACCTAACCGTGGTTTTTTTTTCATTCTTTATACCGTCATAGTGTCATCCTAATTGTTACGAGTATACTACTATCTCTTTATCAACCAGTGTACAGTGCGGTAGTTCACGGCTGTGGCTACCTCTGTGTCGGCACACGGCAGGCAGTCCGTCCGACCAGAATTGTATTATTTATTATTATATACCTACCACCTAACCGTGGTTTTTTTTTCATTCTTTATACCGTCATAGTGTCATCCTAATTGTTACGAGTATACTACTATCTCTTTATCAACCAGTGTACAGTGCGGTAGTTCACGGCTGTGGCTACCTCTGTGTCGGCACACGGCAGGCAGTCCGTCCGACCAGAATTGTATTATTTATTATTATATACCTACCACCTAACCGTGGTTTTTTTTTTCATTCTTTATACCGTCATAGTGTCATCCTAATTGTTACGAGTATACTACTATCTCTTTATCAACCAGTGTACAGTGCGGTAGTTCACGGCTGTGGCTACCTCTGTGTCGGCAGTCGGCAGGCAGTCCGTCCATCCATAATTGTATTATTATTATAATATATACCACCTAACCGTGGTTTTTTTTTCATTCTTTATACCGTCATAGTGTCATACTAGTTGTTACGAGTATACTACTATCTCTTTATCAACCAGTGTACAGTGCGGTAGTTCACGGCTGTGGCTACCTCTGTGTCGGCAGTCGGCAGGCAGTCCGTCCATCCATAATTGTATTATTATTATAATATATACCACCTAACTGTGGTTTTTTTTGCATTCTTTATACCGTCGTCATAGTGTCATACTAGTTGTTACGAGTATACTACTATCTCTTTATCAACCAGTGTACAGTGCGGTAGTTCACGGCTGTGGCTACCTCTGTGTCGGCAGTCGGCAGGCAGTCCGTCCATCCATAATTGTATTATTATTATAATATATACCACCTAACCGTGGTTTTTTTTCATTCTTTATACCGTCGTCATAGTGTCATACTAGTTGTTACGAGTATACTACTATCTCTTTATCAACCAGTGTACAGTGCGGTAGTTCACGGCTGTGGCTACCTCTGTGTCGGCAGTCGGCAGGCAGTCCGTCCATCCATAATTGTATTATTATTATAATATATACCACCTAACCGTGGTTTTTTTTTCATTCTTTATACCGTCATAGTGTCATACTAGTTGTTACGAGTATACTACTATCTCTTTATCAACCAGTGTACAGTGCGGTAGTTCACGGCTGTGGCTACCTCTGTGTCGGCACACGGCAGGCAGTCCGTCCGACCAGAATTGTATTATTTATTATTATATACCTACCACCTAACCGTGGTTTTTTTTTCATTCTTTATACCGTCATAGTGTCATCCTAATTGTTACGAGTATACTACTATCTCTTTATCAACCAGTGTACAGTGCGGTAGTTCACGGCTGTGGCTACCTCTGTGTCGGCAGTCGGCAGGCAGTCCGTCCATCCATAATTGTATTATTATTATAATATATACCACCTAACCGTGGTTTTTTTTTCATTCTTTATACCGTCATAGTGTCATACTAGTTGTTACGAGTATACTACTATCTCTTTATCAACCAGTGTACAGTGCGGTAGTTCACGGCTGTGGCTACCTCTGTGTCGGCAGTCGGCAGGCAGTCCGTCCATCCATAATTGTATTATTATTATAATATATACCACCTAACTGTGGTTTTTTTTGCATTCTTTATACCGTCGTCATAGTGTCATACTAGTTGTTACGAGTATACTACTATCTCTTTATCAACCAGTGTACAGTGCGGTAGTTCACGGCTGTGGCTACCTCTGTGTCGGCAGTCGGCAGGCAGTCCGTCCATCCATAATTGTATTATTATTATAATATATACCACCTAACCGTGGTTT
Organism: Pseudophryne corroboree; assembly: GCF_028390025.1. Classification (NCBI taxonomy): domain Eukaryota; kingdom Metazoa; phylum Chordata; class Amphibia; order Anura; family Myobatrachidae; genus Pseudophryne; species Pseudophryne corroboree. Next base: position 596,873,345 of record NC_086449.1, on the reverse strand, counting down.
TTTTTTCATTCTTTATACCGTCGTCATAGTGTCATACTAGTTGTTACGAGTATACTACTATCTCTTTATCAACCAGTGTACAGTGCGGTAGTTCACGGCTGTGGCTACCTCTGTGTCGGCAGTCGGCAGGCAGTCCGTCCATCCATAATTGTATTATTATTATAATATATACCACCTAACCGTGGTTTTTTTTTCATTCTTTATACCGTCGTCATAGTGTCATACTAGTTGTTACGAGTATACTACTATCTCTTTATCAACCAGTGTACAGTGCGGTAGTTCACGGCTGTGGCTACCTCTGTGTCGGCAGTCGGCAGGCAGTCCGTCCATCCATAATTGTATTATTATTATAATATATACCACCTAACCGTGGTTTTTTTATACCACCTAACCGTGGCAGTCCGTCCATAATTGTATACTAGTATCCAATCCATCCATCTCCATTGTTTACCTGAGGTGCCTTTTAGTTCTGCCTATAAAATATGGAGAACAAAAAAGTTGAGGTTCCAAAATTAGGGAAAGATCAAGATCCACTTCCACCTCGTGCTGAAGCTGCTGCCACTAGTCATGGCCGAGACGATGAAATGCCAGCAACGTCGTCTGCCAAGGCCGATGCCCAATGTCATAGTACAGAGCATGTCAAATCCAAAACACCAAATATCAGAAAAAAAAGGACTCCAAAACCTAAAATAAAATTGTCGGAGGAGAAGCGTAAACTTGCCAATATGCCATTTACCACACGGAGTGGCAAGGAACGGCTGAGGCCCTGGCCTATGTTCATGGCTAGTGGTTCAGCTTCACATGAGGATGGAAGCACTCAGCCTCTCGCTAGAAAACTGAAAAGACTCAAGCTGGCAAAAGCACCGCAAAGAACTGTGCGTTCTTTGAAATCCCAAATCCACAAGGAGAGTCCAATTGTGTCGTTTGCGATGCCTGACCTTCCCAACACTGGACGTGAAGAGCATGCGCCTTCCACTATTTGCATGCCCCCTGCAAGTGCTGGAAGGAGCACCCGCAGTCCAGTTCCTGATAGTCAGATTGAAGATGTCAGTGTTGAAGTACACCAGGATGAGGAGGATATGGGTGTTGCTGGCGCTGGGGAGGAAATTGACCTGGAGGATTCTGATGGTGAGGTGGTTTGTTTAAGTCAGGCACCCGGGGAGACACCTGTTGTCCGTGGGAGGAATATGGCCGTTGACATGCCAGGTGAAAATACCAAAAAAATCAGCTCTTCGGTGTGGAGGTATTTCACCAGAAATGTGGACAACAGGTGTCAAGCCGTGTGTTCCCTTTGTCAAGCTGTAATAAGTAGGGGTAAGGACGTTAACCACCTCGGAACATCCTCCCTTATACGTCACCTGCAGCGCATTCATAATAAGTCAGTGACAAGTTCAAAAACTTTGGGTGACAGCGGAAGCAGTCCACTGACCAGTAAATCCCTTCCTCTTGTAACCAAGCTCACGCAAACCACCCCACCAACTCCCTCAGTGTCAATTTCCTCCTTCCCCAGGAATGCCAATAGTCCTGCAGGCAATGTCACTGGCAAGTCTGACGAGTCCTTTCCTGCCTGGGATTCCTCCGATGCATCCTTGCGTGTAATGCCTACTGCTGCTGGCGCTGCTGTTGTTGCCGCTGGGAGTCGATGGTCATCCCAGAGGGGAAGTCGTAAGCCCACTTGTACTACTTCCAGTAAGCAATTGACTGTTCAACAGTCCTTTGCGAGGAAGATGAAATATCACAGCAGTCATCCTACTGCAAAGCGGATAACTGAGTCCTTGACAACTATGTTGGTGTTAGACGTGCGTCCGGTATCCGCCGTTAGTTCACAGGGAACTAGACAATTTATTGAGGCAGTGTGCCCCCGTTACCAAATACCATCTAGGTTCCACTTCTCTAGGCAGGCGATACCGAGAATGTACACGGACGTCAGAAAAAGACTCACCAGTGTCCTAAAAAATGCAGTTGTACCCAATGTCCACTTAACCACGGACATGTGGACAAGTGGAGCAGGGCAGGGTCAGGACTATATGACTGTGACAGCCCACTGGGTAGATGTATGGACTCCCGCCGCAAGAACAGCAGCGGCGGCACCAGTAGCAGCATCTCGCAAACGCCAACTCTTTCCTAGGCAGGCTACGCTTTGTATCACCGCTTTCCAGAATACGCACACAGCTGAAAACCTCTTACGGCAACTGAGGAAGATCATCGCGGAATGGCTTACCCCAATTGGACTCTCCTGTGGATTTGTGGCATCGGACAACGCCAGCAATATTGTGTGTGCATTAAATATGGGCAAATTCCAGCACGTCCCATGTTTTGCACATACCTTGAATTTGGTGGTGCAGAATTTTTTAAAAAACGACAGGGGCGTGCAAGAGATGCTGTCGGTGGCCAGAAAAATTGCGGGACACTTTCGGCGTACAGGCACCACGTACAGAAGACTGGAGCACCACCAAAAACTACTGAACCTGCCCTGCCATCATCTGAAGCAAGAAGTGGTAACGAGGTGGAATTCAACCCTCTATATGCTTCAGAGGTTGGAGGAGCAGCAAAAGGCCATTCAAGCCTATACAATTGAGCACGATATAGGAGATGGAATGCACCTGTCTCAAGTGCAGTGGAGAATGATTTCAACGTTGTGCAAGGTTCTGATGCCCTTTGAACTTGCCACACGTGAAGTCAGTTCAGACACTGCCAGCCTGAGTCAGGTCATTCCCCTCATCAGGCTTTTGCAGAAGAAGCTGGAGGCATTGAAGAAGGAGCTAACACGGAGCGATTCCGCTAGGCATGTGGGACTTGTGGATGCAGCCCTTAATTCGCTTAACAAGGATTCACGGGTGGTCAATCTGTTGAAATCAGAGCACTACATTTTGGCCACCGTGCTCGATCCTAGATTTAAAGCCTACCTTGGATCTCTCTTTCCGGCAGACACAGGTCTGCTGGGGTTGAAAGACCTGCTGGTGACAAAATTGTCAAGTCAAGCGGAACGCGACCTGTCAACATCTCCTCCTTCACATTCTCCCGCAACTGGGGGTGCGAGGAAAAGGCTCAGAATTCCGAGCCCACCCGCTGGCGGTGATGCAGGGCAGTCTGGAGCGACTGCTGATGCTGACATCTGGTCCGGACTGAAGGACCTGACAACGATTACGGACATGTCGTCTACTGTCACTGCATATGATTCTCTCAACATTGATAGAATGGTGGAGGATTATATGAGTGACCGCATCCAAGTAGGCACGTCACACAGTCCGTACTTATACTGGCAGGAAAAAGAGGCAATTTGGAGGCCCTTGCACAAACTGGCTTTATTCTACCTAAGTTGCCCTCCCACAAGTGTGTACTCCGAAAGAGTGTTTAGTGCCGCCGCTCACCTTGTCAGCAATCGGCGTACGAGGTTACATCCAGAAAATGTGGAGAAGATGATGTTCATTAAAATGAATTATAATCAATTCCTCCGCGGAGACATTGACCAGCAGCAATTGCCTCCACAAAGTACACAGGGAGCTGAGATGGTGGATTCCAGTGGGGACGAATTGATAATCTGTGAGGAGGGGGATGTACACGGTGATATATCGGAGGGTGAAGATGAGGTGGACATCTTGCCTCTGTAGAGCCAGTTTGTGCAAGGAGAGATTAATTGCTTCTTTTTTGGGGGGGGTCCAAACCAACCCGTCATATCAGTCACAGTCGTGTGGCAGACCCTGTCACTGAAATGATGGGTTGGTTAAAGTGTGCATGTCCTGTTTTGTTTATACAACATAAGGGTGGGTGGGAGGGCCCAAGGATAATTCCATCTTGCACCTCTTTTTTCTTTTCTTTTTCTTTGCATCATGTGCTGATTGGGGAGGGTTTTTTGGAAGGGACATCCTGCGTGACACTGCAGTGCCACTCCTAGATGGGCCCGGTGTTTGTGTCGGCCACTAGGGTCGCTTATCTTACTCACACAGCGACCTCGGTGCAAATTTTAGGACTAAAAATAATATTGTGAGGTGTGATGTGTTCAGAATAGGCTGAAAATGAGTGTAAATTATGTTTTTTGAGGTTAATAATACTTTGGGATCAAAATTACCCCCAAATTCTATGATTTAAGCTGTTTTTTAGGGTTTTTTGAAAAAAACACCCGAATCCAAAACACACCCGAATCCGACAAAAATAATTCGGTGAGGTTTTGCCAAAACGCGTTCGAACCCAAAACACGGCCGCGGAACCGAACCCAAAACCAAAACACAAAACCCGAAAAATTTCAGGCGCTCATCTCTATTGGAAACATCTAGGATAATATATTTAAACTAGTGATGAGCAGGTTCGGTTCCTGGAAATCCGAACCACCCCCCCCCCTCCCAAACTTCACCCATTTTACACGGGTCCGAGGCAGACTCGAATCTTCCTGCCTTGCTCAGTTAACCCGAGCATGCCCGAACGTCATCATCTCGCTGTCGGATTCTCGAAAGATTTGTATTCGTTCGGGGGGGGTTGGATTTTGAGGAACTGAACACGCTCATCACTACTGCTTACATAGGCCCTCATTCCGAGTCGTTCGCTCGTTATTTTTCATCGCATCGCAGTGAAATTTCGCTTAGTGCGCATGCGCAATATTCGCACTGCGACTGCGCCAAGTAACTTTGCTATGAAGATAGGATTTTTACTCACGGCTTTTTCTTCGCTCCGGCGATCGTAGTGTGATTGACAGGAAATGGGTGTTACTGGGCGGAAACACGGCGTTTTATGGGCGTGAGGATGGAAACGCTACCGTTTCCGGAAAAAACGCAGGAGTGGCCGGAGAAACGGGGGAGTGTCTGGGCGAACGCTGGGTGTGTTTATGACGTCAAACCAGGAACGACAAGCACTGAACTGATCGCACAGGCAGAGTAAGTGTGGAGCTACTCTAAAACTGCTAAGTAGTTTGTGATCGCAATATTGCGAATACATCGTTCGCAATTTTAAGAAGCTAAGATTCACTCTCAGTAGGCGGCGGCTTAGCGTGTGCAACTCTGCTAAATTCGCCTTGCGAGCGATCAACTCGGAATGAGGGCCATAGAGTGCAGAATTAAGCTGGCCACCAGTATATATTACTGACATGCACCAGAAATTTTTCGGGTTTTGTGTTTTGGTTTTGGATTCGGTTCCGCGGCAGTGTTTTGGATTCTGACGTGTTTTGGCAAAACCTCCCTGAAATTTTTTTGTCAGATTCGGGTGTGTTTTGGATTTGTTTTTTTATAAAAAAATATAGAATTTGGGGGTCATTTTGATCCCATAAAATTATTAACCTCAATAACCATAATATCCACTCATTTCCAGTCTATTCTGAACACATCACACATCACAATATTATTTTTAGTCCTAAAATTTGCACCGAGGTCGCTGGATGACTAAGCTAAGCGACCCAAGTGGCTGACACAAACACCTGGCCCATCTAGGAGTTGCACTGCAGTGTCAGACAGGATGGCCGATTTAAAAAGTAGTCCCCAAACAGCACATGATGCAAAGAAAAAAAGAGGTGCACCGAGGTCGCTGGATGACTAACCTAAGCGACCCAAGTGTGCGGCACAAACACCTGTCCCATCTAGGAGTGGCACTGCAGTGTCAGACAGGATGGCACTTCAAAAAATAGTCCCCAAACAGCACATGATGCAAAGATAAATGAATGAAAAAAGAGGTGCAAGATGGAATTGTCCTTGGGCCCTCCCACCCACCCTTATGTTGTATAAACAGGACATGCACACTTTAACAAACCCATCATTTCAGGAATTAATTCTAAATTCATTTTGATGAACATCGTCTACTCCACATTTTCTGGAAGTAACCTCGTACGCCGATTGCTGACAAGGTGAGCGGCTGCACTAAACACTCTTTTGGAGTACACACTGGAGGGAGGGCAACTTAGGTAAAATAAAGCCAGTTTCTGCAAGGGCCTCCAAATTTCCTCTTTTTCCTGCCAGTATATGTACAGAATGTCTGACGTGCTACTTGGATGCGGTCACTCATATAATCCTCCACCATTCTTTCAATTCCTTTTCCTTGCAGTCCCAGTGTTGGGAGAATGTGAAGGAGGAGCTGTTGATGGGTCAGGTTCCACTTGACTTGACAAGTGTCTCACCAGCAGGTCTTTGAACCTCTGCAGACTTGTGTCTGCCAGAAAGAGAGATACAACGTGTGTTTTAAATCTAGGATCGAGCACGGTGGCCAAAATATAGTGCTCTGATTTCAACAGATTGACCACCCGTGAATCCTGGTTAAGCGAATTACCGGACACACGTTTAACACTACCCAGGCGGCCAAGGCCTGAGTTTTCTGCTTTGCAGCAGGATGACTGCTGTGATATTTCATTTTCCTCGCAAAGGACTGTTGGACAGTCAGTTGCTTACTGGAAGTAGTACAAGTGGTCTTCCGACTTCCCCTCTGGGATGACGATCGACTCCCAGCAGCAACAACAGCAGCGCCAGCAGCAGTAGGCGTTACACTCAAGGATGCATCGGAGGAATCCCAGGCAGGAGAGGATTTGTCAGACTTGCCAGTGACATGGCTTGCAGGACTATTGGCTTTCCTGTTGAAGGAGAAAATTGACACTAAGGGAGTTGGTGGTGTGGTTTGCAGGAGCTTGGTTACAAGAGGAAGGGATTTAGTTGTCAGTGGACTGCTTCCGCTGTCACCCAAAGTTTTCGAACTTGTCAATGACTTCTGATGAATGCGCTGCAGGTGACGTATAAGGGAGGATGTTCCTAGGTGGTTAATGTCCTTACCCCTACTTATTACAGTTTGACAAAGGCAACACATGGCTTGACAAATGTTGTCTGCATTTCTGTTAAAATAATTCCACACCGACGAGGTGATTTTTTTTGTAACTTGGTCAGGCATGTCAATGGCCATATTCGTCCCACGGACAACAGGTGTCTCCCCGGGTGCCTGCCTTAAAGAAACCACCTCACCATCAGAATCCTCCTTGTCAATTTCCTCCTCAGCGCTAGCAACACCCATATCCTCATCCTGGTGTACTTCAACAGTGACATCTTCAATTTGACTATCAGGAACTGGGCTGCGGGTGCTCCTTCCAGCACTTGCAGGGGGCGTGCAAATGGTGGAAGGTGCCACCTCTTCCCGTCCAGTGTTGGGAAGGTCAGGCATCGCAACCAACACAATTGGACTCTCCTTGGGGATTTGTGATTTAGAAGAATGCACAGTTCTTTGCTGTGCTTTTGCCAGCTTAAATCTTTTCATTTTTCTAGCGAGAGGATGAGTGCTTCCATCCTCATGTGAATCTGAACCACTAGCCATGAACATAGGACAGGGCCTCAGCCGTTCCTTGCCACTCCGTATCGTAAATTGCATATTGTCAAGTTACGCTTATCATCAATCGCTTTTAATTTAGATTTTTGGGTCATTTTGCTGAACTTTTGTTTTTTGGATTTTACATGCTCTCTACTATGACATTGGGCATCGGCCTTGGCAGACGACGTTGATGGCATTTCATCATCTCGGTCATGACTAGTGGCAGCAGCTTCAGCACGAGGTGGAAGTGGATCTTGGTGGTCATTCCGAGTTGTTCGCTCGCAAGGCGATTTTAGCAGAGTTGCTCACGCTAAGCCGCCGCCTACTGGGAGTGAATCTTAGCATCTTAAAATTGCGAACGATGTATTTGCAATATTGCGATTACAAACTTCTTAGCAGTTTCTGAGTAGCTCCAGACTTACTCGGCATCTGCGATCAGTTCAGTGCTTGTCGTTCCTGGTTTGACGTCACAAACACACCCAGCGTTCGCCCAGACACTCCCCCATTTCTCCGGCCACTCCTGCGTTTTTTCCGGAAACGGTAGCGTTTTTTCACACACGCCCACAAAACGGCCTGTTTCCGCCCAGAAACACCCATTTCCTGTCAATCACACTACGATCACCTGAGCGATGAAAAAGCTGTGTGTAAAAATCCTAACTTCATAGCAAAATTACTTGGTGCAGTCGCAGTGCAGACATTGCGCATGCGCACTAAGCGGAAAATCGCTGCGATGCGATGAAATTTACCGAGTGAACAACTCGGAATGACCACCCTTGATCTTTCCCTATTTTACCCTCCACATTTTTGTTCCCCATTTTTTAATGTGTGGAATTATATGCCAGTAATAAATCAATAGCAATGGCCTACTGTACCGTACTGCTATATATAATATACTGGTGGTCAGCAAAATTCTGCACTGTCCTCCTACTATATATACTGCGCACAACTAAAATGCAACACAGGTATGAATGGATAGTATATTTGACGACACAGAGATAGGTATAGCAGTGGACTACTGTACCGAACTGCTATATATTATATACTGGTGGTCAGCAAAATTCTGCACTGTACTCCTACTATATATACTGCGCACAACTAAAATGCACCACAGGTATGGATGGATAGTATACTTGACAACACAGAGGTAGGTAGAGCAGTGGACTATTATACCGTACTGCTATATGAGGTGTGGTGCCTCTGGACTTGCTGAGCTGGATGGCTTTAGTGTGGCATACCTTTACATTCTATTAACACTTTTCACTTATTAATTTTCTAACACTATTTCTCTTTTTTAAATACATTTCATGTTTGTATCACCCCCTCTATAGCTTCGGCTTCCTAAATACTAATTTATTAACACTATAGTTTTTTACACTGGTATGCCACGCTGGGCTTTCTGGCTCATTCTGGTGTTTTGGGGTGCCACACCCTGCACCTAGATATAGCGCTAGGGACCCCAAATATACAGAGAGGCCTTGATGCGGCTTTGGGGCTTAACCACACATTTGCGCAAATATGTGTAACGAAGATCTCTGAATTCTATTATCATGTGGGATTTATATCTGGTTACTGTTATCATTCAGGGTGCTGGGGAAACAATTGCTTTTTTTCTTGCTCAGAAATACCCCTTCCTTTCGAGCACCTGAATGATATCACTAAGCTAATTGAGCATTTACCAATCTATATGTCTGTTGTGAGAGGCAGAGAGGTTTCTGCATTAGGAGGAGGTGCAGGCCCTGACATGCCACATGGAGCATTATGGGGTTGCTCCAAGGTAGGTAGCTCTTAGCTTAGACATATTTTAGTAAGGAGCCATTATCATGTGGCTCCTTGCTGGTTAATATTAGACCCAGATTGGGGTAATGGAGGTGTGAGGTGTGGTGCCTCTGGACTGGCTGAGCTGGATGGCTTTAGTGTGGCATACCTTTACATTCTATTAACACTTTTCACTTATTAATTTTCTAACACTATTTCTCTATTTTAATTACATTTCATGTTTGTATCACCCCCTCTATAGCTTCGGCTTCCTAAATACTAATTTATTAACACTATAGTTTTTTACACTGGTATGCCACGCTGGGCTTTCTGGCTCATTCTGGTGTTTTGGGGTGCCACACCCTGCACCTAGATATAGCGCTAGGGACCCCAAATATACAGAGAGGCCTTGATGCGGCTTTGGGGCTTAACCACACATTTGCGCAAATATGTGTAATGAAGATCTCTGAATTCTATTATCATGTGGGATTTATATCTGGTTACTGTTATCATTCAGGGTGCTGGGGAAACAATTGCTTTTTTTCTTGCTCAGAAATACCCTTTCCTTTCGAGCACCTGAATGATATCACTAAACTAATTGAGCATTTACCAATCTATATGTCTGCTACATATTATATACTGGTGGTCAGCAAAATTCTGCACTGTCCTCCTACTATATATACTGTGCACAACTAAAAAGCACCACAGGTATGGATGGATAGTATATTTGACGACACAGAGGTAGGTAGAGCAGTGGCCTACTGTCACAACTGAGGGCCTGAGCTGACGGGAGGCAGCCTCAGTTGTAGGGGCTGAGATGTAACGGAACCTGGGAGGTTGTATCAGACCCCTAGACATGTAAGTAACATGTAGAATAACTGCCCGAAGGCGTGACCACGACAACCAGGATAAAAGTCAATGATGTTTATTATGACAAACTCCGTAACACAGCAGCAGTAAAAGGAAACATAAAAGTCAACAGAGGATAAATACAATTCCTGGGTACTACAGGGTGGCAAGGGCCACAGGCACTGGTAGTGTGAGACAGTTCTTATAATCTTCTAGTTGGAAAGTCCTTACCAGGCCTGACTGTAGCAATGGAGAGAACCCAGGATCGTACCAGCCGGTGTTCAAGGAAAGGCTGGGCTGCTGGAGATAAAACTGCTGCTGTTTATACTGGCTGGAACCAGACTGTTGTTGGTACGGAGTGGATACTGGCTGGGACCAGTTAAATAATAAACGAACTTGAGAGCGATGAAATAATAATGAAGTTTGGAGTTTGAGAGCGGTGAAATAATAATACCGGTGGAGAGTGGTAAACTGCAGAAAAGGACACCGGCCCTTTAAGAGAAGCTGTACACTGCTGGAAGCTGGGCTGGAAGCAGGTGATTGTTTGAGAGCGGTGAAATAATAATACCGGTGGAGAGTGGTAAACTGCAGAAAGGACACCGGCCCTTTAAGAGAAGCTGTACACTGCTGGAAGCTGGGCTGGAAGCAGGTGATTGTTGTAGCTGGAAACAGGTGAGTCCTGAATGGATCGGAGAGTCAGGCTACACCGCAGATGGAATGCTGGTGCGGGTCTCTATAGCAGAAGTCTGGAGACAGGAGCTGGAACCTGGAAGACAACCACAGGAGAGAGACAACCTGGAACTAGGTTAGACAACCAAAGCACTGACGCCTTCCTTGCTCAGGCACAGCTTACTTATACCTGCAGCAAGGAAGGGGTTGGCTAGGCAATTATGCAAATCAACAATACAGACAGCAGATTGGTGGAAATGATCAGATGACAAAATCCAAGATGGCTGCGCCCATGCAGACACTTGGAGGGAAGTTTGGTTTGTAATCCATGTGAGAATTGAAACAGTAATGGCGACGCCGGCCACAGGAGACAGGAGACGCCAGACTGACAAGCGCACATTTAACCACGCGGGCACAGCGGAGGCCGCGGCTGATGAAATCACCACTCTGACATTCTGTATGTGGAAACTCAGGAACAGCGGGATCCGGTCCTGGAACGCTGAGCCAGCCTTAGGAGGCATCTGAAGGGTAAGTAATGGCGTCCAGATACCCGGATCGTGACAGCACCCCCCCCTTTAGGAGTGGCCCCAGGACACTTCTTAGGCTTTAAAGGAAACTTTGCGTGGAAATTTCGGACCAAGGCAGGAGCATGGACGTCTGAGGCATTGGTCCAAGAGCGTTCTTCAGGACCATAGCCCTTCCAGTCAATGAGGTATTGTAACTGACCGTAACGGAAACGTGAGTCCAAAATCTTGGCCACCTCGTACTCGACTCCCCGTTGAGTCTGAACTTTGGGAGCTGGAGGAAGTGCGGAATGAAACCGATTCAGGATCAGCGGTTTCAACAAAGAAACATGAAATGTCCTGGGTATTTTCAAGAAGGATGGTAACTGTAACCTGTAGGCAACAGGATTGATGACTTGTTCAATCTTGAAGGGTCCGATGTAGCGAGGTGCAAATTTCATGCTGGGAACTCTCAACCTCAAATTCTTCGTGGACAGCCACACACGATCACCCACCTTGAGAGCAGGAACCGCTCTACGCTTCCTATCGGCAAACTTCTTATACCTGAATGAGGCTTTAAGCAGGGCTGCGCGGACGTTCCTCCAGTTATTTGAAAACTGACGCAAGGTGACGTCCACTGCTGGAACAGAAGTTGCGGGAAGCGGTTGGAATTCTGGGACTTTAGGGTGGAATCCATAATTAATGAAGAATGGTGTAGAAGAAGATGAGGAATGGTATTGATTGTTGTGGCTGAACTCGGCCCAAGGAAGGAGTTGAACCCAGTCATCTTGAGAGGAAGACACATATATACGGAGGAAGGCCTCCAAGTCCTGATTCACCCTCTCGGTTTGACCATTGGTCTGAGGATGGTAAGCCGTGGAAAACTTTAACTTGACTTGGAGGGCTTGACACAAACTTCGCCAAAATTTGGCTACAAATTGTACTCCACGATCCGAGATGATCTCTTCAGGAAGACCGTGAAGTCGGAAGATCTCTTGTATAAACACTTGAGCCAACTTGGAAGCTGACGGAAGACCGGTGAGAGGGATGAAATGTGCCATCTTGGTGAACCGGTCAACTACCACCCAGATGGTATTAAACTTGTTGCAGATAGGTAGATCGGAAACAAAGTCCATCGACAAATGGGTCCAAGGTCGACGGGGAACAGATAATGGAACCAGTTGCCCCGCAGGCGACTGGCGGGAGACTTTGTGTTGGGCACACTTTGGGCAGGAGGCAATAAATTCCATAACGTCCTTCTTCAGAGTTGGCCACCAGTAGGACCTAGAAATAAATTCAAGGGTTTTCTGAATGCCTGTATGTCCAGCAAAACGGGAAGCATGAGCCCAATGCATGAGCTTCTTCCTTAGAACTGTCTTAACAAAACTTTTCCCTGGTTGAGGCGTAGAGTCCATCCCTACCGTGGAGAATGCCAACGGATTAATAATAGGATGCTTGTTTGCAGACTCGGACTCATTTTCTTGCTCCCATGAGCGGGAAAGGGCATCGGCCTTACGATTCTGAGAACCCGGACAGAACTGGAGTTTAAAGTCAAACCTAGAGAAGAAAAGTGCCCATCTGGCCTGACGAGGATTCAGACATTGTGCGCCTTTGAGATATAAAAGATTTTTGTGGTCGGTGAGTATGGTGATTGAGTGGGAAGCTCCCTCCAACAGGTATCTCCACTCCTCCAGAGCGAGCTTGATGGCAAGCAACTCCTAATCGCCAATGGCATAGTTGCGCTCAGCTGGAGAGAACTTCCGGGAGAAGAAACTGCAAGGATGTCGATGTCCATCTTTGGCCCTCTGGGATAACACTGCTCCTACTCCAACGGAGGAGGCGTCTACCTCTAAGATAAAAGGAGAGTCGGTGACAGGCTGTTTCAGAACTGGTGCAGAGATGAACCGTTGCTTCAGAAGGTGAAAGGCCTGTGTAGCTTCCTCGGACCACTTGGACGGATTAGCACCTTTCTTGGTTAATGCAGTGGTAGGCGCCACAATGGTGGAAAAGTCTCGTATAAATTTTCTATAATAATTGGCGAACCCTAAGAACCTCTGGACCCCTTTGAGGCTTAAGGGTATAGGCCAATTCTGGATTGCTTGGAGTTTCTCAGGATCCATCTCTAGTCCGGAACCGGACACAATGTAACCTAGAAACGGAATGGTTTTAACTTCAAACACACACTTCTCCAATTTACAATAGAGGTGATTGACACGGAGACGGGAAAGAACCTCTTTTACCCAGAAACGATAATCTTCGAGATTATTAGCAAAGATGAGGATGTCATCTAGATAAACCACGACATGGCGGTACAAGATGTCCCTGAAGATCTCATTCACGAAGTGCTGGAAGACTGCTGGAGCGTTGCTCAATCCGAAGGGCATGACGAGGTACTCATAATGTCCGTCACTGGTGTTAAAGGCGGTCTTTCACTCGTCACCCTCACGGATTCGGATGAGATTGTAGGCACCCCTCAAGTCCAGCTTTGTGAAAATGGTTGCACCACTAACTCTATCAAAGAGCTCGGTAATCAGGGGTAAAGGGTATCGGTTCTTGACGGTAATGTCGTTCAGACCTCTGTAGTCGATGCACGGACGCAGACCACCGTCTTTCTTCTTAACGAAGAAGAAGCCTGCGCCGGCTGGAGAAGAAGATGGTCGGATGAAACCCTTCGCCAGGTTCTCTTTGATGTACTCTTCCATGGAGTGTGTCTCGGGCAGAGACAACGGATAAGTTCGGCCTCGCGGTGGAACCTTCCCTGGAATGAGGTCGATTGGGCAGTCCCATTCTCTATGAGGAGGAAGGATATCAGCAGAGGCTTTACTGAACACATCCGTGAAGTCTTGATATGGAGGAGGCGGAACATCAGTTGACCTGGGGAAGGAAGAACAAACAGGAAGAACTTTGGCTAAACAAGTCTCAGCACAGGAGGGACCCCATGCCAGTATTTGCGTAGTCGTCCAGTCAATTGATGGGTTGTGGAGACGGAGCCATGGAAGGCCTAAAACCACTGGATGTGTGGCTCTTGGAATCACTAAAAAAGAAATATACTCAGAATGAAGAACTCCCACTCTCAGACGAACTGGAAGAGTCCTTAAGGAAATGACTGCGTCAAAAATCTTGCTGCCATCCACGGCAGTCAAAGAGATGGGCGAGGACAGTCTCTCGGTGGGTAGGGACCACCGTTTAACATAAGCTTCGGTTATGAAATTCCCAGCTGCTCCGGAATCAAGGAGGGCAATGACGTTCCTGTAACGTTGAGCAATTTGGAGCGACACTGGGAGGTTACAGTCATGAGGAGATGGAGAGGAGATCATTACTCCTAGCCGGCCCTCTCCTTGGCGAGCTAGGATCTGGAGTTTCCCGGACGTTTGGGACAGGCATTGATAGTGTGCGACGGAGCTGCACAGTAGAGACAGAGAGACTCAGAGAGACGTCTTCGGCGCTCAGCGGGAGATAGACGGGAACGACTAATTTGCATAGGCTCATCCTTGGATGGAGATGGTTGACGAGGAGGAGGAGCAGAAAAATTAGGAGTAGATGATCTTCCTCACTCGGTTGCTCTCTCTCTGAAACGTAGATCAACCTTTGTGCAAAGAGAAATTAGCTCATCCAACTTAGAGGGCAAGTCTCTGGTAGCTAACTCATTCTTGATGCGTTCTGATAAGCCATGCCAGAATGCAGCATACAGGGCCTCGTCATTCCATGCCAGTTCGGATGCCAGGATTTTAAACTGTATAAGATACTGTCCCACAGTACGTGTTCCCTGGCGTAAACAAAGAATCTCAGATGAAGCAGATGTTATCCGGCCTGGCTCGTCGAAGATGCGCCTGAATGTAGCTACAAAGTCAGTATAGGAGGATAGCAGGGGATCAGAATTCTCCCATAAAGGTGATGCCCAGTCAAGGGCTGAGCCACTGAGAAGGGAGATGACATAGGCAATTTTGGTACGGTCACTGAAGAAATTGCCAGGTAGAAGCTCAAAGTGGATTTCACATTGATTGAGAAATCCCCTGCAGAACCTTGGAGATCCATCAAATTTTGCTGGCGTTGGAAGATGAAGATGTGGACTGGAAATGGGTAAGGTGGGTGGGGTTACAGCTGGTGTCACTGTAGTGGACGCACCGGACGTGCCAGGTCCACGGAGGGTCGTTTGAATCCCCTCCAGCCGTGTAGAGAGATCCTGGAGACAGCGGATGATGTGGCCCTGTGCAGCCTCCTGATGTTCAAGTCGGGCTGCCAGTTCTTGCATCGGCCTGGCCGCTTGATCCTGGTCTCCGGCTGGATTCATTAGGTCAGTGCTTACTGTCACAACTGAGGGCCTGAGCTGACGGGAGGCAGCCTCAGTTGTAGGGGCTGAGATGTAACGGAACCTGGGAGGTTGTATCAGACCCCTAGACATGTAAGTAACATGTAGAATAACTGCCCGAAGGCGTGACCACGACAACCAGGATAAAAGTCAATGATGTTTATTATGACAAACTCCGTAACACAGCAGCAGTAAAAGGAAACATAAAAGTCAACAGAGGATAAATACAATTCCTGGGTACTACAGGGTGGCAAGGGCCACAGGCACTGGTAGTGTGAGACAGTTCTTATAATCTTCTAGTTGGAAAGTCCTTACCAGGCCTGACTGTAGCAATGGAGAGAACCCAGGATCGTACCAGCCGGTGTTCCAGGAAAGGCTGGGCTGCTGGAGATAAAACAGCTGCTGTGGATACTGGCTGGAACCAGACTGTTGTTGGTACGGAGTGGATACTGGCTGGGACCAGTTAAATAATAAACGAACTTGAGAGCGATGAAATAATAATGAAGTTTGGAGTTTGAGAGCGGTGAAATAATAATACCGGTGGAGAGTGGTAAACTGCAGAAAAGGACACCGGCCCTTTAAGAGAAGCTGTACACTGCTGGAAGCTGGGCTGGAAGCAGGTGATTGTTTGAGAGCGGTGAAATAATAATACCGGTGGAGAGTGGTAAACTGCAGAAAGGACACCGGCCCTTTAAGAGAAGCTGTACACTGCTGGAAGCTGGGCTGGAAGCAGGTGATTGTTGTAGCTGGAAACAGGTGAGTCCTGAATGGATCGGAGAGTCAGGCTACACCGCAGATGGAATGCTGGTGCGGGTCTCTATAGCAGAAGTCTGGAGACAGGAGCTGGAACCTGGAAGACAACCACAGGAGAGAGACAACCTGGAACTAGGTTAGACAACCAAAGCACTGACGCCTTCCTTGCTCAGGCACAGCTTACTTATACCTGCAGCAAGGAAGGGGTTGGCTAGGCAATTATGCAAATCAACAATACAGACAGCAGATTGGTGGAAATGATCAGATGACAAAATCCAAGATGGCTGCGCCCATGCAGACACTTGGAGGGAAGTTTGGTTTGTAATCCATGTGAGAATTGAAACAGTAATGGCGACGCCGGCCACAGGAGACAGGAGACGCCAGACTGACAAGCGCACATTTAACCACGCGGGCACAGCGGAGGCCGCGGCTGATGAAATCACCACTCTGACATTCTGTATGTGGAAACTCAGGAACAGCGGGATCCGGTCCTGGAACGCTGAGCCAGCCTTAGGAGGCATCTTAAGGGTAAGTAATGGCGTCCAGATACCCGGATCGTGACACCTACTGTACCGTACTGCTATATAATACTGGTGGTCACTGGTCAGCAAAATTCTGCACTGTCCTCCTACTATATACTACAATGCAGCACAGATATTGAGCGTTTTTCAGGCAGAGAACGTAGATATTTTTAGCACACTGAGCACAGATATTTGCAAGCACACTTAGCACAGATATTTGCAGCACACTGAGCACAGATATTTACAGCACACTGAACACAGAAACTGAGAGAACGCTGCACGTCCTCTCCCTATCATCTCCAATGCACGAGTGAAAATGGCGGCGACGCGCGGCTCCTTATATAGAATACGAATCTTGCGAGAATCCGACAGCGGGATGATGACGTTCAGGCGCGCTCGGGTTAACCGAGCAAGGCGGGAGGATCCGTATCTGCCTTGGAACCATGTAAAATGGGTGAAGTTCAGGGGGGTTCTGATTTCGAGGAACCGAACCCGCTCATCACTAGTATATATATAGCAGTACGGTACAGTATTCCATTGCTCTACCTCTGTGTCATCAAGTATACTACAAAAGTTCAGTAAAATTACCCAAAAATCTAAATTAAAAGCATCTGATGAGAAGCGTAAACTTGCCAATATGCCATTTACGACACAGAGTGGCAAGGAACGGCTGAGGCCCTGGCCTATGTTCATGGCTAGTGGTTCAGATTCACATGAGGATGGAAGCACTCATCCTCTCGCTAGAAAACTGCAGTGCCATTCCTAGATGGGCCAGGTGTTTGTGTCGGCCACTTGGGTCGCTTAGCTTAGCCATCCAGCGACCTTGGTGCACCTCTTTTTTTCTTTGCATCATGTGCTGTTTGGGGACTTTTTTTTAAATCGGACATCCTGTCTGACACTGCAGTGCCACTCCTAGATGGACCAGGTGTTTTTGTCGGCCACTTGGGTCACTTAGCTTTGTCATCCAGCGACCTCGGTGCAATTTTTAGGACTAAAAATAATATTGTGAGGTGTGAGGTGTTCAGAATAGACTGGAAATGAGTGGAAATTATGGTTATTGAGGTTAATAATACTGTGGGATCAAAATTACCCCCAAATTCCATGATTTAAGCTGAATCCGACAAACAAATTTCACGGAGGTTTTGCCAAAATCGCGTCCGAATCCAAAACACGGCCGTGGAACCAAATCCAAAACCAAAACACAAAACCCGAAAAATTTCCGGTGCACATCACTAATTTAAACACTTTTTAGCCACAAACCTATAAGAATAATGGGGGTTATTCCAAGTTGATCGCAGCAGGATTTTTGATAGCAATTGGGCAAAACCATGTGCACTGCAGGGGAGGCAGATATAACATGTGCAGAGAGAGTTAGATTTGGGTAGGGTGTGTTCAATCTGCAATCTAATTTGCAGTGTAAAAATAAAGCAGCTAGTATTTACTCTGCTCAGAAATAAAATAACCCACCCAAATCTAACTCTCTCTGCAAATGTTGTATCTGCCTCCCCTGCAGTGCACATGGTTTTGCCCAATTGCTAACAAAAATTCTGCTGCGATCAACTTGAAATTACCCCCAATGTTAGTTCTCATAAAATTAGTTTACAGAGTTTGATAATATTACATGTTGCTGTCCTCCAGTGGATTTTGTGTGTAATACATGGGCATGATAAATTACTGTTCTGGTCAGAGTTTACACATATTTATCAACTTTTAGTTGAACACACTTTTCAGTATTTCTCCTACACAACACTACATGGTTTATGCTAATTTAATAATTCATGACAGATGGGACATGAAGATTTTTATTATATGATTTACGGCCTAATTCAGCATGGATTGCAATTGCATAGCTGCTCACAGCAGATTTGCAAATGCAATCTATAGCAATACAAATGCAGGTGGAAGTGCCTACACACCTCCTTTCTGAATGTGTGATTGCTACACTGCGACTGGAGTCACAGTCCGTGATCAAACATCCTGACCATCGGTCACAATGGTAATCTGCGACGGCAAGCTAATTGAGCCTTAACTTAATCAGGCTTGCCGTCTCAGGGTGGCTTGGAAAATGGGGGCACCCGCATCCCTCCCCAGAACACCTCTGTCTTTCAATAGGCAGAGGCATTTGCATTAGTACAACGTAATTCCCAGACCCATTCTGTACATGCGCTGCTTCCCGATTATCAGGAAACTGCAGGTTGGATCGCTTAAGCACCTAGAAATGCTATTTTCACCCAAAGGATTATAGATACAGGATGAGCCACTTAAAACCAGCCTGACTCAAGCTCATAATGGAACTATTAGTGGCTTGTGCATTCTCTTGTGTAGTGTGTCTTCAAGGTCAGGGCATCACCTGTCAAATCTGTGCTGGAGTAAAGTGTGTTGTGCCATTCACCATAATGCCATTTTCTCTGCAAGATAGGATTGCTAAAGTATAATCTTAATTCTGTACAGTATCCATTAAGGAAACACATGCAATTTTTGTTGATGTTTCCGAGATCTATACCAATAAAGCGTATACAAGATTTGGTGGCAAAATGGCATTCAACAGGATATGTTGTTAATGCGAAATGGCATAGGCTGCTATCTGTAAGGACTCCAGAGCCTTTGTCTGATATCTAACAGAGGATTGTTGTAAATACCAATCTGTACAAATATTATTGTAACTAAGTGGATTTAGACCTCATGGGGCCCTAAGCAAGACACTGATTTGGCCCCCCCTTCCTAAAACAATCCTCAATGTGCCCACACACACACAAATTGTAGCAGACAGGCCCTCACTCATTGTGCCAGCCCCCAGTCAGTGTATGGTCCCCAATCTGCCCCCCGCCAAAATATTGCAGGCGGATGGTAGTTATACTAGTGTACTATGGGGGTCATTTCGAGTTGATCGTAGCTGTGCTAAATTTAGCACAGCTATGATCATATTCCCTGACATGTGGGGGGACGCCCAGCACAGGGCTAGTCCGCCCCGCTTGTCAGTACCGCCCCCCCACACAAATACAAAAGCACCGCACAGCGGCGATGCCTTTGTATTTGAGGAGTAACTCCCGCTCAGCACAGCTCCTGTGGCTGGCCGCGAGTTCATTGTCGCTGCCACTGACCACAGCGGCTGCATGAGATGTCACGCAGCCGCCGCGGCCCACCCCACCAACGGTCCGACCACGCCTGCGTTGGCCAGACCCTCCCCATAAACGGCGGCTTAATGCAGCTGTTCAGCCCCCTCCCACCCAGCGACCGCCTCTGTCTCAGAGGCAATCGCTAGGCAATAAATGCTGCAATGCGCCAGCGCACTGCATCGCTGGTGCATGCGTATTTCCGACCCAATTGCTGTGCTGCGATAAACTGCAGCGAGCGATCAGGTCAGAATGACCCCCTATATCACACTGTAGGCCCATGCGCACAGACAGGTGCAGGCAACTGGCACCTGGCAGCTATTTAGTCACTGACAGCCTGTGGGAAGTGTTCAGCCAGACCAGCACTCTGACATTTTTGGCACAAATCAGAAATGCCCTCCCAACTCCATGAACCACTAGCAATCCCCCTGGGACCTGCTGGCCCCTTGCAGCTGCTTTGGTTGCGTACTGGTAAATCCACTACTGCATGGTGGTGAGTTTGAACTATATCCACTATATTCCCAGTACCTATGCATCAGCATATATATATATATATATATATATATATATATATATATATATATATATGTATATGTATGTGTGTGTGTGTGTGTGTGTGTGTGTGTGTGTATTTATTGGGATTCCACAATTGTGCAATCCATGTAGCATGGCACCTAATTGATTTTTGTATATACCACTGAAACTACCGCAATTTGTATTTTAACTACACCTGGTACTGCACACCAGGTTTTTTATTCACGGGTGTCACTATGGTGTGCATTACAACTATGATGTATGGAGCCATAGGCGCATCAGCGTCGCAGGATGCAGCAGGGTGCCATAATTTCATCATTCAGCTTTACCCCAGACCAAATCGAGGGGATTTAGCTCAAAGAGAAGGTACCGAGTCACGATGCTAAACATACCATGGAGGAAGTTTATTTCCAGATGTTTAAATTATAGCGCAGGGAAACCGATTATCTACTGCATGCCTCTTCACTGACTAAATATTACAGAGACAGGAAGATCCCAAGGGAGTTTCGGGTGCAGAAACACCCCTACCATTGGTAGAAATAATCCTGAGTTCGTCAGGAAATGGATTGGGATTCTTAATCGGTGCGCATTGGACCTCATGGTTTTGGTGATTGATGAATCACGCCGTGAACTGGACACCACTCGAGCAAAAATTAAAGTTCTAGAAAAGGAATCCAAAAAATTATTAAGTGATCCTGTAAATATCAGTTGGGTCAATAAACTTGAACAAAATTGTGACCAGTACAGGAAGGACCTGATGAAATTTAAAAAGAATAAGCGATCTACGGTTAACAATGATTATGAAGAGAACAAAGTCTATCGTTGGTTATCTGGGAATGACAATGAAACCCGCAGTCAATCACGTTACCCAAGGAGGAGACCCTGGCAGAAGAAACGGGTGAACCAGGGTACTCCTAATAGTCACAGTGACAGTGATTTTTTGATTTCTGATTCGGATGATGTGGCTTCCAGTACCAGCGTCCCTTTAGACCAAGGCCTCCAGCATTCAATCCATCAAAGCGATCTTCCACCCGCAGGGGGGGCCAAAACCAGAGGCGTCAAAAACACGGACAAAAAGAAGACACGTTAATCTTCAATATATCCAACAGGGTATTCTCAGAGGACAAAACGCGGGTATTACAGAAAGGGTTATCATTTGTGCCAACTAATATGCACAATGGATTCGAATGGCAACGTGACCATCATAAACTGGCACATAAATTACGTTTAAAAGAATATTTCCATTCTCGGCCTGACCAGGCGGGTCATTCTCAGTTGGATAGTTTTTTACAATCCCATTCCAGGTCCAAATCTGATCCAACATCTACTAATCCCTCTCTGAAAACCTTCAATAGACTCCTGGATGATTCTGTTCATAAATTTGTTGCAGCACCTGGCCGTATTCGCAAAAATCTAACTCATTTGGAAACTAGTGCAATAAAAAATTTAGCCAGTTACGAGGATATTATCATCAGGCCTGCCGACAAGGGTGGGGCCATTGTGGTACAGAACATTTCGGATTACCGCAATGAGATTGAACGGCAATTAGCAGATCTCGATGTATATAAAAAATTACCTTGTAATCCCACCAAGGAATATTTGCGTGAAATCCGATCTGTTCTGGACTCTGCGGTCCAAGATGGTTTGCTCTCACCACCATTAAGAAAAATTATATTCAACAAGCATCCATTAATCCCTGTGTTATACACGCTACCGAAAGTACACAAGGACTGTGTCTCTCTCCCCGGTAGGCCTATTATATCGGCTCATAATTCACTATTACAAACGGTAGCACAGATATTGGACTTTATTTTACAACCATTGCTTCCTCTGAAAAAGTCGTTCCTGAAGGACACCACTAGCTTCATTAATCTTTTGCTTAATTTACAGGTGGTACCACAAGGTACTATTATGTGTTGCCTTGACGTGAGTAGCCTCTACATCTCTATCAGACATGTGGATGGGGTGGAGGCTATGCGCGGGTTTCTAAATGATTATTTGGACCCTGAGGTATTTTACCATGATTTGTTCATTCGTTTATTAGAGTTGACGTTATATAGGATTTCCTGTATGATAGCCAGTACTTCTTACAACTGAGGGGGTGTGCTATGGGGTAGGCGGTGGCCCCGTCCTATGCAAACGTATACATGTTTGCACAGGAAGAACAGATTTTCCTCAACGACCCTAATGTTAGTCAACATATTCTGCTCTACTCCCGGTACATAGATGATATTTTCATTCTGTGGACCGGGGGTAGGGAAAGTTTTGATGATCTTATGTTGAGGGTTAACCAGCTTAATTCACAGATTAAATACACTTATTCCTGCATTACTGATATGATGTATTTTTTAGATGTGAAGGTTTTGATCAATGATGGTAAGATTAGTACTGACATCTATTACAAAGAGGTTGATCGCAATACTTTCCTGAGAGCAGATAGCAATCATCCCTTAGCTCTTAAACAGGGACTGCCACTGTCCCAGATGATGAGAATAGCTCGAATAGTGAGTGATCCTATCATGCTACCGGAGAGATTGGATATTTTGATTCAGAAGTTTATTGGCCGGGGATATGATCCTAAAACTTTAAAAACACAAAAAGCGCAAGTATTAAAAATACCACGCTCACGCCTTTTACAACCTAAAGCACATACTCAAAATAATTCTATCCCGTGGGTGAGTAATTTCACCACAGCAAGTCCCATTATCAAACAGGCCACCCAGGCCTTGTGGCCTATAATTAAAACTGATAGTGAATTACCGTGCTTCAGTGATACTAGACCCATGGCAGCCTTTAAGCAGGGACGCAATCTTCGCGACAGGCTAGTGAAATCTGATATTTCGGGTATGGGCAAAAAGGCCATTCCTAATGTTAATTATAAACCCCCCGGGTGCTACAGCTGTTTCAGCTGTACCACATGTAAATATTTACAGCCCTGCAAAAAGTTCAAGCACCCACATTCTGACAAAATGTATGATATTAGACACATTTTGATGTGTAGGTCAGAATTTGTGGTGCACGTGATATGTTGCCCATGTGGGCTATATTACGTGGGACAAACATCTAGACCATTCAGGGATCGCATGGCCTTACATCATTCGGCCATTTACCTGTCTGGAAGAAATCTAGATCAACCGGTGGCATGACACTTTAGAGAAAAGGGTCATACATTATCCATGCTAAAATACTTTATGATAGATCACATCCCCTTGTCACTCAGGGGGGGCGTGATCGCCATAAAGCTCTCTTGCTGGCAGAATCTAGATGGATCTTTCGCCTAAATACTATGTCCCCTATGGGACTGAATGATAAGATCAACTGGAATAGCTTAATGTAGGAAAGGTTAAGCCAGTCTCAGGATCAGTGTATTCTTTTTTGGTAAACTATTCTTATTTGGTAAATTATTCTTCCTTTTTTGGAAATTGATTACATTTATGATATATGTTAGTACTACTAGAAGGCTCTGTCATATGTAGTGTTCTGCACGCTGTTTGTATTATTGTTTTATGTATGTTATTTATTTGTTACAGGGCCGTTTTGACGTGTGTGTTCCCCCACTTCCTCCTACAAGCTCTCCGGGGCAGGGACCGCACGCGGAGCCTCCCATGGTGGTACGCATGCTGCGCTGGTCGCCTTGGTAACAAGGTCAGGCCAGTACCCGGAAGTGCTACGCGGCGGTGTCCGGGGACGGAGGTGCGGCGGGAGACGTGGTGGACGGCGCGTTCAGCCCTGAGGTATTTTAGTGGGTAAGTTTTGGTTATTTTCTTGTTGGTATGCTTTGAGGAAGGGGCACTGCCCCGAAAACGTTGCTTTCAACATTACACTTTTTTTCATAAAAGCCTCTGGAGTGCCTTATTTTCCTCGTTTAGATGTGTATACTGGTTTCTGGGCTATGGCACCGGGGCATGCTGTTCATATTAATCTGAGTGCCGGTTGAACTGTGTGTGTGTGTATATATATATATATATATATATATATATATATATATATATACATACATACATACATACATACATACATACATAAACAAGAGGATGGTACTTAAATAGATTTATGAAGAAATTTATAATTAATGCACCTACACAAACATATTGTACATATTGTACATATTGGGGGGTATTCAATTGGTGCCGGTTCTCCGACAGTCAGAAAAACTGCACTTTGACAGGTTTTAGGTTGATAATGCATTCGACCGATTCAATGAAAGGGCCGTTTTTTTCGACTGTCGTAAAACTTGTGGATCGGCTAGTTAAATATATTATTTCCTATACATCATAATGTAATTATGGGTTTTAAATTGTAACTATTACACAGAGAGCACTTTGAGAGTTACATGTTAATTAATGTGGTGAAAGAACTAAAGTAGGAAAATGAGGAAAAGCGTGGGGGCATTTTTATAAGAATATCTAGAAACAGTAATTATAGATAGCTTTCAGTGTACAAAAAGGTCTTTATCTAGTAAAAAGAGGATAGATTTACTAAATCTTCTAAAAATGAAAAGTGGAGGTGTTGCCCACAGCAACCAATCATACTTATATTTCTTCCAGTTGCGTATTAGTGCTCAATATGTCCTGTGTGCAGTGGGCCCCCTCCTCTGAGCAGTGCACCCCCCTCCCCCCACTCAGCTACACATATTACCTTGTGCACCAGCAAACGGTCCCTTTTCTGCAGCTTCATATTCCCAGTCATTTTCTGGAAGATGGCACATGCACACAAGAGAGAATAGACCGCTATAGTGTAAAGGTTTTTGCTTTCATTGTGTATACCATCTTCCTGAACATGTCACTGGGAAGAGGACACCATGGAGGAGAAGGGACCTTATTGCTGGCAAGTGTAATCCGGGTGCATGGTGTGCATTGCGGAGCCCCCACCTGGACCTAGAGGCCCATATGCACTGCACACCATGTACCCATTATAAATACAGCTACAGTACAGGCTACTAATCAGTGGCAGAACTATCAGAGGCCATGGAAACATTGGCCTCTGAGCACCAGCTGTCAGGGGGCACAAACAGATCCATCTATAACCGCTGGTTATAGATCGATCTATCTGTGGTTTCCGGACAGCCACTGTCATTTGTTGATGATCACTTGTTGGGCAGCCGCTGTCAACTGTTGGCTGGAACAATATGAGACAGAAGAGCATACCAACACAGTATGAGGAGGAGCATCCAAAAGACACATGAGAAGGTAAGTAGGCTGCAGAGGGCTGGAGCTGGAGAGACAGAATGGGACTGGCTGTGGAGACACTAGGAGGCTGGTGACACAGTAAGGGCTGACTGGTAAGACAGAAGGGAGCTGGCTCGCTTGTAAAACAGAAAGGGGGGTCTCTGCTGAGACAATAGGAGGCTTTTTGGGGAGACAGAAGTAGGGCTAGCTGACTGGTGAGACAGTAGGGGGTTGGCTGGCTGGTGAGAAAGTTGGGGGTGCTGGCAAGCTGGTGAGACAAAGGGGAAGCTTGCTGGCTGATGAGACAGATGGGGTCCTGGTTGACAGAAGAGATAGAGGTGGGATTGGCTGGCTTGTGAGACAGAAGGGGATTGGCCGGCTGATGAGACAGAAGGGGGCTCTCTGGTGAGACAGAAGGGGGCTCTCTGGTGAGACAGAAGGGGCTGATGATACAGAGGGGGGCTGGATGGCTGATTTAGAGATGTGCAGCGGCCATTTTTCGGGTTTTGTGTTTTGGTTTTGGACGCTTTTTGGCAAAACCACCCTTTCTAATTTTTGTCGGACTCAGATGCGTTTTGGATTCGGGTGTTTTTAAAAAAACAACAACCCTCAAAACCAGCTTAAATCATAGAATTTGGGTGTATTTTTGATCCTATAGTATTATTAACCTCAATGACCATAATTTTCACACATTTCCAGTCTAATCTGAACACCTCACACCTCACAATATTATTTTTAGTCCTAAAATTTGCCCCGAGGTTGCTGGATGACTAAACTAAGCGACATAAGTGGGCGGCACAAACACCTGGCCAATCTAGGTGTGGCACTGCAGTGTCAGACAGGATGGCACTTAAAAAAAATAGTCCCCCAAACAGCACATGATGCAAAGATAAATAATAAAAAAAAGAGGTGCAAGATGGATTTGACCTTGGGCCCTCCCTTGGGCCTTTTTAAACAGGACATTAACACTTTAACAAACCATTTTAACATAACAAATCATTTCAGTGACAGGGTCTGCCACACAACTGTGGAGGAAATGACTGGTTGGTTTGGGCCCCCAACAAAACAGAAGCAATCAATCTCTCCTTGCACAAACTGGCTCTACAGAGGCAAGATATCCACCTCATCCCTTTCACTGTGTACACCCTCCTCCTCACAGAGTATTAATTAGTCACCACCGGAATCCACCATCACAGGTTCCTGTATATTTTCTGGAGGCAATTGCTGGTAAATGTCTCCACGGAGGAATTTATTATAATTCATTTTGATGAACATCATCTTGTCCACATTTTCTGGAAGTAACCTGCTACGCTGATCGCTGACAAGGTGACCAGCTGCACTAAACACTCTTTCGGAGTACACACTGGAGGGTGGGCAACTTAGGTAAAATAAAGACAGTTTGTGCAAGGGCCTCCAAATTGCCTCTTTTTCCTGCCAGTATACGGACTGTCTGACATGCCTACAGTGATGCTGTCACTCATATAATCCTCCACCATTCTTTCAATGGTGACAGAATCATATGCAGTGACAGTGGACGACATATCAGTAATCGTTGGCAGGTCCTTCAGTCCGGACCAGATGTCAGCACTTGCTCATGACTGCCCTGCATCACCGCCAGTGGGTGGTTTTGGAAATTTTATCCTTTTCCTGGCCGCTCCAGTGGTGGTAGAAAATGAAGGAGGAGCAGTTGGCGGGTCACGTTCCGCTTGACTTGATAAGTGTCTCACCAGTAGGCCTTTGAACATCTGCAGACTTGTGTCTGCCAGAAAGAGAGATACAACGTAGGCTTTAAACCTAGGATCGAGCACGATGGCCAAAATGTAGTGTTCTTATTTCAACAGATTGACCATTCGTGAATCCTGGTTAAGCGAAGGGTCCCATCCACAAGTCCCACATGCCTAGTGGAATCACTCAGTTTTAGCTCCTTCTTCAATCTCTCAAGCTGCTTCTGCAAAAGCCTGATGAGGGGAATGACCTGACCTAGACTGGCAGTGTCTGAACTGACTTCATGTGTGGCAAGTTCAATGGGTTGCAGAACCTTGCACAACATGGAAATGATTCTCCACTGCATTTGAGTCAGGTGCATTCCCTGTCCTTTGCCTATATCGTAGGCAGATGTATAGGCTTGAATGGCCTTTTGCTGCTCCTCCATCCTCTGAAGCATATAGAGGGTTGAATTGCACCTTGTTACCACCTCTTGCTTCAGGTGATGGCAGGACATGTTCATGAGTGTTTACTGGTGCTCCAGTCTTTGGCACATGATGGCTGAATGTCAAAAGTGGCCCGCAATTCTTCGGGCCACCGACTGCATCTCCTGCACGCCCCTGTCATTTAAAAAAAATTATGCACCACCAAATTCATTATATGTGCAAAACATGGGACGTGCTGAAATTTGCCCAGATGTAATGCTCGCACAATATTGGTGGTGTGGTCCGATATCACAAATACTCAGGAGAGTCCAATTGGGGTAAGTCAATCTGTGATGATATTCCTCAGTTTCCGTAAGAGGTTGTCAGCTGTGTGCCTCTTATGGAAAGCGGTGATCCAAAGCATAGCCTGCCTAGGAATGAGTTGGCGTTTGCGAGATGCTGCTACTGGTGCTGCCGCTGTTGTTGCTGCGGGACGCAATACATCTACCCAGTGGGCTGTCACAGTCATATAGTCCTTAGTCTGCCCTGCTCCACTTTTCCACATGTCCGTGGTTAAGTGGGCAGTGGGTACAACTGCATTTTTTAGGACACTGGTGACTCTTTTTCTGACGTCTGTGTACATTCTTGGTATCGCCTGCCTAGAGAAGTGGAACCCAGATTGGATTTGGTACCGGGGACACACTACCTTAAGCAATTCTCTAAGTCCCTGTGAACTAACGGTGGATACTGGATGCACGTCTTACATCAACATAGTTGTCAAGGCCTGAGTTATCCACTTTGCAACAGGATGACAGCTGTGATATTTCATCTTCCTCGCAAAGGACTGGTGGACAGTCAATTGCTTACTGGAAATAGTACAAGTGGTATTCCGACTTCCCCTCTGGGATGACGATCGACTCCCAGCAGCAACAACAGCAGCGCCAGCTGCAACAGCAGCAGTAGATGTTCCACTTAAGGATCCATCGGAGGAATTCCAGTTAGCAGAGGACTCGTCTGACTTGCCAGTGACATGTCCTGCAGGACTATTGGCGCTCCTGTCTAAGGAGGAAATTGACATTGAGGGAGTTGGTGGTGTGGTTTGCAGGAGCTTGGATACAAGAGGAAGAAGGGATTTAGTTGTCAGTGGACTGCTTCTGCTGTCACCCAAAGTTTTTGAACTTGTCAATGACTTCTGATGAATGCGCTGCATGTGACGTATAAGGGAGGATGTTCCTAGGTGATTAACGTCCTTACCCCTACTTATTACAGCTTGACAAAGGCAACTCATGGCTTGACACCAGTTGTCTACATTTCTGTTGAAATAATTCCAAACCGAAGAGGTGATTTTTTTTTTATATATTGACCAGGCATGTCAATGGCCTTATTCATCCCACGGACAACAGGTGTCTCCCCGGGTGCCTGACTTAAACAAACCACCTCACCATCAGAATCCTTCTCGTCAATTTCCTCCTCAACACCAGCAATACCCATATCCTCATCCTGGTGTACGTCAACAGTGACATCTTCAATTTGAATATCAGGAACGGGACTGTGGGTGCTCCTTCCAGCACTTGCAGAGGTCGTGCAAATGGTGGAAGGAGCCACTTCTTCCCGTCCAGTGTTAGGAAGGTCAGGCATCGCACCCGCCGACACATTTGGACTCTCCTTGTGGATTTGTGATTTAGAAGAACGCACAGTTCTTTGCTGTGCTCTTTGCTCTTTTCATTTTTCTAGCAGGAGGATGAGTGCTTCCATCCTCATGTGAAGCTGAACCACTAGCCATGAACATAGGCCAGGGCCTCAGCAGTTCCTTGCCACTCCGTGTCGTAAATGGCATATTGGCAAGTTTACACTTCTCCTCAGACGCTTTTAATTTAGATTTTTGGGTCAATTTACTGAACTTTTGCTTTTTACATGCTCTCTACTATGACATTGGGCATCGGCCTTTCCAGACAACATTGATGGCACTTCATCGTCTGCCATGACTAGTGGCAGCAGCTTCAGCACCAGGTGGAAGTGGATCTTGATCTTTCCCTATTTTACCCTCCACATTTTTGTTCTCCATTTTTTAATGTATGGAATTATATGCCAGTAATATATCTGGAATTAGACGGCAGTAATGTCTGGAATTAGATACCACTAGATAGATACCTGATACCACTGTGACTGGAATGATGATGACCTATGCACAGTGACAGGACACTACCTTAGCACCCTTCAGCAGCAAGATGCAGCACAAGACACAGGACTATTAGTAATGTACTGTAGTATACTGAGCACCACAATGCAGCACAAGACAATGAGCAGTGATACTGAGCACTGATGAGGATACTAGAGCTGACACTGAGAAGCAAGATGCCGCACTGGACTATTAGTAATGTACTGTAGTATACTGAGCACCACAATGCAGCACAAGACAATGAGCAGTGATACTGAGCTCTGATGCGGATACTAGAACTGACACTGAGCAGCAAGATGCAGCGCTGGACTATTAGTAATGTACTGTAGTATACTGAGCACCACAATGCAGCACAAGACAATGAGCAGTGATACTGAGCACTGATGAGGATACTAGAACTGACACTGAGCAGCAAGATGCAGCACTGGACTATTAGTAATGTACTTTAGTATACTGAGCACCACAATGCAGCACAAGACAATGAGCAGTGATACTGAGCACCGATGAGGATACTAGAACTGACACTGAGCAGCAAGATGCAGCACTGGACTATTAGTAATGTACTGTAGTATACTAAGCACCACAATGCAGCACAAGACAATGAGCAGTGATACTGAGCACTGATGAGGATACTACTGAGAACGGACACTGAGCAGGAGAGACACACTACTAGTATTACTGAGGAGGAATAAGTAAGCACTGATACTGAGCACTGATATTGAGATGTCCAATATCGTTGCCACGTCCTCTCCGCTCTCTCTACAATGCAGTGAAAATGGCGGCTCTTTATCAGAATCTCGCAAGAATCCGACAGCGGGATGATGACGTTTTCCCTCGTTCAGGTTTTCTGAGTCAGGCAGGAACAACCGAGCCTGCCTCGGACCCGTGTAAACCACGTGGAGTTCGGGGGGGTTCGGTTCTCGGAGAACCGAACCCGCTCATCTCTACTGATGATACAGAAGGGTACCTGGATGGCTGATGAGGCAAAGGGGATTCTGGATGGCTTTAAACAGGGTTGGCTGGCTGGCTGTTGAGACAGAAGGTGGTTGGCTGGCTAATGAGACAGAAGTGGGTTGGCTGGCTAATGAGACAGAAGGGGGTTGGCTGGCTAATGAGACAGAAGGGGATTGGCTGGCTAATGAGACAGAATGGGGTTGGCTGGCTGATGAGACAGAAGGGGGTTGGCTGGCTGATGAGACAGAAGGGGGGCTGGCTGGCTGATGAGACACTAGGGAGCTGCATATGCAGAAACTTAGGGAAATAAGGCTGGAGAGAACTGGGGAGCTGTGCTGCTGCACTGAGATGGGTGTGGGCAAGACACCTCCATCCGTTTCATATCCGAGTGCATGGGATGAATTTATGCCCATGCCTTTAATCCCAAGGTATACCTGCTAACAAATACTAAAACATCTATTTTTGTGGGAAAGCTGGAGAAAAGTCTACAAACTGAGTGACAGTGCTGAGTTTACATACATGCTGTGTATTATACTTATGCTCTGTTACTGTTATTTTGTCATATTTTTTATGTTTACCCCCTCATAGGGTGCTGCAGACACGGTGTGCATTATACATAAAAGACAATAATAATTATTATATTTTAAAATAAAAACTATCTGCTGATGTGAATCCTGTGTATTGATTCCCACAGTGTGTATGTTTATATATGTGTATTTAAGAAATAAAAAAACAACTATTTTGAAATGTAATCATTTATTGATCTACTGTTGCAGAAGATAAAGAACATCTATTTTAACTATATATTGCAAGTGATTGGTAACAATCCCAAGATTTGTGTATCAAGCATTAACATTTTTCTACTTCCAGAAGCGAGGCAAGGTTATCTGTAAGAAAACACAGAGAACAAATATTAAAAAAAGAATTGTGATGAATTCTAATCAGTAAGGTTAATATAAAAGCATTATTACTAATTCATATTATTATTACTATTATTATTATTATTATTATTCTGTATTTATAGGGTGCCATAAGTGGTCTGCAGCACTGTTTAGACGGCAAAACAATAAGACTGTTCAGGGTAAAATAGTACAGAACAAAACAGCATACAAGAAACAAATAGCACTACAACTGTCAACACAGCTATTACTACTGCAGCATAAAATATTATTAATGGAGGACCTGCATGGGCAATTACTATTGTCAGCTCCGCTGAATAGAGATTGCTGGAGTGGAGATCAGATGCCAGATTTGGGGCATTGATAGAGGAAAGCCTGGATGCAGAGAAACATCTTAAGCAAGTAGACTGCAGCCAGGGCTGTGAGTATTGACTGGAACACCTGTTAGGCATCTGAGTTTTGCCCTTTCTCCCATGTGAAAAGCAGTTGCTCTAACTCAGGGCCTAAATCAGAGTTGATCGCAGCAACAAATTTGTTAGCAGTTGGACAAAACCATGTACACTGCGGGGGGGGGGGGCAGATATAACATGTGCAGAAAGGGTTAGATTTGGATGGGGTATGTTAAAACTGAAATCTAAATTGCAGTGTAAAAATAAAGCAGCCAGTATTTACCCTGCACAGAAACAAAATAACTCTCTCTGCAAATGTTATATCTGCCCCCCTTGCAGTGCCAGTGCCGTAACTAGGCATTTTAGCGCTGTGTGCAAGAAACGACAGTGCCCCCCCCACCCATGTAAGATAAAAAAATATAGGGGTGTGGCTTCATGGGGAAGGGGCATGGCCACAAAATAATAGCAATTCATACTACGGTGCACAGTAGTCTACATTATTCAAATTACGCTGCACAGTAGCGCCACTACACCAGGTAGAGCCCCTTTTATACATTAAAGCAGACAGCGTCCCCCTTTTTACACATTACAGCAGACAGTCTCCCTTTTAACACATTGCGGCAGCCAGTCCCCCTTTTTACACATTACAGCAGACAGCGTCCCCTTTTTTAACATTACGGCAGACAGTGTCCCCTTTTTACACATTACAACAGACAGCGTCCCCGTTTTTACACATTACGGCAGCCAGTCCCCCTTTTTACACATTACGGCAGCCAGTCCCCTTTTTACACATTGCGGCAGACAATCCCCATTTAACACATTGCGGCAGACAGTCCCCATTTTAACACATTGCGGCAGACAGTCCCCATTTTAACACATTGCGGCAGCCAGTCCCCATTTTAACACATTGCGGCAGCCAGGCCCCCCTTTTACACATTGCGGCAGCCAGGCCCCCCTTTTACACATTGCGGCAGCCAGGCCCCCTTTTTACACATTATGGCAGACGGTCCCCCTTTTTACACATTGCGGCAGTCAGTCCCCCTTTTTACACATTGCGGCAGCCAGGCCCCCTTTTTATACATTTTGGCAGACGGTGTCCCCCTATAAGAGAGAAAGAGAGGGAAAGACACATACTTACCATCTCCCCGCTGACAGGCTCCTCGTGCAGCTTCCTCGGTGCAGGCAGGTGAGAAGGACTGAGGAGGGAGGGGGACTGGAGCTGCAGCAGCGTTATTTCATTGGAAATAATTAAATTGTAGTGTAGCGCTCAGTCCTAGCTACTAGTTTTGTCTGTCTAGGTGAAAAATAGTTTTTGTCTGTGAGTACCCTTGAGTTATGTATAGCCAAATGTATGTACAGGTTGAGTATCCCATATCCAAATATTCAGAAATACGGAATATTCCGAAATACGGACTTTTTTGAGTGAGAGTGAGATAGTGAAACCTTTGTTTTTTGATGGCTCAATGTACACAAACTTTGTTTAATACACAAAGTTATTAAAACTATTGTATTAAATGACCTTCAGGCTGTGTGTATAAGGTGTATATGAAACATAAATTAATTGTGTGAATGTACACACACTTTGTTCAATGCACAAAGTTACAAAAAATATTGGCTAAAATTACCTTCCGGCTATGTGTATAAGGTGTATCTGTAACAAAAATGCATTCTGTGCTTAGACTTAGGTCCCTTCACCATGATATCTCATTATGGTATGCAATTATTCCAAAATACGGAAAAATTCGATATCCAAAATACCTCTGGTCCCAAGCATTTTGGATAAGGGATACTCGACCTGTATTACGATATTAACTCTTATATGGTCCCCACAAATATTCCAAATTAACTGTCCACATGTAACTCGTAAAAATAAATAAATAAATATAAATGATGGGTTTTATTGTTAATGGTGTGGTTAACAAAAATTTATATTGAAAGAGTTATTAATAGAAATCCTTGTCTGAAAGTACATTAAGTATGTGCTGCAGCCTGCGGCACAACTTCATTGTCACGATTAAGTGATTTAATTTAATTGTCACGATTAAGTCCCATTGTTGCTAATGTCTTTAGTTCGTACATCCATCTTAATTCTATGGTATTGATCTTTGCATTATAGTATGGAGGGGAGAAGACTATAATGCAAAGATCAATACCATAGAATTAAGATGGATGTACGAACTAAAGACATTAGCAACAATGGAACTTAATCGTGACAATTAAGTTAAATCACTGATATGTCAAAAGTAAAAAACTAAAATAAGAAAATGTATTCTAATATAATTTATCTTAAACTGGGGAGCAGTACATGTATATATCAACTGAATCAACCAATACTTACAAATTAGAAAACCAGATAGGTATACACATCTGATTGCACTTCAGTGCAAAACAACTACTCATGTATACCTTTTCTAGATACATGTATCTAGCATGTCCTTACACATATACATATACCAAAATAACTCTGATCTGCACTCTAAACATAGAATCTAATCCTCATGTCATACACACCTACCAATCAACCGTTTATGAAATAGAAACCTTTAAAATGTATATATTCAATTTAATACATTTTTTGTCCAAATGCCATAGCCATACAAATTTCATTTGGAACTTAAAACATGCCGAAAGCAGTTTTTTGCAACTGTCACATCATCACATTGGTCGGGAACATGGAGACCAATGAAAAGCAGGAACTCCATTCACATGACCTATAAAAACCTGCACAATACCATTCCAAACATCCACTACTCCCAGAGGAAGGCCCTAGAGGCTGAAACGCGTTGTAGAGCTTTAACACTGCAACTTAAAATCAAGACATACAAGACTGTGACAAACACTGACTACGAAGCAGAGACCAGGTCACGTGATCGGGGAAACCCGGAACTAACTACGCTGCCTAGCAACAGACGGAAGACCAAGGGAAGAAGCCAGTGACGGAGTGCGGCGGAGAAACAGGAGAAAAGAGAAGGTGAGTCTCCGTGCGTGGCGGGTGTTACTCGTGAAGCTGCTCCGTAGAGCGCCGACCGAGCTTCACCCTCACCCTAGACAGGTCAGCCTCTGGAACCCTCTGGCTCCCAGGCATGTCTGTACCAGGACACACCATGGGAAGCTGAGACTAGAGAAAAAGACCAGCCCGGAGCGAACTTACTTATCCCTGTTTAACCCTAAAACACTCCTACCGTGAAGACATCACAAAGACTGTGTTTTATTCAATTATTTTTTTACCTCGGTTCTAACACGGAATCTGAACTTTACCGCAAACAGAAAGACTATCAGCAGCCGTGTGGGATGCCGCCGGCTGCAGCACATACTTAATGTACTTTCAGACAAGGAGTTCTATTAATAACTCTTTCAATATCAATTTTTGTTAACCATACCATTAACAATAAAACCCATCATTTATATTTATTTATTTTTATGAGTTACATGTGGACAGTTAATTTGGAATATCTGTGGGGACCATATAAGAGTTAATATCGTAATACATACATTTGGCTATACATAACTCAAGGGTACTCACAGACAAAAACTATTTTTCACCTAGACAGACAAAACTAGTAGCTAGGACTGAGCGCTACACTACAATTTAATTATTTCTGCAATCTGTAGTCCGGTCACCTACAAGTGTTAGCAGCTCGTCCACACATTAGGATCTCAGTGCGCAGATAACCCAACAACAAGTTATTTCATTGGAAGTAAGCGCCGCTGCAGCATCCCCCTCTCCTTCCGTATTGGCTGCTTGGCGCTGCTTTGGATGCTGGGATGGAGGAACTGCATCCCAGCATCCACAGCAGCGCCGGGCAGCCAATACGGATGGAGAGGGGGATGCTGCAGCGGCACTTACTACCAATGAAATAGCGCTGCTGCGGCTCCAGTCCCCATCCCTCCTCCTCCTTCTCACCTGCCCGGCGCTGTAGCTCTCCTCCACAGCATGGCGGTGGCGCATGGCGCAGACTTCAGAGGCATGTAATGAGTTAATTTGACTCATTACATGCCGCTGGCCGTGCGCCCACTTGGCACACACTTAGTTACGGCCCTGTGCAGTGCACATGGTTGTGTCCAACTGCTAACAGATTTGCTGCTGCGATCAACTCTGAATAACGCCCTCATTCCCATACAGTATATGAAAAAGAGACTCAAAAATGGGCATTAATTAATATACAGAATGCATATATTTTGTTAATTGTATTGTGATTGTATTTTAATGAACAGTACTTGTAAATACATTTTAAATTATGACCTTTTAGGCATATTGTGGTTGCCATAGATATTTTTATAATGAATTTGCCCTCCTAGTGGTAAAGTATTATATACAGTATACCTCTTCTTTCTAGTTAGTTACATTGTTGATAATCCAGTATTATCTGATGGAGCAGCAATTAATTCTAAATGTCTCTCAAGGAACGTGTTTAAATAGCATTGCACCTGTCATTGATTTTGTTTACGTTATTTGTAAACTGTTAATGCTATTAAGCTAATGTCAGGGGTGCATGGGGGAAATAGGTCTTTTTCAGAAAGGGAAACTTAATTATTAAAAGTGAGTGCTATTGATTTAACTTTGGAGTTAGTTTGGGTGAGGGAGACCTAGGGGGTAATTCAGATCTGATTGTAGATGTACTAAATTAATTAAGCACATCTATGATCAGCACAAGGCTATTAATCCCCACATGTCAGGTCTTACCCCCCACACACACACACACACCTGAAGAGTAGCTCCCAGCCTGCGCAGCCCAGCTGTGCTGGCAGGTGGCTACCCGCCGCATCCCGGGTTGCAGCGGCTGCGTGGACGTCATGCGGCCTGCACCCATAATGGTCCGGACATGCCTGCATAGTCCAGACCGCGTTCTAAAGCCATTGGCATGCCCCCTCCTGCCACATCCCCGCCTCTGCCAGTCAATCAGGCAGAGATGATCCAGCCTTGAGATGCAGTCTCACTGGGCCTCCTTGGATGCGCACGTGCAGTGCATTCACAGTCCACAAAGGGATTCAGACTGCGATCGGTGCCACTGCAGCGATCCAGTCTGAATTACCCCCTCAGCTTTCCATATTCCATGTAACTTCTCTTTTTCAAACAGGGCCCGAATTCCATGATCTGGACAAGCTGAGTTTAAAGACATGTGTGCTGGAAGGTAATTGAAGGCACACGAACAGATAAGAGAGAGAGTAGGACTGTCTGCCACTTGCCATTATGATTGTGATGTCATTCTACTGACTTTAAAGTCAGTGGGAAGTATGTTCTACATTACCCTGTACTGCTCATAATGGGAGAGCTGTTTGAATATAAAAGGAGTACACACATGCATTTAAATGGGGTTGGTACCTATATGTACCTAGAGTCCCAACCGCGGGATGCCAGGCGCCGGAATGCCGGCAGCGGAGCAGGCACAAAAGAGCCGCTTGTGAGCTCGCTGTGCTCGCCACACTGTGGGCACGGATGCTATTTATTCTCCCTCCAGGGGTGTCATGGACACCCCAAGATGGAGAATAGGTGTCGGTATTCCGGCGCTGGTATGCTGAGCACCGGGATCCCGAGAACCGGAATATTGAATGCATCCCATTTAAATGGAATGTGAAGGAATTGCAAAGTATAATAGCACTGTTTAAAATTGTATTCATGCCCACTCTTTTTGTGTAGCATGGTGATTATCTTCTAGAATTCCTGTGTTTGCCCTGATTTAACATTTTTTTATTTTTATCATCTGGGTTTTTTTTGTGTCAGAAATAATGTTGTCTTTGAGTTGCACTTGCATTTGGATATTTAGCAAATTTAGAGTATTATAACGTTTCTGACACATATTATGTTTACACAAACAATATAACACAAGCTGGAACTTGATTACTATATTCATTCCAAATTTTTTGCGCTAAAGAATTACTGTAATCTTAATGGGATGTAGTCGGGATCCCAGGGATCAGAATATAGACGCCGGGATCCCAAATGCCAGAATGCCGGCAGCACCGCCACAGCTATTCCTCCTAGTGGGTGTCCACGTCACCCATGGAGTAGGAATAGAACCTGTGGTGAGTGCAGTGAGTCACTGAGCCCGCAAAGGTCTTCATTGCATTCACCCTCCCCTGCCAGTATTCTGGCGGTCGGGATCCCAGTGTCGGTATTCTGACCGCTGGAAATCCGACCGCTGGGATTCCGTACCCAACCCATCTTAACATACTGTGGACTAGCACAACATTTTATAAAATCACTTTTTAAAAATACTGCTATTGAAAATCACTTTGGTAAGTCATTTTCATTAGCATCATTTATTTATAAGGCACCACAGATTTTGCAGCCACAACCAACTGGCATCCAAAAGCATGAATACTGCAAAACAAACATATACATACATATATAATAACAAATACAGATTAGTATAATAGCAAAAGTTTGGTATAAAATGCAAATACAGATGTATCCACTACTCAAGATAACGGTGGATACATCTGTATGATGTACAGTACTGTATGCTTGAGAAACACAGAGTTCAGTATAAACATCACAGGAGTAAACACATACTTTCCTACCTGACCCTCTCCATGAGGGAGAAAATGCTCTGCTCCTGGACTTCCTGGTAATGTATGATTGCCATCACCTGTGGTGAGCTAGTTCATTGATAAGAAAGGTGTTTCACCACAGGTGATGGCAATCATACATTACCAGGAAAGTCCAGGAACAGAGCATTTTCTCCCTCATGGAGAGGGTCAGGTAGGCAAGTAGGAGTAAACATTGTAGTTAGACATGATACATAGGGTAAAAGGCCCCCGTCACTGAGTACTTCTTTAAAATAAATGTTCAAGCATATTTCTTGTATTCTACCACAAATAAAGGCATACCTAATATCTTCAGGGTTTAACTAGATGAATACAAATATAATTCATACTTGCCTACCTGACCCTTTCCATGAGGGAGAAAATGCTCTGTTCCTGAACTTTCCTGGAAATGTATGATTGCCATCACCAAATTTAAATACAGTACTCTTAACTAACTGAAAACAAAATGCACTGAGTGGGTCACTATGAAAGACTGCAATTGTAACTTTGATTAATCTTGCCTATGGCTGGAAATTGTTTGTTGACTATTGGAAAGAGAATTGACTACATAGGAAAGGAATGGGTTTAAACATCCTGTGAGGGGTGGACCTAGCTGTGAGGAAGTACAGCCCTTAGGAAAAGGGGAGGGTTAGGGTATAAATAGGCCAGGTGTGGCCATTTTGGGTCTCTTTGATCGTGATTTGTCTTGGGGTGAGTGCTGCTGTGCAGAATCTCCCCATTACATTTGTTTTTGACTTGTGTCTGCAATTGTATTTAATATTGCCTTATGGCTGCCTCTCGCCCGCGTAGGTCCGTCGGGACCCCAGCCCGTT
This sequence comes from Pseudophryne corroboree, assembly GCF_028390025.1. Classification (NCBI taxonomy): domain Eukaryota; kingdom Metazoa; phylum Chordata; class Amphibia; order Anura; family Myobatrachidae; genus Pseudophryne; species Pseudophryne corroboree. Next base: position 596,833,994 of record NC_086449.1, on the reverse strand, counting down.
ACGGGACTAGTCCCGTGGAAGGGGTGGCTCGCCCTGGAGACGGCGACCCGTCCCCTGGGGCCTTAATGGTTTCCAGGGGTGCAGGGCGTCGGGCGCGGACTACCGCTTCAACGGCGGCCGGCCGGCCGTGATAGGCGGGCGCGGCCGACACACAGAAGTGGAGAGGCGGTCTGGCCACCCGGAGGTGGATGAGCAACAGCCCTCGCCTCCGAGCACTGCCGGGGGGCTCCCTCACCGGGTGCCCGCGGGCGCGCGCAAGCGCGCCGTGCAGGACGCCCATCCGTATCATCTCGCTCGGTTCCCATCTCTCCCTCCTTGCCGGGGCCGGATAGTGGGCCCGGGCAGGGGTAGGGAACCAGGCGGGAGTTCAGGGGGTCCACGGGGCGAGAGGCCCATGTGACGCGACGAACGAGGCCTGCCGTGGGGCACCGCAGATTACCTGGGAGCGCAGGGTCGCGAGCGGTGTCTCTGACAGAGACCTCAGCCGAGGACGCCCGGGCCGGAGGAGGTGGGGCACGTGCACGGAGTGCGCACGCACCCACGCGCGGCTCCAGCGGCGTCGCTCACGCACGGGCGCGCGCAGCAGCGCCGTAGTCCTCTTTGTCCCCCCAGCCCTCTCCTCTGCAGCCGGAACCCGGCGTGGAGCGGGGGGGGAGGAGGCCTGGCAGGGATCAACCAGGTGTTAAGGGGACAAGTAATTTGGGTGCGGCGGGCGCAGTGAGTATTGCAGGCAGCTTCTCCCGGCGCGGAGCCGACCCCGATGGTGGAGCTGGCTCCGCCCAGCGGGGAGTGGGCTCCCGCGGGGGGAATGTAGACGTGGCAGAACAAGCCCCGGGGGCCGGGTGCGGGACGGTGATATGGGGGAAGCCGGGGCGCAGTACAGCGGGGCATAGTGTGGCAAATCCTGGGAGCCGGGCGGCTCGGGGCGCGCCGCAGCCGGCCCGGCATCCCGCAGGGGACGGCACAGCGTCTCGGGGTGGCGCTAACCCTCCCGGTACGCTACCACCTGTCCTGGCCACAGTTGTGGCCGCGCTGGGGCCGCTGGCCGCAGCCCCGGAGCTCGATGACGGTTCCGGGGAGGTGGCGGGCGGATTTGGGACGCCTAGCATATCAGCCGCCCAGCGGGTGGTGCGTGCCTGTCTTGAGCTGGGAGTTGCCGCGGCGCAGCTCCAGCAGCAGCCCGGACAGGGCGAGCTAGGACGGTTACCAGGGACGCTTGCCCCCAGAGGGGCTAGGCACGCGCCTCTGCTGTTGTCCGGGTCCTCTCCCCCTCTTTTTCCCGCAGATGATCAAGAAGATGTGGAGGTGTCGGCATCGGAGAATGAGGATGTCGCGTATGTCACGCCAGAGGAATCCGGGTCCGAACAGTCTACGGCTTCAGGTGAGGTGGAGCAGTCGGGGTGGGGTTCTGGCATGCGTTCGAGTTCGCGCAGCTCTTCCTCTTCGTCCTCTTCTTCCTCCTCTTCTTCCCTGTCATCGGCAGCGTCCGACGTCAGTAGCACGAATAGGGCGAAGAAACGGGCGACTAAATACGCCAAGAAGGCGGCGGGGCAGCGGGAGAGGCGGAAGAGGCGAAGGCGGCTTAGCAGGGACTCTCGCAGGGCCAAGAAGCGACGCGACCTGCCTGGCGTGGTCCGCTGCAAGTATACTGCAGTCATGCGGTGGCTTAGGGACAGCTGCCGCAGGAAGATTCGCAGAGGGGACTACGTAGATGTGTTCGTCCTGACCAAAGACGCTAAAAAAGACTTTAAGGCGGCAACTGCTAAGAAGGGCATCGGGGCCGAGGCTTCCGTACCTGCGATAACTGGCTGGCCGGCTTTTGGGTTTTCGCGGCTTGTTACCTTGAGGATAGGTCAGAGGAACACATGAATGTCATTCGGTATCTGCATCTCGTGCATGATATGCAACGCACGTCGTCGGGTACCGAATGGCGTAGATACGATGAAGATTTTCGGGAGAAACAGGACGGGTTTTTCGTTATGGACTTCGGTTCAAGGACGTGGAGGTCTGGCTCAAGGTCACTAGGACCCCACAGCAGGGTTAGGAGCCCCGGAGCGCAGGGGCGGACGGGCACCGCGCAGGGTCGTCCGCCCATTTGCCCGGCGCGGACGGCGGATCGGCCAAGCCAGGTAGGTCGGCCGTCCGGGCAAGGGGGCAGCCCGCAGCGAAGGGAATATGTTTCGCGTTTAACGATGCGACATGTTCGTACGGCAAGCAGTGTCGATTCCGGCACGCTTGCCTTCATTGCGGCGGTTCCCACCTGGCCTCATCCTGCTTCAAGAGTAGTCGGCAAGGCCCCAGGGCTAAGCAATCTTACCCAAGAGCAGCATCCGGCGGGAGCGCTCCGCAGAGCGCCAACGCCAATTAAGTTAGATACGATGGGCAGATGGTTGGATTGGTATCCAAATAGGGCTGATGCCATGTTTTTATATTCAGGTTTTCGTTTTGGTTTCCGCTTGCCTGTTGCGAGCGAGGTTACGGTTCGGGCCCATAGGAACCTCCAGTCTGCTCGAGCCTTACCTTTGGTGCTACGGGAAAAGGTCGATAAGGATGTCAGGCTGGGCAGGATGGAGGGGCCGTTTCCAGCACCCCCAGTGGAGGACCTAGTCATCTCCCCGGTGGGGGTGGTCCCCAAGAAAACGCCAGGTTCTTTTCGACTGATTCAACATCTTTCCTACCCAGCGGGGGCGTCGGTCAACGACGCCATACCTCCGGCTCATTGCTCGGTGGTGTATCAGTCATTCGACGAGGCGCTCAATATGGTCCGCAGCTACGGCGCTGGGGCCCTCATGGCAAAGATTGATGTGGTATCCGCTTTTAGGTTGCTGCCCCTCCATCCGGACTCATTCCGCTTTATGGGTTTCCGGATTGGATCGGACTATTTCATCGACAAATGTTTGCCGATGGGATGTTCCGTTTCATGCTCATATTTCGAACGCTTTAGCACCTTCCTGCATTGGTGCATGGAATCTTCGTCGGGGGGTCACGGGGTTGCCCACTACCTCGATGATTTCCTTTGTACGGGACCTGCGAATTCGCCGCGATGCGGCGAATTGCTTTTCAGTATACGAGCATTGTTTTGTCACTTCGGAGTACCAGTGGCCGACGAAAAAATGGAGGGGCCGGTGTCTTGCCTGTCATTTTTGGGGATCGAGATTGACACTGTGGCAGGCGCGTGTCGCCTGCCTTTGGACAAGGTGGCTAAGCTTCGCGACGCCATTGGCCGTTTCATGGGTTCGCGCAAGGTTAAGCTGCGGCAGGCGCAATCCTTGCTGGGCATGTTTAACTTTGCTTGTTGGGTCATCCCGATGGGCAGGGTTTTCTGCCGGAAGCTTGAAAGAGCGACCGCGGGGTGTGCCAGACCGCACCACTTTGTACGCTTGTCCACTGAGATAAATAGGGATCTGGCCGTATGGGCCTCTTTCCTGGAGGATTTCAACGGTGTGCGCATATGGCAGGCCCCAGCGGTCGACAGCGCTAGATTGCAGCTGTTCACTGACGCGGCAGGAGCCTCCGGTTTTGGTTGCTATCTAGAGGGATCTTGGTGCGCGGCATCATGGCCGGCAGACTGGCACCAAGCGGGTTTGACTAAGGACCTTCTGCTCCTGGAACTTTTTCCCATCATGGTTGCGCTGGAAATCTGGGGCGAGCGGCTGGCACATCGCAGCATCTTGTTCAGATGCGACAATCTGGGCGTGGTGCACGCGATTAACAACCAGAGGGCAAAATCGCTAGTGGTGCTAAGGGTGCTAGGGCAGTTGCTGCTGTCTTGCCTGCGCAAGAACATGTGGTTTCGCGTGCAGCATGTGCCAGGTCTGGAGAATGGGATCGCTGACGCACTATCATGAGGGCAATGGGATAGGTTTTGCTTGTTGGTTCCCGAGGCTGACGAACGGAGTTTTCATTGTCCCGGTTATGTCTGGCAGGTCATCGGGCCGGACTGGAGGGTCTAGCACTACGATCGGTCGCGCCATCCATGCTTAAGGCTTACGACCAAGCCTGGAGCGAATGGGAAGAATTTGCTAGAGGACGGAAGCAACGAGGTAAGAGCGGGCATCGGATGATGCTTTCTTTTATTTGGCAGCTTTATGTTTCAGGTAGGTCTAGAGCGGTGGTTTCCCGGTACTTAGCTGGCATTGCGTTCTTCTGCAGAATTAAGGGCGTTCCCGATGTGACGAAAAGTGGGATTCTGCTTAGGGCGATGAAAGGATGGGCGCGCGTTGCACCTACGCCGCCTGACAGGAGGAGGCCCATTGATGCGGCCTTGTTGCCGGGCATCATTGGGGCGGTTGGAGCCATCGCGTCGTCTTTGTTTGAATCGCTGCTTTTTAGATTGGCGTTCTCCATGGCTTACCACGGTGCCTTTCGGATATCGGAGCTGGTGGCGCCTTCTAAGCAAACGGATTCGCGCATGCTAGTCGCTAGTAACTAAGTTTCAATTTCGGTGGATGATGGGTTGCTGTCTGACGAGCTTGGGCCTTTCACCCTCCAACTTCGGTACACAGTCCTTCCGCATAGGGGCTGCGACGGCGGCTGCGGCAGCGGGCTTTTCAGGGATGCAAATCCAGGCGGTGGGACGATGGAAGTCGTCCTGTTATAAGCGATACATTCGCCCCGTCGCCTGAGATATTTTGCTCAGGCGTAGTTTGTTTTATAAAACTTAGAGTAAGATCATGTTGGTTGTTTTTTCTTCATATGTTATGTTGCTGTACGTTGGTCTGTTTACCCGTGTGTGATCCTACTCAGGGTTTAGCCACTCGCCGCTGCTGGCGTGAGCCGGCAGCGGGGGTCTGGAGTTATTTTGCGATTTTTGCCTGACTTGACGGACTGAATTCTAATAATTAATTCGGCTGATCTGTTCTAATCTAAGTCCCTCAGCAGGTTTTATGCTTTCACCTCCAGCTGAGTTACTTCATGTTTTACCCTTTTTATACCCCCCCCCCCCACTGTTTAATTTTTATTTTTTTTTGTTTCTTTTACCTTTCCCTTCGTGTGGCGATGTTTTGCTCAAATCAGCTAGAAGCTCGGGTGATCGGCTAGGCCGTGACTGCTGCGATACTTGGAAACAAAAATTTTTTTTCTTTTTTGGCAGATCCTTCAGGTTAACTCAATTACAAGCTATGGCGTAGAAATTCTAGTAACCAATTTTACCCCTTTTTCCTCCTCTTCAGGTTGTTTTGCTGATGGCTTGCCCGTTTGGGTGGTCGGCCACTCGTATGTCTTTTGGGCAGCAAGGTTCTTGGCCTCTGATAGGGCTCAGAGGTTTCCTGGGTGTCAGGGAATCAGGTGGCTTGGTTGGTGAGGAATGATGTGGAAAGATCTGATGGGTAGACTAGTCAGTCAGGCCAGCAAGCATGGAGTTCCCAGGGTTCTGGTTGTCCATTTAGGTGGCAACGACCTTGGGAAGAGGACTTCTTTGGAGCTACGGTGGGCCATGATACAGGATCTGGCAAGGGTGGCCGCAGCATGGACCAATTGTGTATTGGTATTTTCCCTGATGGTGCCAAGGTTGAGTTGGCGAGGTGTGGAGGATGGACGCGTAATGGATGAGGCCAGGAAGAAGGTGAATGGGGCAGTGGCGAAGTGGGTCCTGTCCCACGGAGGCAAAGTGGTTCGCCACCCTAGGATTTGGTTCCGAGACAGTCACCTTTTTCGGCCTGATGGTGTACATCTATCCAAGGAGGGGATGATGTTTTTCCTGGAGGATCTGTTCCTAGTGTTGCAGGAGTTAGGGTAGGTTATGGTGGCGGTGGATGAGGACTCTGGGATGGAGTCTTTCGCTTTTGGCGGAAAAGAACGGCAGTTTGTAGTTGTATGGTTTTTTTATAGGTAGTAAGTTTCAGTGCTATATGGTTTAGGTGCACTCACCTCCATCGACTTAATGGCCGCTCGACCACCCATCCGGGAGGCAGCGGCAGGGCACAGACCCTCCAACATGACCCGCCCCACTAGGTACAAAATGCTCTGTTTCTGGACTTCCCTCTTAATTTATTATTTCCATCACCTGTGTTTGAACTAGTTAAATGATAAGAAAGCTGTTTCTTCACAGGTGATGGCAATAATAAATTAAGAGGGAAGTCCAGAAACAGAGCATTTTGTACCTAGTGGGACGGGTCATGTTGGAGGGTATGCAGGGCACCCAGGAGCGGTGGGAAGTCACTGTGGGGGTTGTGTTGACACCTATTACCGATTTTGATAGGGTTTTGGACGGTTCGGTCAGTTTACCATTTTAAGTTTAACAATAGTTTAATTGAGCCGTTCTTTTTTCTGCCACCATTATGCCGGCTGATTCGGCATATTAACAAAGTTTTTTCCAATTACAGGTTGTGCTATGGTTAGGGTCAAATAAATAGCTAGCAATTTTTCTGCCAAAATCAAGTCTCCGTGTCTTTATTTACTGGTTAAGAGGTAACTAAGGTTTACTTGGAAAAAGGGGGTCCACCAAATATCACTAGGATGTTTATACTTCTTTTATAACCAAATTTTTAAAGAGCACATCCATTTCTTTAATTGCAAACACATTGTGTACTTTTGTTGTCATGAAGAGTTGAAAATAAAATTAAAACAAATAAATAAATAAATGTGGAGTCATATCACATTTTATAGCCCCATAGTTATTTTTCCGTAGAGAAGAAAAGTTGGCATTTTCCCAATATCTATGGGTCTAGATATTACATTTCAAGCAAATCGGTTGAATACAGTAGGTACATAATTACAGAACAACATTTGAAGTAGTGGCATATCTATGTGTTATGATCAGTTTCTATTTGATTAGCTTGCCATGTTTTCCTGCATTCCCAGTTCATTTCAGATTCCTGCATGTTCCCGTGTGTTCAGCTACAGTTGCAGTATAATGAGGAGTTTTGTCTGCGTGTAGCTGAACAGGTGAATTGAGTCTCCTCATCAGAGGGCCTGGTCTCCTTGGCTGCTCTGATAGGGAAGTGCTCCTAATATTATCCAGCCTGCCCTGAATCTTATGCTGGTCATAGAGTTTCTGTGGCAGCATGAGCCCTTGCCACAGATTCTAGTTTATACCTTTGTGTCAAGGCCCAGGACATTCCAATACCTGTCCCTTTGCTAAATCCTGTTCTGGTACCAGTACTAGTCTTTTGTGTTCCATTTCTGCCTCTCACATTATTGTTTTGTTGCGTGCTATGTGCATACCTCCCAACATGACCCTCTCCAGGAGGGACACAATGCTCTGCTCCTGGACTTTTCTCATAATGTATGATTGCCAGCACCTGTGTTGAACAGGTGAATGAATAAGAAAGGTGTTTCACCACAGGTGATGGCAATCATACATTAAGAGGGAAGTGCAGGAGCAGAGTATTCTGTCCCTCCTGGAGAGGGTCATGTTGGGAGGTATGCTTTATGTTCTCTCCCAGCCCGTAGGCAATCCAAATATTGGGAGAGTTCTGTGTTTGGTGTCTATTGTCCCTTCCTCCACAGCTGCAGCTTTGCAGAACCCCTATTGTTTGTTCCTGCAATCATTTCATTGTTTGTGTCTCTGTTCCATGTGCTATTGATAGGTGTACATTGTATTATACATTCAATATTAAACCATAATCACCTCCCTAGAACCTAGCACTCCTACCACTGTCATCATCTCCCAACAGTAGTATTACTCTTTTGTGTCTATTACTGTGGTTGCCAGGAGTAACATCAACTGGCCTGGAGCATTCCTTGTTATTTATGTACCAGTTGATATGTGTCTTATCCAGTCCTGATCCCACTGAGTGTTATACTCCTGTTATTTACCAGTACCTGCCTGTCTAGTTTTGTCTAGTACTTGTCTAGTGGGTGCTCATATCTCCAATGTCAAACCACTGTGTCAGGTGGGTGTCTGCTCCAGCATATTTTTCTTGCACTTGCCCTGCCTGCAATAGTTCCCTTGTCCAAATTAAGACATGGGGCATCTGAGTACCGGGTGGACCTAATCCACCTAGGAAGGCAGCTGCTAAAGGTGAAGCTTTTTTATGCAGGAGACTAGCGGATTGCTTGACCTGCGTAACACTATGGTGGTCATTCCGAGTTGTTCGCTCGCAAGGCGATTTTAGCAGAGTTGCACACGCTAAGCCGCCGCCTACTGGGAGTGAATCTTAGCTTCTTAAAATTGCGAACGAAAGATTCGCAATATTGCGATTACAAACTTCTTAGCAGTTTCAGAGTAGCTTCAGACTTACTCGGCATCTGCGATCAGTTCAGTGCTTGTTGTTCCTGGTTTGACGTCACAAACACACCCAGCGTTCGCCCAGACACTCCTCCGTTTCTCCAGCCACTCCCGCGTTTTTTCCGGAAACGGTAGCGTTTTTTCCCACACGCCCATAAAACGGCCTGTTTCCGCCCAGAAACACCCATTTCCTGTCAATCACACTACGATCACCTGAGCGATGAAAAAGCCGTGTGCAAAAATACTAACTTCATAGTAAATTTACTTGGCGCAGTCGCAGTGCGGACATTGCGCATGCGCACTAAGCGGAAAATCGCTGCGATGCGATGAAATTTACCAAGCGAACAACTCGGAATGACCACCTATAATAGGTGCAGTGGACATGGGTGTAATTCAGATCTGATCGCAGCAGCAAATTTGTTAGCTAATGGGCAAAACCATTTGCACTGCAGGGGGGGGGGATATAGCATGTGCAGAGAGAGTTAGATTTGGGTGGGTTATTTTGTTTCTGTGCAGGGTAAATACTGGCTGCTTTATTTTTTCCTGCCAATTTAGATTTCAGTTTGGACATACCCCACCCAAATCTAACTCTCTCTGCACATGTTATATCTGCCCCCCTGCAGTGCACATGGTTTTGCCCATTAGCTAAAAAAATTGGTGCTGCTATCATATCTGAATTAGGCCCATATGCCCCAGAAGTCCCGGAGGGTCCACACCCTGCACCTGTTTTTTTAATACTCATCTTTCCAGAGTCCCCCACTGGCAGCAGCATCTCTCCACAAATCTCTGAGTAAAGAGCACAACGGCCATTTTCCCAGGGTTTTGCACATGCACAATAAGGAAATCTCTGGAAAAATGGTACCTCCATCATTTTCCCAGAGATTTGCACATGTGCAATAGAGTCTGTGCCCCTTTATTGCTCAGACAATATTGTGCATTTGTGCTGCCAGGCACCAGTTGCAGAGAAAAGGGCCTGGACAGAGGTGGTTGCACACAGGCCTTCTCCTCTGTTAATACACCCTTGATTTGAAGTTAAACATTGAAACATTTCTCAAAGTCTTCTCTATGCTATCATGATGTGAATTCAGATTAGAAATATTAAAATTAGTATTCGTGCAAGTTACAACAAGAAAATTAAGAAATTAGTGCAAATATTTCTTACATTTAAGCTGAAATGTAAATTTGTGGCTCATCATCCTAAAAGTTTCCCAGCAATTTTTTTCACTCCCAAATCAAGATTCCGATTCAAACCACTCTGCAAGAAAAAGAAAGTGAATTTAAATAAAAGGTTTATTTTATTTTTATATACAAAAAATTTATTTGTATTTCAACTATATTTAAGTCCCATAAACATTTTGTATTAATACAATTTATTATTAGTAATAATAATAATAATAATAAAGAACTGTTTAATAATTAAAAAAATAAAACTTGTATTTTTTCCATCTTATTTATTTGACATTTGCTATGTAGAAAAAATATTTTTCCACTATTTTAAATACATTTATGGGAATAGCTACAGTGGCTTCCAAAAGAGTTAACAGTTTTCTCACAGTGATAAATGCTTTCCAAACTTTATTTAGATTAACAAAGACAGGATTTTTCAACACAAAAGAATACTGTATATATACTGTATGCAGCATCAGTTTTTGTAAGCCACCATTTCTTAATGCATTTGACCTGGAAATTGAAAGGGATACTAATATTAAGTGTAAGCCCAGTAAACCTATATCAGGCCTGGCCAACCTGTGGCTCTCCAGATGTTGTGAAACTACACATCCCAGCATGCATTGCCACAGTTTTAGCATTCCCTAATAGCAAAACTGTGGCAAAGCATGATGGGACTTGTAGTTTTACAACAGCTGGAGAGCCACAGGTTGGCCAGGCCTGACCTATATTCTCCCAAGTTACTAAATATATATTATATTGTACACAAGTATTATAAAAATATCTATATTGCGTCTACTTACCAATGAATTACTTAAGTTGACAAGCGTCTTTCCCTAAATGAGGAATAAAGTTATTAAATGTAACTATATATACAGTAATTATTATTATCCTTTAATTTATATGGTGCCACAAGGGATCCACAGCGCCCAGTTACAGAGTACATAAACAATAAACAAAACAAGAAAAAAGTGACTTACAGTTCATGACAATATAGGACTAGTACAGGGTGTATAAACATAGCAGTGTCAGTAGACAACACTGAAATAAGATTCAGGGTGTCGGGAAACTGAGGGATATGGTGACGTTGAAGGGGGTATGGAGTAAAAGATAATTTAAGTACAGCCACAGAAGGATAAGCACATACTGTAAGGGATGAGGGCCCTGTATCTATCACACCTTGATCAGCCAATCTCCTTCAGAAATGGGTTAGATCACTCTCTATGATGTCCTCTGCACTTCTGCTCTCCACATTTTATCACTCTAGCTATGAGGGGAGCAGAAGTCCAAAGGTCATCATATTAACTGATCTAACCAAGGGGGTAATTCAGACCTGATCACTGTGCTGCAAATTTTGTTGTCCTGCAATCAGATAGTCCTGCCCAGGGAGAATGTAAATTCACCCCGTGCAAGTGTGCGATCGCATGTGTACGCCTTGCAAAAATGTCCCTCAGTCAGCTGCAAATCCGTTCGCCACTCACTCACCATCAAATAGTTTTTCCAGTGTGTGCAGTCTGTGCGCAGCCCAGGACTTACTCCTACAGTGTGATACAAACAGGCTGATTGGGACCGGAGCTGATGTCACACACCTTCCCGGAAAACGCTTGGGAACACCTGTGTTTTTCTGGACACCGCCAGAAAATATTCAGTTACCACCCACAAACGGCCTCTTCCTGTTAATCAGCAAGCAAGTGGCTGTGCGATCAAAATTTTCACACCAGCTTGTTGCTGTTTGGTGACGCGCATGCGCATTGTGGTGCGTACACATGTGCAGTCATTCGATAATTGGGCGCTTTTCAATAACACACAGCAGCAATCAGGTCTGAATTGGGCCCCAAGGTATAATCCTTTGATTAGATTTGGATATAAGAAAGCAGTGAATCCTTTTATCGAGCAATAGAAGAGACTATTCCCATCAGTTACCATCTACATTGTAGAAGGGATATCCATACATACACACTTAACACACCCCTGAGGAAGTCAATGGGTACTACATTCACATGACCAGGAGTGGGCCTGATCTAGCTGTTTACGAGTTTTCCCCATTTTTGGGATGACAGCAAGTTCAATTAATATCTGAGCCACAAAAGTCTTGTTGTATGAGTTTGTAAGATTTTGACCAATGTTTTAACTTTGTTGTTTTAATGAAATTATGTACTATTGGAACTGAAATAAATTGAATTTGATTATATTGGATGTATTTTGATAAATTTGGAAAATCATTCTTCATCTACTAAAGTTTCTTTCTTTTTTTTTAAACTGTTGCCAAGAAATTTACAGACCAATCTGTGTCAGGCCGCACCTCTGGGCTTCCCCGGATTGATGCTGTAAAAATGCTGGTGCTGAGGAGAATCTGAAATCCGCCTCCTTCTCTGCCCCGTCCCGCCTCTGATGCTGCCCTGTTCAGTGCTGTAAATTCTGGGGTGAAAGGCCAAGCTCCGCCCGCTGTATGTTAAATATGTTAGGTTTGCAGGCTGACTCTACGTCAAAGGGCCCTAGATCTCCTTACTTAGATATAAAACTAAAGTATGCCTCTGCCCCCACCCGTGTGTGCATCTGCCCTTACTCATAGGTGTCTATGCTCATAGCCATATGCCTATGTCTCTACCTGTGTGTGCCTCTACCCCTACCTGTGGGTGCCTCTATCATTAGACATGGGTGCCTCTGCCCCTACCTGTGGGTGCCTCTGCCCTTATATGTTGGTGCCATTGCCCATACCCATGGGTGCCTCTACCCCTATCCATGGGTGCCTCTGCCTCTACCCGTGGGTGCTTCTATCCTTACCTGTGGGTGCCTCTACCCCTACCCATATGTGCCTCTGCACCTACCCATGGATGCCCCTGCCCCAACCCATGCCTTTATCCTTACCTGTGGGTGCCTCTGCCACAACCCTATGCACCTAGCCCTGTGTGCCTCTGCCCCTATTCACTGTGGGTGCCTCTGCCCATGCCAGTGGGTGCCTTTGCCCCTACCCATGTGTGCCTCTGCCCCTACCCATGTGTGCCTCTGCCCCTACCCATGTGTGCCTCTGCCCCTACCCATATGTGCCTCTGCCCCTACCCATCTGTGCCTCGGCCCCTACCTGTGTGTGCCTCTGCCCTTACACGTGGGTATCTCTGCCCCCTACCCATGCGTGCCACTGTGTAAATTGCTCCTGGCATTACAGAGTTATGCCAAAAACTATGGATTTTTACATGTCTCCCCCTTCCCACCTGTAGGGGTGCTAGGGGTGTCTTACCCCACATTATTTTGTCCAGATTGAAAGTTATGTGTACCAAGTTTAGTGTAAATTGCTCCATGCATTCTAGAGCTATGCCCAAAAACTATGGATTTTTGCATGTCTCCACCTTCCCACTCCCAACCCTAGGGGTGCTAGGGGTGTCTTACCCTCACAGTATTTTTTTCCAGATTGTAAGACATATGTGTACCAAGTTTGGTGTACATTGCTCCAGCCCTTCCAGCGTTATGCCCAAAAACTATGCATTGTTACATGTCACCCCCAGGGCCGTCTTTTTGTATGGGCTCAATGGGCACTCTCCCAATGGCCCTAGGAGTATAAGGGCCCTAGACTGATAGCTGAAGGTCCCCTCCCTCTTTCCGGGGTACCATATTTTTGAAAATCAGCCCTGGGGAACTGGAGATATCTGACTTCAGAGCAGTGGTCTCCATCCAAAACTGTTAATTGCTCTTCCAGCCAGATATCTCAGGTTCTGTGTGACTTAAAGTTTTTTGAGGGTATACATCAAAAGCTGCGACACTGGCAGCCTGTCCTTACTATGCCCAGAACCAGAGATATCAGCCTTCAAGCAGCTGGACCCTGTTCCAGCTTCACAAGCCTAATATGCAGTTTTATATTTTCATTAGTGGATTGCTGTAACTCCTGAGCTCTGAGTCCCAGGTCCCCAGTACCTCCTGAAAGGTGGGACTCTCTAGTTTTTGTTATCCAATTAAAAGCTAAGAAATCTATTTCCAGGACCTGGAGATATCAGCAGTCAAGCAAGCTGCCCTCCCACCGGAAAATTATGACTATTAATTAAGCGCACTCCACTGTCTACCACTCCCCTATGTATTAAACACCTCCTACCACCATTGAAGTCATGTACCGAGGTCCCTTCATTAAGCCTAATGCCCTCTTCTACAGTTTAGTGTTTTCCCTCCCAACCCATTGGTGGAATAAAGGAGTAATTTACAGAAATTACTGCTTCAGGTCCTACAGCCCGAGGGACATCAAATCTGCCGCTGATAGCACCCCTCACCCCTACCGCTGGAGGATGGGTAGGGGCCCCAGTGCATTGCTTTGCTCAGAGACCTACACTGCTGTTAAGATGGCCATGGTCACCCCCTTTCCACCCCCAGCCCTAGTGGTGCTAGTGGTGTATTACACCCACAGTATTTCTTTCCAGATTGTCAGGCATATGTGTACCAAGTTTGCTGTTATTTGCTCCAGGCATTCCAGAGTTATTCTGGAATATAGGGGGTCATTCCGAGTTGATCGCTCATTGTTTTTTTTTTTCGCAACGGAGCGATCAATCGCTAACGCGCATGCGCAATGTCTGCAGTGCGACTGCGCCAAGTAAATTTGCTATGCAGTTAGGTATTTTACTCACGGTATTACAAGGTTTTTTCTTCGTTCTGGCGATCGTAATGTGATTGACAGGAAGTGGGTGTTTCTGGGCGGAAACTGGACGTTTTATGGGTGTGTGTGAAAAAACATGGACGTATTTTGGAAAAACGCGGGAGTGGCTGGAGAAACGGAGGAGTGTCTGGGCGACCGCTGGGCGTATTTGTGACGTCAAACAGGAACGATACTGACTGAACTGATCGCAATGGCAGAGTAAGTCTCGAGCTACTCAAACTGCTAAGAAGCATGCTAATCGCAATATTGCGAATCCGTCGTTCACAATTCTAAGAAGATAAGATTCACTCCCAGTAGGCAGTGGCTTGGCATGCGCAAAGCTGCTAAAAGCAGCTTGTGAGCGATCAACTCGGAATGACCCCCATAAATAGTTACATACACACATACATACATACATACATACATATTTATATATATATATATATATCGAGAGAGAGGGGGCACGGGAGAGAGACTGTGTGTATACATATCACAATAGTAGAACAATCAAAGTAAGTTGGCACTCTGAAGTTTATTCTGTTTATTCTGTTTAAAATATGAAATTCAATTATAACTACTTATTATGTTGACACCATGGGAGTAAATCAGACCTGATCTCTGGGCTGCTAACTTTGCTGTCCTGCGTTCAGATAGTCACCGCCCAAGGGGGAGTGGAAATTTGCTGTGCAAGTGTGTGATCGCATGTGTACGCCAAGCTGCAAAGATTCAGTGTGTGCATTATGTGCACAGCCCAGGACTTACTCCTACAGTGCGATGAGAACAGGCTGATTGGGGACGGAGCTGATGTCAGACACCCTCCCTGTAAATGCTTGGGAACACCTGCGTTTTTCCGGACACTCCCAGTAACTGGTCAGTTACCACCCAAAAATGTCCTCTCTTGTCAATAGCCTTGTGACTGCCCATGTGAATGAAATTTTTGCAGCATTCTGTCACTAACCGGCGAAGTCAGTTGTTGATTTCTGACACGCATACGCATTGCGATGCATATGCATGCGCAGTCTATTGCTGATCGCCCGCTGTGCAAAAACACACAGCAGCGATCAGGTATGAATCACCGCCAAAAATAAGGACTGATCAGGGTTACAGGAAAGCAATTAGTTTTTTTAAAAACTTTTTTTAGCGATGAGCGGGTTCGGTTCCTCGGGATCCGAACCCCCCCAAACTTCACTCATTTTACACGGTTCCGAGGCATACTCGAATCTTCCCGCCTTTCTCGGTTAACCCAAGCATGCCCGAACGTCATCATCCGCTGTCGGATTCTATTCTTATTCTATATAAGGAGCTGCGCGTCGCCGCCATTTTCACTCGTGCTTTGGAGATGATAGCGAGAGGACGAGGCTGCGTTCTCTCAGTTTCTGTGTTTAGTGTGCTGCAAATATCTGATCAGTGTGCTGAAAATATCTACGTTCTCTGCCTGATAAACGCTCCATATCTGTGCTGCATTGTAGTATATAGTAGGAGGATAGTGCAGAATGTTGCTGTGACCACCAGTATATATATAGCAGTATGGTACAGTAGTCCACTGCTCTATCTCTGTGTCGTCAAGTATAATATGCATCCATACCTGTGCTGCATTTTAGTTGTGCGCAGTATATAGTAGGAGGGAACAGTGCAGAATGTTGCTGTGACCACCAGTATATATATAGCAGTACGGTACAGTAGTCCACTGTTCTACCGCTGTGTCGTCAAGTATACTATGCATCCACACCTGTGCTGCCTTTTAGTTGTGCACAGTATATAGTAGGAGGACAGTGCAGCATTTTGCTGACCACCAGTATATGTATATATAGCAGTACGGTACAATAGTCCATTGCTCTACCTCTGTGTCGTCAAGTATACTATGCATCCATACCTGTGCTGCATTTTAGTTGTGCGCAGTATATAGTAGGAGGACAGTGCAGAATGTTGCTGACCACCAGTACATATATAGCAGTACGGTACAGTAGACCACTGCTCTACCTCTGTGTCGTCAAGTATACTTCAAAAGTTCAGTAAAATGACCCAAAAAAATCAAAATTAAAAGCGTCTGATGAGAAGCGTAAACTTGCCAATACACCATTTACGACACGGAGTTGCAAGGAACGGCTGAGGCCCTGGCCTATGTTCATGGCTAGTGGTTCAGATTCGCATGAGGATGGAAGCACTCATCCTCTCGCTAGAAAACTGCAGTGCCACTCCTAGATGGGCCAGGTGTTTGTGTCGGCCACTTGTGTCTCTTAGCTTAGCCATCCAGTGACCTTGGCGCACCTCTTTTGTTCTTTGCATCATGTGCTGTTTGGGGACTATTTTTTAAATCTGCCATCCTGTCTGACACTGCAGTACCACTCCTAGATGGGCCAGGTGTTTGTGTCGGCCACTTGGGTCACTTAGCTTTGCCATCCAGCAACCTCGGTGCAAATTTTAGGACTTAAAATAATATTGTGAGGTGTTCAGAATAAACTGGAAATGAGTGGAAATTATGGTTATTGAGGTTAATAATACTATGGGATCAAAATGACCCCCACATTCTATGATTTAAGCTGTTTTTGAGGTTTTTTTGTAAAAAAACACCCATATCCAACAAAAAAATTTCAGGGAGCTTTTGTCAAAACGCGTCTGAATCCAAAACACGGCCGCAGAACCGAATCCAAAACCAAAACAAAAAACCCAAAAAAATTTCGGTGCACATCACTACTTCATATATTTAATACCTTTCCAGTACACACTACATAAAACTTACTTTGTTTTGGTGAAACCTTTTTTTTTTTTTTTATATTAGCAAAATATTTTGAAGGATTTGCAACTTTGTGGGTTTTGACAGTCCTTACGGTATTTGGATCTGTTCATGTGAAAGAATGTTTGGTGCAACCTTTCCATGACTGCCTGTGTATACAGTATTATAGTATTTTTTTTATTTTATTCTTTTGTGCCATTTTCTTAAATGCATAATGGAGCAACAGTATGTTTAGGTGCAACATCTCGGTTTTTCTTTTGAGTTATTGTATATTAATTACATAGTTAGTGAGGTTGAAAAGAGGCAAATTGCCCCTCGGGTTCATCCGGTATCCGTGTTAAGCAGTGCATATTATAATGCACCAACCAAAATAATTGTTTTGTACCTATTAACAACTATATTTCGTATCACTCCCATATCATATACATAGGGGTATATTTACTAAGCTCCCGATTTTGACCGAGATGGCGTTTTTTCATCAAAGTGTCATCTCGGTAATTTACTAAGCACTAATCACGGCAGTGATGAGGGCATTCGTAATTTTTTCCTAGTTCAGGTAAAAAATTACGAATGAATACACCATCGGTCAAAACGCGGCTGTTTAAGTATGAATCTCGGTCATTTACTAAGAAGTGCAAAGCAAAAAAACACAAAACACTGCCGTGAAAAATTACAACTCGTAAAAAAGTGCTAAAAAAAAACAGACCTGCTTTTTTTTTCCGTGATTTGAGAGGCATGCAGGGATCCATGAGATCCGTGCATGTATTTCAGTTGGAAGGGGTGGGAAAGTGCTTATTTTTTCAAAAAAAATTGCGTGGGGTCCCCCCTCCTAAGCATAACCAGCCTCGGGCTCTTTGAGCCGATCCTGGTTGCAGAAATATGGGGAAAAAATTGACAGGGGTTCCCCCATATTTAAGCAACCAGCATCGGGCTCTGCGCCTGGTCCTGGTTCCAAAAATACGGGGGACAAAAAGAGTAGGGGTCCCCCGTATTTTTAAAACCAGCACCGGGCTCCACTAGCTGGACAGATAATGCCACAGCCGGGGGTCACTTTTATATAGTGCCCTGCGGCCGTGGCATCAAAAATCCAACTAGTCACCCCTGGCCGGGGTACCCTGGGGGAGTGGTGACCCCTTCAATCAAGGGGTCCCCCCCCCCAGCCACCCAAGGGCCAGGGGTGAAGCCCGAGGCTGTCCCCCCCCCATCCAATGGGCTGCGGATGGGAGGGCTGATAGCCTTTGTTGTAAAATAAAAGATATTGTTTTTAGTAGCAGTACTACAAGTCCCAGCAAGCCTCCCCCGCATGCTGGTACTTGGAGAACCACAAGTACCAGCATGCGGCGGAAAAACTGGCCCGCTGGTACCTGTAGTACTACCACTAAAAAAATACCCAAAAAAACACAAGACACACACACCGTGAAAGTATAATTTTATTACATACATACACACAAACATACATACTTACCTTATGTTCCCACGCAGGTCGGTCCTCTTCTCCAGTAGAATCCAAGGGGTACCTGTTGAAGAAATTATACTCACCAGATCCAGGGGTCCAGGCTCCTCGGCAAATCCAGGGTTAATCCACGTACTTGAAAAAAATAAAAAAACGGTGTCCCGACCACGAACTGAAAGGGGACCCATGTTTGCACATGGGTCACCTTTCCACGAATGCAAGAAACCCACTTTGACTTCTGTCTAAGTGGGTTTCTTCAGCCAATCAGGGAGCGCCACGTTGTAGCACTCTCCTGATCAGCTGTGTGCTGCTGTCCTCACTGACAGGCAGCACGCGGCAGTGTTACAATGTAGCGCCTATGCGCTACATTGTAACCAATGATGGGAACTTTCTGCTCAGCGGTGACGTCACTTTAGGTCAACCGCAGGGCAGAAAGTTCCCATCATTGGTTACAATGTAGCGCATAGGCGCTACATTGTAACACTGCCGCGTGCTGCCTGTCAGTGAGGACAGCAGCACACAGCTGATCAGGAGAGTGCTACAACGTGGCGCTCCCTGATTGGCTGAAGAAACCCACTTAGACAGAAGTCAAAGTGGGTTTCTTGCATTCGTGGAAAGGTGACCCATGTGCAAACATGGGTCCCCTTTCAGTTCGTGGTCGGGACACCGTTTTTTTATTTTTTTCAAGTACGTGGATTAACCCTGGATTTGCCGAGGAGCCTGGACCCCTGGATCTGGTGAGTATAATTTCTACAACAGGTACCCCTTGGATTCTACTGGAGAAGAGGACCGACCTGCGTGGGAACATAAGGTAAGTATGTATGTTTGTGTGTATGTATGTAATAAAATTATACTTTCACGGTGTGTGTGTCTTGTGTTTTTTTGGGTATTTTTTTAGTAGTAGTACTACAGGTACCAGCGGGCCCGTTTTTCCGCCGCATGCTGGTACTTGTGGTTCTCCAAGTACCAGCATGCGAGGGAGGCTTGCTGGGACTTGTAGTACTGCTACTAAAAACAATATCTTTTATTTTACAACAAAGGCTATCAGCCCTCCCATCCGCAGCCCATTGGATGGGGGGGACAGCCTCGGGCTTCACCCCTGGCCCTTGGGTGGCTGGGGGGGGGGGACCCCTTGATTGAAGGGGTCCCCACTCCCCCAGGGTACCCCGGCCAGGGGTGACTAGTTGGATTTTTGATGCCACGGCCGCAGGGCACTATATAAAAGTGACCCCCGGCTATGGCATTATCTGTCCAGCTAGTGGAGCCCGGTGCTGGTTTTAAAAATACGGGGGACCCCTACTCTTTTTGTCCCCCGTATTTTTGGGACCAGGACCAGGCGCAGAGCCCGATGCTGGTTGCTTAAATATGGGGGAACCCCTGTCATTTTTTTCACCATATTTTTGCAACCAGGATCGGCTCAAAGAGCCCGAGGCTGGTTATGCTTAGGAGGGGGGACCCCACGCATTTTTGTTTGGGATTTTACATTGTTTAATTTAAAAAAAAAAAAAAATTAACCCCAGCACGGATCACACAGATCCGGCCGAGATTGATTGTAAAAAAAAACGGCAGTGTTTTGCAAATCACTGCCGTAAAAATAGGTAAAAAAACACGAATGACATCGACATCGGAAGAAAAGAAAAACCCGAATACGACAGCTTAGTAAATCCATCGTAATCAATTCAAAAAGTTGCAGTTTTACACTGTCGATGTCATTCGTGATTGAACTTTGACCTTTTTTCGGAAATTACGAATCTTAGTAAATATACCCCATAGTGTCGATATATTAAATGCTATAGCCTTGGATACCTTTCTCAGCTAGAAAACTGTCCAATCCATTTTTAAATGCATTTAAAGAGTCAGCCATTATTATCTTCTCTGGTAGGAAGTTCAAAATCCTTATTGCGCCTATGGTGAAGAACGCTTTCCTACGTTGTGTACGGAATATTCTCTCCTCTAGCCTCAGTGAGTGCCCACGTGTCCTATACAGAGTTTTATTAATAAACAACTCCCCTGCTAACTCTTTATATTGAACCTTTTTATATTTGAAGATATTAATAATGTCTCCTCTTAGTCTCCTCTTTTCAAGGGAATACAAATTTAACCTAGTAAGCCTTTACTCATACTCCAGGGTCTCTAACCCTTTAATCAGTTTAGAAGCGCGCCTTTGAACTCTTTTGAGCTCCCCGATATCTTTTTTATAATATGGTACCCAAAATTGAACACAATATTCAAGATGCGGACGTACCAATGATTTATACAGAAGCAGGATAACATCCCCGTCCCTTGTCTCAATGCCCCGTTTAATGCATGCGAGCACTTTACTTGCCTTCTTTGCTGCATTTTGACATTGTGTACTGTAATTAAGCCTATTTTCTATGAGCACCCCAAAATCTTTTTCCACTACTGTTACCCTTATATTTTCTCCATTAAGTGAGTAGGATGCAAATTTGTTTCTAATCCCAAAGTGCATAACTTTGCATTTTTCAATACTGAATCTCATTCCCCATTTAGACGCCAAAGTTTTAAGTTTAAGTAAGTCATTCTGTAGAAACTCCTCATCGATTTCTGAATTAATTACCTTACACAGTTTAGTATCATCCGCAAAGTATCACCTGTGCTTCCCAGGTCTATTTCTAGATCATTAATAAATATATTGAACAGTTGGGGTCATTTCGAGTTGATTGCTCGCTATCTACTTTTAGCAGCCGTGGAAACGCATAGTCACCACCCATGAGGGTGGTGACTAGTGTGCGAACGCCTTGCAAGTGTGCGAACGCCTGTGCAGCTGAGCTGTGCAAAAACATTTTGTGCAGTTTCTGAGTAGGTATGTACTTACTCAGCCCTTGCAATCACTACAGTCTTTTTGGTGCCAGAATTGACGTCCGACACCCGCCCTGCAAACGCATGGACATGCCTGCATTTTTTCAAACACTCCCAGAAAACGGTCAGTTGCCACCCACAAACATCCTCTTCCTGTCAATCTCCTTGTGATCGCCCGTGCGAATGGATTCTTCGTTAAATCCAGAGCTCAGCAACAATCCGCTGTGTACCCGTACGATGCGTATGCGCATTGCAATGCATTGCATAAGCAGTAGAGACCTGATCACTGCGCTGCATAAAATGGCAGTGAGCGATCAACTCGGAATGACCCCCGTAGTGGCCCAATTACGGACCCTTGTAGTGTTCCACTGACTACTGGTGCCCAGCTGGAGAACATCCCATTAACCACTATTCGTTGTACCCTGTTATCCAGCCAATTTCCTATCCATGTACAAATAGTATTTCCTAGTTCAAGATCTCTTAATTTGATGATCAGTCTCCTGTGAGGCACTGTATCGAAGGCTTTTGCAAAATCTAAAAAGACCACATCCAATGCTTTACCCTGATCGAGATTAATGCTCACTTTCTCGTAGAAGCTAATTAAGTTAGTTTGACACAATCTGTCCCTCACAAACCCATGCTGACTGTTGCTAATAAACTTAGAATTCCACAGATAATCCTCTATGCTTTCCCTCAAATTTCCTTCCAATATTTTACCCACTATAGAAGTTATACTAAATGGTTGAGAGTTCCCAGGATGATTTTTAGATCCCTTTTCAATTAATGGCACTACCTCAGCTATACACCAATCCCTCGGTAGCATACCTGATCTAATTGAACTATTGAAAATAAAGTAAAAAAAGTAACAATTGTAAAAAAAAAAAAAAGCAAAATAGTGTCAAAACTGTAAATACCCATCAAAATAAACCATTAATTGAATTATTATGAATAATTATAACTGAAACACCAGTGGCAGGATGTAATGCAGTCTGAGTTCACCAAAGGTGCGGGTTGCTGTCAGATCTCAGACTCTTTTTTACAGGGAAGATCACTTACAAGGCAAAATAATACCTTGTAAGTCACTGCCCCTTTAAAACTGCATCTCCGGCAATCTTGGACTGCATTGCATCCAGCCGCTTATCTGAGGTACAAGTTGTGGAAGGGGGGCTGGGGGGGGGGGAGGAAAGTAATAGAGTGGCTAAAACAGAAAGTGCAGAGTATAGGACTTTGGGGGTAATTCAGACCTGATCGCTAGGCTGTGTTTTCGCACAGTGGATGATCAGGTCTAAACTGCACATGCATATGCACCACAATGCGCAGGCATGTCGCACGGGTGCAAAGCGGATTGCCGCTCAGCAATGGGTTTGTGCAAAGAATCCATTCGCAAGGGTGATCGCAAGGAGATTGACAGAAAGAGGGCATTTGTGGGTAGCAACTGACCGTTTTCAGGGAGTGGTTGGAAAAAAGCTGGTGTGTCCAAGCATTTGCAGGGAGGGTTCCTGACGTCAATTCCGGTCCCGGACAGGCTGATGTGATTGCAACTAAGTAAGTCCTGAGCTGCACCGAGACTGCACAAGATCTGTTTGTACAGCTCTGCTACACATGTATTCGCACACTTGCACAGCTAAAATACACTCCTCCTGTAGGCGGCGACTATCCGATCACAGCAGTGCAAAAATCGATTGCTAGCGATCAGGTCTGAATTAGTCCCTTTGTCCAAGTCCTCACGTATTTTTAAAGTGGCAATCAGTTACATGGCAAAACAAGGTTTATTTTGCTGTGTAACTGATTGCTGCTTTAAAAATATGTGAGAACTCGAAGTCCCACACTTCTCGCACCCTATTACTGTATATTCCCCCTCAGATAACTTGTCAGTCAATTGCTGAGTTTTTAGTTAAACATTTAAAGTTCATAAAATTATAATTAAACGTAATACTGTATATGTCTTACCAATAACTTGCATACTACGTTTAGGAGTTGTCCTGTGAGTTCTAAGTCATCCTTGGAAAAAAATCAAAATAAAAAAAAAGTTGTTTATTACAATCTATTTTAAAAATTACATAATTAATACAATTATCCAAATGTGTTTTGCCATTTTAATGAGGAATACAATTGTTCTAGATCAATATATCTAGAATTGAAGTAGTTATAAATATCAAGTAAAGTAAGACGTCACAAAGATCCATGTTTTATTTTCTAACACTGTGGATCATTTACAAAATAGCAA
The DNA here is from genome assembly GCF_028390025.1 of Pseudophryne corroboree. Lineage (NCBI taxonomy): Eukaryota > Metazoa > Chordata > Amphibia > Anura > Myobatrachidae > Pseudophryne > Pseudophryne corroboree. Next base: position 596,810,808 of record NC_086449.1, on the reverse strand, counting down.
AAATAGATTTACACAGTACACATTGGTGGTCATTCCGAGTCGTTCATTTGGTAAATTTCATCGCATCGCAGCGATTTTCCGCTTAGTGCGCATGCGCAATGTCCGCACTGCGACTGCGCCAAGTAATTTTGCTATGAAGTTAGGATTTTTACTCACGGCTTTTTCATCGCTCAGGCGATCGTAGTGTGATTGACAGGAAATGGGTGTTTCTGGGCGGAAACAGGCCGTTTTATGGGCGTGTGGGGAAAAACGCTACCGTTTCCGGAAAAAACGCAGGAGTGGCTGGATAAACGGGGGAGTGTCTGGGCGAACGCTGGGTGTGTTTGTGACGTCAAACCAGGAACGACAAGCACTGAACTGATCGCAGATGCCGAGTAAGTCTGAAGCTACTCTGAAACTGCTAAGAAGTTTGTAATCGCAATATTGCGAATACATAATTCGCCAATTTAAGATGCTAAGATTCACTCCCAGTAGGCGGCGGCTTAGCGTGAGCAACTCTGCTAAAATCGCCTTGCGAGCGAACAACTCGGAATGACCTCCATTATGTACACCTGTTTTAGGAAACATACATACAATTTTATCCCCTGTCACTGGGGGAAATGCTAACTGCTTTCTCTTATACTCTCTCCCTTATATGTGTGTCTTGCCTGTTTAATTAAAAAAAACCCTCTCTTGATCCAGGCTATCTACTCTTTGCCTTCAAGATCCTTGAGCAGCTTGTTTATTGTCATCTCACCATACACCCCTGGCCCCACTTTTATCTGGCTTCTCTTCCCTTCACCCCTCTGAAACTGCCCCACCATTTTTGACTACTGTATTTTATGACTGCCATATCTAAGGGACATTCATCTACTTATCATCGTGGATCTGTCTCAAGCCTATGAAATTTTGGACCATCCACTCACTTCTTCAAATTCTCCACTCTTTTGTACTCCTTGATTTTCTGCTTTCTTGGTTGACCTCTTAAATTTCTAACTGCTTCTCTCTGTTCCCCCTTTGATGACAATTGTCCCATCCCCTGCTGCCTGTGGATGTCCCCTTTTTGTCTTTTACCCATAAGAAATTCAGTATCTGTGCACCATGCATGCACTCTAATCCATGCATTTATAATTTCCCACCAGATCTACTAGAAACTCCTTCATAACTTGTTTCCACTTGCTTCCACTTCAATCTGTCCATATACTTCAGCTTGTTGCTCTATGTCAGCATACCCCTCCACCCCCCAATTGCTTATTTTGCTCCCCATATACCACGGAACACAGATGAAACACCTCACACTTACATTTAAAGCTCTTAATTGCTCCACTTCCATATACATCTTTGCTGTCTTGGTGTCCTCCCATATGTGGCTCCTGCCAGCTCTGTCTCCTGGGTGCTACCATCTTGGATGAGATCACCTAACCTCTGCACCACCAACTGCAAGTCCTCTCTAAAATAGCTGACTCAGGCTTTGAATCAGCAACCAGCAGCCCCTAAAAATTTACTTTCTGGAGGGCTAGATGGTTGCCAGTGCAATGTCACCTCTTGCCAGCGACTCGTGGCTCAGCAGTGTGCTCTACAGTGTCATTACACTGTGTTACTGCTGTATTCCACTCATTCCAGTCTGGTCTCCAGCATCACTAGTCCCGGTCTATTTATCAACTCCTCTGGTTCCAGTCTGATCTCCAGCATCAGTGTTTCCAGTCTTTTTATCAACTCTGGTTCCAGTCCAGTCACCAGCATTACTGGTTCCAATCTGGATATCAACTCCCCCAGTTCCAGTCCGGTCTCCAGCATCACCAGTTCCAGTCTGGTCATCAACTATGCCAGTTCCAGTCCACTTTTCAGCATCACTGGTTTCAGTCTTGTTATCAACTCCACTGGTTCCTGTCTTGTCTCCAGCATCACAGGTTCCTGTCTGGATATCAACTCCACAGGTTCCAGCCTGGTCTCCAGTGTCACCAGTTTCAGTCCAGTCTCTGACATCATTGATTTCCAGCATCACCAGTTCCAGTCTGGATATCAACTCCATGGGTTCCAGTCTGGTTTCCAGCATCACCAGTTCCAGTCTGGTTTTCAGTATTACTGGTTCCAGGTCAGTTTCATTGATATATATTACTGGTCCCAGGCTGTTTTCAGTGCTATGTATTAATAATTAAAGCCCGGTTCCAGTGTTATGCACTACCAGTACCAGCCCAGTACTTAGTGTCTCTGACCTACTGTATAGTAGACAGAGCTTTACCAGTCCCTCAAGCATTACAGTTGTAGCCATATCAAAAGCTTGTGGACTCTATTCTAGGGTTCTACAGAACTCCTAGTTCCAGTTGAAATTACTCAAGTATCTCTAACAGCATCAGACATAGTATCGTATTCAGTCTACAGTCCTTCCACTTCTTTGCTAGTTGCATGCAACTCCTAGTGCCTTCCTAGTCAGTACCTGTTTCCTCAATACACCTTTCATGTGCTGGAGCTTTGTAAGACCTCCCAGCATTCTGCACACAGTCTCTGCCCCAGTTCCAAATATAGACCTTACTTAAGGAACACAAACAAACTCTGATCTGACAACCCATTCTGCACATGTATAGAATGGTTCCTGAGCATGGGCAGTGCACCAACATATGTAGTAGTATGCAAACCATGGGGTTTGTGTACAACTATGAATCAAGACTGGGATCTGTACAACTGCACTATTCTGTATCTTCTGATGGGAGGAAATGAATGGTTTTGCATTTTAACTTGTTGATTGTGAGCTAGGAGAATGAGCATTTAATGAGTTTTAATGGGTAAAAGTGATAGATTTTGGGGCACTCTATGATTATCAATGCATTTAGAAGGTGTTTTTTTACCCTGAATAAATACTTTCATTTTATGTATTGTTACAGAGAAGTTGTGTAGTGGAAGCACCCACTTGACTCAAGACTTGTCCACTGTGAGTTATTTTATCAGGATGATGGAAAACCAGTAACCATCACGGTAAATGATCATGGCCCTGCCACTGTTGAACATATTGAACAGAGATTTATTCCTTAGTCACTGGCCAGCCTTCCATGCATCGGTCATACAGATATATGTCCAAGACAGTCTTTTATACCCTAGAATCCTCCACCCCCTCCCAGACTGACAAGAAAACAATACTACCACCTTGCCACTGCTGCTCTGTTTTGTTAGTCACATGCCTTCAGCTGCCCCATACTGCAGAGGAGAATTGTACTAAAGTTAACTAAGCAGGTACTGTAAGAGACCTTTACTATCCTCCAAAATCATGGCATTCCTAGGCTTGATTCCCCTGGATTCTTTATTGTACACTGCCCCTATTGCCACAGTATCAATCATGTAATGGTAAATATTCCATGTTCAGTTTAATGGGGTGCTTTTTGCACCTTCTACAATGATATTATGTTGGAAAATGCATTTATAAATACAGTACTTTCATACACACAAAAATGACATTTATTGGGCGGTATTCAAATAATATATCATGCACAATCTCCTTTCTAAAGTGATCCCCGTTATCGTGCATATCGCTCCCATAGTAATCAGATATAGCAGCGTAATGGGTTGGGTGCCCTCGCTACCGCAGGTGTAGCAAGCTGAAATGATTATACCATGCCTGTCAGCAGAAACAGAACGGTGTGGAAGGGGGTAAATATAATTTAATACCGTCCAATAAATACAGACCTGGGGGTAAATTTACTAAAGGTTGGTTTAGGTCTATTTAACATCAACTGCACAATCACCATCAAAATCTACATTTTTACCCTCATTCAGGTTTCAGCTTTAAGTGAAACCTGACTGTGATGTCAGTCGGATTTTGCACTTCTAAATGCTGTCAGTTTTGAACTTTTAGCTTATAACCAAAGGCAAATGGAGGGGACAAAACAAAAACAAATGTGTCCAAATGGAAGCAATGCATAGATCAGTATGATCTGTGAAGTGTTCCTTTAGTTTAAAAAATGTTAAAAGGGTTAAAAATAAAACAACAAATGATATGGGGACCCCCTTAAAAACATAACCAGCCTATGACCATGAACCTGTTCTGTTACTGGAAAATTGATGTTAAAATGGTGTGGGATTCGTGTTTATTTCAATTAGCTAGCACTGGGCTGAATGCCATTTACATGGAGACATGCCTTATGGGGTCCTCTGCCATCACATTATTCTTCCCCAAACTGGTGCCCTCAGGCCTGGGATTCCTTGAAAGTGTGAACCCCCAATAAAGGATTTCCCTCTCCTGGGGATCCTCCAGGGCTGGCTGAAGCCCGGGGCTGTAACCTGCATCCCTGGTGGTGGTGGGTGCAGAATTGATGGTGTAGAAGTAGTATTGTCCATTATTTTGAGGCTACAGGACCCAACAAGCATCCTGGCACTTAAGAACCATAAGTGCCAACATGCCTGGACCGTAAGGGCCTGTTGGCATATGTATCCCTCAACTGTAAAGGAAATATAAAAAAACAATAACACAGTATTTATACTCTGAATATTGGCCCTCATTCCGAGTTGATCGCTCGCAAGGCGATTTTAGCAGAGTTACACACGCTAAGCCTACGCCTACTGGGAGTGTATCTTAGCTTCTTAAAAGTGCGACCGATGTATTCGCAATATTGCGATAACAAACCTCGTAGCAGTTTTAGAGTAGCTTCAGACTTACTCTGCCTGTGCGATCAGTTCAGTGCTTTTCGTTCCTGGTTGACGTCATAAACACACCCAGCGTTCGCCCAGGCACTCCCACCGTTTCTCCGGCCACTCCTGCGTTTTTTCCGGAAACGGTAGCGTTTGCAGGCACACGCCCATAAAACGCCGTGCTTCCGCCCAGTAACACCCATTTCCTGTCAATCACATTACGATCGCCGGAGCGATGAAAAAGCCGTGAGTAAAATTACTTTCTTCATAGCAAAGATACTTGGCGCAGTCGCAGTGCGAACATTGCGCATGCGTACTAAGCGGATTTACATTGCGATGCGATGAAAAATACCGAGCGAACAACTCGGAATGAGGGCCATTGTAACCCTTAATTGCACATATACACTCATGCAGATCATACTCACCTTTTCCATGGCACTGCTCAGTCTCCTTGTCTAATGGTATTTCCGTGGTCTTTGCAAAATTAAAATTAAAAAAAGTGCTGGGGGCGTGGCTTGGCAGGCAAGCAGGGCTGACGTTCCTGAGGAGAGCTCCTGCATAATTCTCTTTAAATATACTTAATCTGGTCCTGTTCCAGCTTATATCTGCCTCTCCCTGCTCCCTGTATCCCGCCCATACCTCCCCTGATCCTGGTGTGCAGAGTTCGGAAGCCGGAGGGGGCCTCCTGCCTCCTTGCGGGTTGGGGCCTGTGCACCCTCCAGAAGCCGGAAGCTCAATTCCCATTGCGCCCCGTACCTGGCGATCCCCGTTGTGGAGACCTAAGCTGCGCCTAACCTACCAGGCGCCCGGCCTCCTGTTGTCCGCGGCTCCCTCCACCCCTGGGCAGACCCATCTCTCTCTCCTGTCTGTGGAGCGGCCGAGTGGGCTCCGTGCCTGGTGTCCGCCTCGGGGCCTATTTCCGCCCGCTGCGCTGGGAGCTGAGGTGACGACGGCGGCTGCCGCACGCTCCTGGCGGCCTGGGTCCAGACCGGAAGTCCCCGCAGCCGAGCGGGGTTAGCCCCCTTTTGCAGCGGCGCCGGATGCCTGGGGAGCCTGGCCTGAGGTTTTTATAAGGTTCTTCACCCTCACTTAACGCCGGGGGCCATTTTGCTTAAGGGAAATCGGAGCTCCTGCTTCCCCTGATAGCTCGGGGTAATTGGGGGGTTCCCTGGCTACTGGCTGGTCCGTAGCTGGGGCCCTCCTCATGCTGGATACTGCCCCCTGTCACCTGGGATTTTATTTGGGAAAAAAGTGATTTGGGGACAAAAAAGGGATTCCCACCCCTTATAGCACATATCCCTCTCGCCATCCAAGCTGGATCCCTCTTATGCCTTCCCCAGGGAAGCTGGGGTCCTGTACGCACTGCGCCACAGTGTGGGATTTCAGAGGGGGCTCCCCCTGTGCCCCACATGTTGGGGGTATTTCTCTTTGTATTATACACCTTCAGAGCCCCGGCTGTGTCACACCATCTATGATAACTGACTCCTGCTGGCAGCTTTTCTCGCTGGGCTTACTTTGCCTGAGTGAAGCTCGCTTCCCTTAACATGTGATCCTTTGGAACATGCCCTGAGTCTTGGGACCTCCTTTTACTGATATCTATGTTTGAATAACTACAGGACTGTCTACCTGGTACCGAGATTTACCTAGCCACGTGTTGCGGTGGCTTTTCTCAGGTGTTCGGTCTCTGGGTTCCACCATGCCTAGAAATAACAAAAAACAACGTGGAGCGGACCTGACCCAAAGCATTAAAATATTTGCCTACTCCCATGCTACCTCTCCAGGTTCAGACACCCCCTCGCACCCTGATGTCTCTGACTCTGAGGATTCAGACCACTCCCCGCTGACCCGGAAAGATCTACAGCTGCTCTTCCGTGAGATATGGGAGACGAGGAAATCCATCCAAGCGGTACAGGCATAGGTGCACAAGGCAATAGCCTCTCTCAAAACAGACGTTGCTGAACTTGGGGGCAGAACGGACCACCTGGGGACTAGAGTGGATGAAGTGATCACTACCCAACGGGGCATGAGCGATGACATTCATGGTCTAAAGAAGGAGATCCAGCACATCCTGGACCAGCAAGAAGACCAAGATAACAGGGTGCAACGTAATAATCTGCGCATTAGAGGCCTCCCCGAGGACGTTGATATGACGTCCCTGCAAGATAACCTCAAAAAAAAAATTGTGCATTTATCGCCATCGACTCCAGAGGACCAGCTCTTGTTAGATAGGGCCCATAGGGCTCTACGCCCTCGATCACAAGACTCTGCTCTACTTAGGGATGTCATCCTGAGATGCCACTACTATACGACTAAGGAGGCCATCCTTAGAGAAGCTAGGAAGATTTCCAACTTACTATTCCTGGGCCACTCGTTCCAAATTTTCCAAGACATTGTTCCCGCTACTCTGACCAAGAGAAAAGATTTCAGGCCTATCACCTCGGTGCTTCGGGACAATGGCATTCGCTACAGATGGGGTTTCCCCTTTCGCATCTTGGTGTGGCATCACAACCGCCTCCACTCGGCTAGGGACCTGGCTGAAACGCAAGGACTTTTGTGCACCTTGGGTATCTTCCCTCCACCGGATTCATCTGTTTCCCCGCAGCGGGCACATGTGGCCTCGCCTATGGAGTCGACTGCCACCCCTTGACGATCCTTGAACCGGGACTGGACGAAAGTACCCTCTGCGTGGAAATCTGCTTCTGCTGGCCCTGCCACCTGATGTTGTGCTTGTCCTAATGCAATTTCATTCTGTGGTTTCATATTTTTGTTTATGCGTATGTTATGAGGGGCTAATCTCTTTATTTCGTCTCTTTATTTTCCAGCCTTGACTTTTAGATCCGTCCTGCTCCATTCCTTCTGTGTGCGTACAAGAGCAAAAGCCCTTTTTTTCTTTTATTAGACCACCTTAGGTATCTATCATGTCTCGTCCCCCCTTATGGGGTGGGATCCCCCCCTGTGTGGGAACTGACACCCCCTGCTTAGATGTAGATTATCGCTATTACCTACACCAGACTTGACTCGTTTTAACCTTGGATAGTCTTGTCTTTGTTATTAGTTGGCTTAAATGGTAGTAGGTTCTGGGACACTACGTCCCATTCTTTTCCCCTTTTGCTACTGGTCCCTAGACTTGGGACACATGTTGTTGAGTGTCCGCTGTGCCTAATGCGCCTAGCCTGGCTGGGCTGCGTCCCCCTTACTGGGTCTTATACCTGAGTCCGGTTGTTGTCACTTACTGACTTTTCTCTGTCATTTCCTGACTGGCATGTTAGACCAGATGTTGTTTCTTCTGGTCCCCAACGTTCCCTTCATCCCTACCTTCCCTGAACTCTATCTGTCCTGTTCTCTTTTCTCTTTTCTTTCACTCAGCCATTCACTGATGTCTGCCTATTGCCATGTTTGTTTCTAATGTTTATGATGTTTTCTGTTTGGTCTTTTGCAGTGATGCGGTGTCCGGAGGGAGGAGACGTGGTGTTCCAGAGAGATGATTGTCATGGCCCTTAGGATATTTTCCCACAATGTTAAAGGTTTGAACAGCCCCACCAAATGCACCAAGCTCTTTCTTTCTCTTAAACAGGCCAGAGGTGATTTGGTTTTCCTGCAGGAAACCCACTTTAAAAAGTCCCTCCACCCTGATTTAAAATCTAAACTCTTTCCACATACATTTCATGCTTGTGATCTGACACACAAAAAAAGGGGGTTTCCATCTTGCTCGCTGCTCACCTTATGTTTGAGTTGTTTGACAGTCATGCAGATAAATCTGGTAGATGGCTAATCCTTTTTGGGAAACTTAACAACACCCTGTGTACCCTTGTTAATGTCTATGCTCCGAACCAAAATCAGGCTGCCTTTTTTAGGGGTTTGAATCCACGCATAACTATGCTCCGCCAAGGGGAGATCATAGTGGCCGGAGATTTTAATGAGGACCTGGATGCCTCATTAGACAGAACCTCCCCTCTCTCCTCTCTTCCTTCTACCCCCAAACGCCCATCTGTTAGATCTTTTGAAGCTTCAATTACTATTTGATTCCTTTAGACTCACTGACCTTCCTACTAGGGACTACACTTTCTACTCCCCTGTACATAACTCCTACTCTAGGATTGATATGATCCTACTCAGCCGGGACCTTTCCTCTAAACTGAAGTCTACTCGTATACTTCCTATGGTATGGTCGGACCACTGTCCGATCACTGCTGAGCTCCATTCTATTGCTCCCCACCCCCCTCCCGCCTCTTGGCGATTGAATGACTCCTTCTTACATAATCCGGAATTTACTAATTTGATTAAAGGTCACATTACTGATTATGTCTTACTTAACGACCTCCCAGAAACCTCACCTATCATATTATGGGAAGCACATAAAGCTGTTCTCCGTGGTCATTTGATAAATCAATCTGCGAGGTACAAAAAGTCACAGGAATTTAATTTCCTCTCCTTGTCCACTAGACTGCAGGTGCTGGAGAGATAACATAAGCTCTCCCCTACACTTGCCAATTTAGAGATTTTGCTGAGTGCGCGGTCTGAGTTGTCTCTTTTCTTGTCAGAGCGCATGGCTAAGACCCTTCATTGGCTTAACCAGTCCTTCTATGAGGAGGGAGATAAAGCGGATAGGATGCTGGCATCCCGTCTACGAGCACAACGCTCTCGGAATAATATCTTGGCGGTGCATACTACTTCAGGCGAGATCACGTATGCCCCCGATGCCATAAACAAGGCATTTCAGGAGTTTTATGCCCAGCTCTATAATTTAAATCCTGTCAATCCAGGTTCTGGCCCCCCCAGATGTCTTAATCTCGGAATTCTTGCGTAAGGCTAAACTCCCCAAACTGTCGGACTGTGCTTCTTCAGAATTGAATAGGGATATAACGGATGAGGAAATTGCTGCTGCCCTGAAGTCCTTTAAATCTTCCAAGGCTCCAGGGCCCGATGGCTTCTCGGCATCATATTATAAGAAATTTGCCCCATCTTAATCCCACGTTTTAGAGTATTGTTCAATGCTGTACTGCATGGCACCCCATTCCCGAGCACCATGCTGGACGCCAGAATAATAGTTATCCACAAAGAGGGTAGAGACCCTCGAGATTGGGCTAGCTATCAGCCAATATCCCTTTTGAATCTGGACATTAAGCTCTATGCCAAAATTTTAGCTACCCGTCTCAATGGCGTGCTCCCTGGCCTGATCCATTATGATCAGGTCGGTTTTATTCCTGGCCGTCAGGCCAGGGATAGCACTAGAAGAGCGATAGATCTAATACAATGACTGAACTGCAGACACACCCCGTCTATTGTCCTTTCACTGGATGCTGAGAAGGCATTCGACCGCATATCATGGCCCTTCTTGTTTCAGACACTACAGGTGTTTGGGATATCGGCTGAATTTTTGACAGGGATCTCTGCTCTCTACTCCCAAGGTCCTCACTAATGGAGTGCTGTCCGCTCCATTCCCATTGTCCATCGGTACGAGGCAGGGTTGCCCTCTCTCCCTCCTGCTGTTTGCCATGGTCATAGAACCCCTGGCTGCTGTTATAAGGAACTCTGGTAGAATCCGGGGTGTGAGGGTAGGTTCGTAGGAGTTTAAGATCTCACTTTTTGTAGACGATATACTGTTGTCCCTCACTCAGCCACGGTCTTCGCTCCCCACCTTGTATCAGGTTATAGAGGAATATGGTTCGCTATCTGGATATAAAATTAATTTTGTTAAATCTGAAGCTATGTTATTGCATATTTCAGGAGACCTTAAACGTGATCTACAGTCCTCCTATGACCTTCGCTGGCAAACCAATAAGATCAAGTACTTAGGAGTCTATATCACATCTCACTATAGCTCCCTATATTCTGAAAACTTCCTACGCTTGTTCGCTAAGATTAAATGTGACCTGGCGAGATGGAAGTCCCATATCATATCCTGGCTGGGTAGGCTAGTTGCCCTCAAAATGACAGTCATGCCGCAACTTCTCTATCTCTTTCAAACTTTACCTGTCAAGGTCCCAGAGAGGGTTCTTAGGGATGCCCAGACCTCATTTGTGAAGTTTGTATGGAACGATAAACCTCCAAGAATAGCTTTTGCAGTTCTTCGACTCCCTCATTCCGCAGGTGGCCGGGGATTCCTGGATGTCAGGTTTTATTACCTGACTAGTCACCTGAGCCAAACAGTGGCTTCCTTTGTGCCCTGTGGCTCTATTGCCTGGGTGGACATGGTGGCTTTCTTCTTGGGGATCCGTTCATTGGCTTCGCTTTGGTGGGCAAACCGTACTAGCTCACTCTGGCAGACTCTTCTCTTTCTCTCAAATTCCGTCCATCTATCTGGCATAACTCCCTCCCGAAATATAAACTGTCCTCCCCCTGCTCCCCTCTCACCCCCCTATGGGATAATCCTGCTTTTCCCGCTGGGGTTTCAACCCTTCATTTCACCCCTTGGTTTAGTGCGGGAGTTCATGTGGTACATGATCTCTACCTCTGGGACTGCTGGATGACGATAACCAATATCAAATGTAAAAGAAACAACCTGATTACAGAATAAAGCGCTGCATACCGGAAAACAATTTGTGCTTTTTTAATGACACATTAAAAGTAATTAATTACAGTACATAATCATGATACACACATATGAACCTGTTAATGATAAAATTATTAGTAAAACTTATCAACCCATACATACAGATATCACATCTATAGCATGACCTAACAATGATGCATCACTGGTATAATAGTCGACTATTAACTGCCTAACCATAAGCTGGGGGGCCCCCTGATCTCCGTTAATCAGTCACAGTTATGTCCGTTTAAGCCATTAATTGCCAAGGTGTTAGTTTCCAGATAGCCAGTTAGTATGTTAGTATAGCCAGTAATGTCCGTTCACTGATATTTAGTAAGTCACTTTTAGTCCTCCAAGGTTAACATGGACATATAACCATCTCTTAAACAGCTCTATTAAAAGTCTCATATGCTGTCCTGGGCACTGGTTACTGAGTAGGCTTTAATTACAGGGATTCTCACCGACCAGCTGATTGTCTGCTCCGGCAAAGTTTCTGCTGCCGATTCCTCCCTTAGACCACGCCTCACCTCAGACCCGTTCAAGTAAATGTGTCCCAGAGATCGATGTAATTCAGTCCATGCACGTTAACCCTCTCTCTCTCTCAACGCGTTTCTCCGCCTTAGGACTCAGCGGCTTCCTCAGGAGAAATATTACTACAGCTCCCATTCACCCATTTAAATAGCATGTAGATCATTCATTTCCGGGCGTCATCCAATCGCGCACGCGCACCTTTTGCGTGTCACGTGCGTTCCAGGGTTTTGAAGACAGCTGGCTTACAATCCTATCGCGCATGCGTATTGCTTGCGTCTCACGTGCGGTTCAAATTGTTACCATTTCCTCTTATATCATGTTATCAGTCGCTCGTATCTTGATTGCTTATCACATGCAGTTCCAATTCTATTCTACTCAAAAACTGTATTTTATCTTATTAGATGTAGCCAACCCTCCTATATCTATAATCATCAATAGCTTCCCTAGAATTACCTAGAACATCATATGATATTAAATAGATAGATTTAATTATAACCCAAACCTTAATAATGACTTTATTATAAATAATCGCTTCTAATTACTCCCAATGATCCACATCAGTCAATTCATAAAATCCCTAATACACAATGTACATAATACCAAAAATAAATTCAAAACAAATTAGAACAAATTAGATATTCTACAGGGATCCCTCTACTACTACAGTGCATAATGTCCAAATCCACAAGCATATTGTTTAATTGTGTCCATAAATAGAAATAATACCTACAGACATCAATATATTTCCTTAACCAATCTATTTTACAGGCTAAGACCTACTCAGATACCTATAAAATTATAAAATTAAATGGTATAAAAGATACACACAGATTATATTTCTCTAATCCATTATACTCACAAGCTAAGACCCACTTTGAAACATATATAATCAATCATTATTAAAAATATACAGGATTATATTGGTCACCCTATAACCAGAGAGATAGCATACGGGAAGTGAGGATCTATTTTCAACAGTATATCCATCCCTACCCCCTGTAACCCGTCTAGTGTTTAAAGTACATATAGTGACATATAACCATACATATAGATATGTACACCCATCACAGGTGCATGCATATCGCTAAATATTATTATTCATAATCTTATGTACACATCTCAATATAAGCATGCAAGACAACAACTGAACGATAACATATTGGGGCTATTTAACCTTGTTCATGCTGAATCAGAACTTAAAGTATATATTCATGGTACAATCTAATGATGGTCTAGTAGATGTTATTAAGTTCGACCGTGTCATTCAGACCCTCTGGTACCATCGTTCCCAGGCAAAAAATCCAGTAGGCTTCTCTCTTACAGAGGAGTCCATACCGATCCCCGCCTCTAGCTGTTTTATGAACCTGCTCTATTCCAAACATCTGAATATTCTTTATATTTCCCAGTTCACATTTACTAATATGATTATAGAGGCTCTGTCTTCTTGTCCCATTGGTTATATTCCTTTTGTGCTCCATTAGTCTAGCATGTAACATTCTAATCGTCCTGCCAACATATTGTCTTCCACAGCCACAGACAAGAAGATAAATTGTAAAGGAGGATTTACAGTTAATGAATTCCTTTATGGAGAAAGATTCCCCTGTCATTCTAGAACTGAACCTTTCTACTTTGCGGCTGGTGAATACACATGTCTGGCATTTAATATTTCCACATCTGTGGAACCCAGCTGGTTTCACTGGTAACCAGCTATGGTTCACATTCTCTCGCAAGGTGGTGCTTTTCATATGACTAGGTGCCAATTTCAATTTAAGATTGTTGGATTTTCTAAAAATCACTCTATTACTACACCCATTCCCCCTATTTAGGATTTCATCCATCTGTAATATTGGACTATTCTTCTTAATTATTGCCTTTATCTCAGTAGCATGTGAATTATATTTTGTAATGAAGTGTACTGATCTACTCGAAACATCCTCCCTAACATCACCTTCATTGCCATTGTTTCTCTTCCTACCTTGTAGTAGGCAGCCTCTATCTATATGGCATACTTCCTTATATGCTTTACTGACCACCCTAGGGGGGTAACCTTGTTCTATAAATGAATCCATCAGTTTCTCTGCCTGTCTTCTAAACATTTCTTCAGTAGAGCTGTTTCTTTTCAATCTAATGAATTGGCCCTTTGGCACATTATCACGCCACTTTTGTAGATGACTACTACCATAGTTCAAAAAACGACCTTGATCCACATCCTTAGAAAATGTACATGTGTTCAGCTTATCCTGTGTGGCCTCCAATGCGATATCCAAATATGAAATGTGCGTTAAACTATATTTATAAGTGAACTTAAGACCAAAATGATTATTATTGAGACCCTTTAAAAAATCAAGTAGTGTGACCTCATCACCACCCCATAAAAAAAACAAATCATCAATAAAACGGCAGTAGAGGACGAGATCCGCGCCCAGCCCGCCCCCCCACACATGTTCCTCCTCGAAGCGACCCATGTATAGGTTCGCAAAGCTGGGCGCGAACCTCGTCCCCATCGCCGTGCCCTTCAACTGAATATAATACTCACCATCAAAAACAAAATAATTGTGATGTAATATAAATTCTATCGACTTTAATATAAATTCACACAATTCTTCTGATATTGAATGGTCTGTAAGTAAATAGTGCTTAACTGCTAACACCCCTAAATCCTGTGGTATGTTAGAATATAGGGCCTCAACATCACAAGTGACCATATAATAACCCTCCTTCCACCGTGTGTTATGTATTAAATTAAGAAAATGTGTAGTGTCCTTGATAAAAGATTTTAATTGCCGTGTATGATCTTGTAAAAATGAATCTACATAGTGCGAAAGATTATTAGTAAGTGAATTGACGCCCGAAATAATCGGGCGCCCCGGAGGTGAAACTAGAGTTTTATGAATCTTTGGCAAGTGGTAATAAGTGGGTATGACTGGGTGCGCTGTAAAAAGAAAATTAAATGTGTCTTTGGATATCACCCTGGAGGCCAAGGCACAGGAAAGCATGTTTTTCAGTTGAATTTGGAATTTGGATGTAGGATTACCGGATAATTTCCCATAGACAGCAGGATCCTTCAACTGTCTATAGGCCTCCAAAAAATAGGCACTTCTATCTTGTAACACTATCCCCCCCCCCCTTATCGGCCGCCTTAATGACCAATTCATGGTCGGAACTAAGATTTTTAATGGCCAACCTTTCTCCCTTAGTCAAATTGTCTTTATATGATTTTTTCTCTATTTTATCACATAGAATCCTAAAATCTTCCAAAGTGGATCTATAGAAACTCTCAACATATACTCCTCGGTGTTGAAGGGGATAGAAGTCCGTATGCTATCTCTCTGGTTATAGGGTGACCAATATAATCCTGTATATTTTTAATAATGATTGATTATATATGTTTCAAAGTGGGTCTTAGCTTGTGAGTATAATGGATTAGAGAAATATAATCTGTGTGTATCTTTTATACCATTTAATTTTATAATTTTATAGGTATCTGAGTAGGTCTTAGCCTGTAAAATAGATTGGTTAAGGAAATATATTGATGTCTGTAGGTATTATTTCTATTTATGGACACAATTAAACAATATGCTTGTGGATTTGGACATTATGCACTGTAGTAGTAGAGGGATCCCTGTAGAATATCTAATTTGTTCTAATTTGTTTTGAATTTATTTTTGGTATTATGTACATTGTGTATTAGGGATTTTATGAATTGACTGATGTGGATCATTGGGAGTAATTAGAAGCGATTATTTATAATAAAGTCATTATTAAGGTTTGGGTTATAATTAAATCTATCTATTTAATATCATATGATGTTCTAGGTAATTCTAGGGAAGCTATTGATGATTATAGATATAGGAGGGTTGGCTACATCTAATAAGATAAAATACAGTTTTTGAGTAGAATAGAATTGGAACTGCATGTGATAAGCAATCAAGATACGAGCGACTGATAACATGATATAAGAGGAAATGGTAACAATTTGAACCGCACGTGAGACGCAAGCAATACGCATGCGCGATAGGATTGTAAGCCAGCTGTCTTCAAAACCCTGGAACGCACGTGACACGCAAAAGGTGCGCGTGCGCGATTGGATGACGCCCGGAAATGAATGATCTACATGCTATTTAAATGGGTGAATGGGAGCTGTAGTAATATTTCTCCTGAGGAAGCTGCTGAGTCCTAAGGCGGAGAAACGCGTTGAGAGAGAGAGAGGGTTAACGTGCATGGACTGAATTACATCGATCTCTGGGACACATTTACTTGAACGGGTCTGAGGTGAGGCGCGGTCTAAGGGAGGAATCGACAGCAGAAACTTTGCCGGAGCAGACAATCAGCTGGTCGGTGAGAATCCCTGTAATTAAAGCCTACTCAGTAACCAGTGCCCAGGACAGCATATGAGACTTTTAATAGAGCTGTTTAAGAGATGGTTATATGTCCATGTTAACCTTGGAGGACTCAAAGTGACTTACTAAATATCAGTGAACGGACATTACTGGCTATACTAACATACTAACTGGCTATCTGGAAACTAACACCTTGGCAATTAATGGCTTAAACGGACATAACTGTGACTGATTAACGGAGATCAGGGGGCCCCCCAGCTTATGGTTAGGCAGTTAATAGTCGACTATTATACCAGTGATGCATCATTGTTAGGTCATGCTATAGATGTGATATCTGTATGTATGGGTTGATAAGTTTTACTAATAATTTTATCATTAACAGGTTCATATGTGTGTATCATGATTATGTACTGTAATTAATTACTTTTAATGTGTCATTAAAAAAGCACAAATTGTTTTCCGGTATGCAGCGCTTTATTCTGTAATCAGGTTGTTTCTTTTACATTTGATATTGGTTATCGTCATCCAGCAGTCCCAGAGGTAGAGATCATGTACCACATGAACTCCCGCACTAAACCAAGGGGTGAAATGAAGGGTTGAAACCCCAGCGGGAAAAGCAGGATTATCCCATAGGGGGGTGAGAGGGGAGCAGGGGGAGGACAGTTTATATTTCGGGAGGGAGTTATGCCAGATAGATGGACGGAATTTGAGAGAAAGAGAAGAGTCTGCCAGAGTGAGCTAGTACGGTTTGCCCACCAAAGCGAAGCCAATGAACGGATCCCCAAGAAGAAAGCCACCATGTCCACCCAGGCAATAGAGCCACAGGGCACAAAGGAAGCCACTGTTTGGCTCAGGTGACTAGTCAGGTAATAAAACCTGACATCCAGGAATCCCCGGCCACCTGCGGAATGAGGGAGTCGAAGAACTGCAAAAGCTATTCTTGGAGGTTTATCGTTCCATACAAACTTCACATATGTTTCTTTTACTTTTTTGGGAGAATTAGTGATCTCCTAGATAGAGCTGCAGCATATCCGGATATATATATATTACATTTTTTTTTTCATAGAGGGAATCCCTTGCTAAAGTCAGCGCCGAGGTTTTTATATATATGTGTGTATATATTATATATATATATATATATATATATATATATATATATTTTCTTTTTCTTTTCTAATCAATATCAAATGTAAGTTTTCCACTCTCTCTCCATCCTTCTTTGAATATTTCCAGATCCAACACTTCCTATTCTCCCTACCTCAACCCAAAGTTCAGTGGGCTCTTACCCCCTTTGAATCTCTTTGCACCACATAACCTATATGTAGAGGTCTAATTTCGCTAATATACTCAATGTTAGTTGGGGCTTCCACGGGCCTGCAGACTCACCATGAACGGGAGTGGGAGAGGGACCTGGGCCTCCCGCCGAATGATGACTGTTGGGAGGAAGTACGAGAGAGCATTGCTAAAAGCTCTATCTCAACTCAACTTAAGGAAACATCCTGTAAACTGTATTACCGGTGGTATTACACCCCGGATAAATTGTCTAGGATGTTCCCTTCTGCCACCCCGGTATGCTGGCGAGGATGTGGACATCGGGGAACCCTCCTCCATATTTGGTGGACTTGCCCCCATATAGCTCACTTTTGGAATAAGGTGCTTAACTTATTGAAGTCCCTCTCTGGCCTTCCCCTCGCATTGGACCCTTGGGTATTTTTGTTGGCGCGGCCATACCCGGATCTTGACCCGCTCCTTAATAAGCTGGTTTCCAACATAGTGGTGGCAGCTAAATCCTTGATAGCCAAGAACTGGAAGTCTCCCGATGCCCCTACTGTTTCTGCGCTAAATAATTATATTTGGTTTGTAGCTAACATGGAAAGGATCACTTTTTATCTACATGACTGTCCACACAAATTTGAACTTGTATGGAGTCCTTGGTTGCTTAAGATGACCCCCCCACTTGATACCCTGACAGCCCCCTGTTCGGACCTTCTGGATCTGTCTGCCACGCTGCACCTGGCTCCTCCCTCTGGATGCTTACCTACCATTCCTAGCAGTCTCTCGGTGGATAGGTAGTAACTTTTTTTACATGTACATTTGTATAATGTTATATTTATACACTGCATATTGATATGTTTGGTATAACTTTCAACGTATGGCTTAGTTCGGCCTGGTTTGGCTCGATTGTGTTTGCCCTTTTCTCCTTCTCCTCCCCTCCCCGTTTCCTCCTTTCCCTCTTCTGCTGCTCCCCTTTATTTTCTTCCCTATCTGTCTGTCGTCGCCCCCCCCCCTTGTGGGACCCCCTCCTTCTGATGTGTTGAATTTATTCTTGAAAAATCTTTAGGATAACTTTTTGTACTTTGTTGTACACCTAATTGTATTTTGCGCACTTGATTGTTTCTCCTATTATAAATAAAGTGTTTTTTTTTTAAAAAGTGCTTACCTATTCCATCAGACACGGAGGCACTGTATGTATATACTATACATACAGCACACCCTAATTCTGACATTTCCTACTTGGTTTCATGCACATGTTTGCTGATGGGCTAAGGTTGGATACACATCAGGCTGACTGCCAATTGTCTTGATGGTCAGGCCAAATTCCCTTCAGCCTGGACTAGCGGAGATTGGCCATAGACACTATGCGATGTAATGAAAAACGGAATGACATTGTGTTTTGTCCTTCATTACACTGCACCAGGTTTCATGCAATATCTTCAGGTCGATAATACAGTATGACCAACCGGAAAATGTTGCATGTGACCCACGGGAGCGCACAATCATGTGTACACATTAGGCTATGTGCACAATTTGTTGTTTTGATACAGCAAATTGTACCAATGTCAGTCTAATGCGTACCTATCTTAAAAGTCACACCTATCTCAGGCAATCAGTTATTTGTTTCTATGGCAACTTTATTTAGGGCATCCCCACTTCCCGAAGAATCCCAGGCTTGCTGTGACCAGTTTGGGGAAGGACAATGTGATGGCAAGGGAACCCCATGAAGCATGGCTCCCTGCTATGGAATTACCAACAGCAGGTTGTTGAGTCGGGTGCTGGTTCCTGGAAATACTGTGAATCCTATGCCATTGTTCTCCAAAATTTCCAGGACTCATGGGTACAGGGCTGGTTAAGCTTTTAGTGGTGGACACCACACCATTTTTTGTTTTAACTTTAACCCTTAATTCACTTTTTACACTAAAGAAGCTCTGCACAAATCAAACTGATCTATGCAGTACTTCTCCCAAACCCACCTGCCAGAGGTCTATTTTTTTTTTTTTTTGTTTGTTTGTTTCCAGGTTGATTTTGAGTAAATTTTGAGTCAATGTTAAACCCATCTGATAGTAAATGTGTGGTTTCTATAGGCATCTAGTAAAAAGTACCGATTGCTAATTTGATGTTCTAAGCAATTTTTAGTGGATTTTCTGTAGTTTTGACTGAAAATCAACCAAAAAACAACATTTAGTAAATTTGGCCCCTGATATCTTATCACTCTCATGATTTATTTAAATTGCATCTAACAGGACAGTATGTATGTTTAAAGCTGTGGAGGGATGGACTTTTTTACTCTTTGCCCATTGAACATTTTAAAGCCAGATCAACAAACCCCTAGGTTTTCCAGATTAGATCAGTGGGGCCAGTCCTAGAAAACAGAATGAAGTCAACCGGTGGCATTCTCTATACAAACAAAACATTGATTACGTATAAATGAAATTTCTTTATGAGAAATTCTCTGTTACTGACATACACAAATGCATTAATATTAGTATCACACAAAATCTAAAGCTCCTATGTGCCATTGTAGAGTATGTGTTTTGGTTTTTTTTGGGTTTTTTTTAGAAGCTGGGAATTCTCCCTAGAACACCCTGCATTTCTCGGACAGCAGCACAAAATTCATTTGTTTAGACTTAATTTGATATTCAGATAAAATATTAATTGCCTTAATACTTTGTTTTTTTCAGTATAGTTGTGAATACCCTATAATTATTGCAGAGTGAATTTTGATCTTTATTGTCATGAGTTCCAAAAATGAGCAATACGTCCACTGACATTGTCAGTATTTGATAGATAATGTCAACTATTTCCACAAATACCAATGACTAACTTACTCAAATGTTATAAAAAAAAAAACCTAAATTTTTGTAATAATATAATAAAATAATAAAATAAGTTAAATATTGTTTTTAAATACTTAAATCCATTTAAAACTTTACTTATATAAATGGTCATTGTACAGTACATACATTTGCAAAATGCTTTAAGTAATACATGATTATGTCAAAAGAATAACAAAAAAGTTACCGCAATCTTGAGAATTTCAAATACAACTCGGTCAGCAATCTTCCCTGCATTGTCCGTAATTTGTTCCTGGTTACAGGAATGTATATTAATATGCATTAAACACAAAGGTAAAAAAGCACGCAATATGACAATGGGGTCATTCAGAGTTGATCGCTCGCTGCCGATTTTCACAGCACAGCGATCAGGTAATAAAATGGTAAAACTGTGCATGCATATGGACCACAATGCGCAGGTGCATCGTACGGGTACAAAGAGGATTGGTGCTGGCCGATGGATTTAGCGAAGATTCCATTCGCACAGCCGAAAGCAAGGTGATTGACAGAAAGAGGGAGTTTATGGGTGTCAACTGACCGTTTTCTCGGAGTGTTTGGGAAAATGCAGGTGCATCCAGACGTTTGCAGGGCGGGTGTCTGACATCATTTCCTGCACCAAAAAGACTGAAGTGATCGCAAGGGCTGAGTAAGTCCAGAGCTACTCTGAAACCGCAGAAAATGTTGATGCTGAGCTCGGCTGCACATGCATTCGCATACTTGCAAAGCGAAAATACACTCCCCCGAGGGCGGAGACTATGCATTTGAATGGCTGTTAAAAGTAGTTAGCGAGCGATCAACCCAGAATGACCCCCCCATAGCTACTAATTTAGAGAGTCTAATGCTAATGAAGACTTTCCATTTCAATGGATGAAAATACTGTGAAATATGGATAAATGATGGTGTGGGCTAATTGTAGTCAAAGTATGCAGTATTATCCATTTCTTAGGACTAATGTAATATACTTAGCTGTTATACTTCATACCAGAATATTCTTTGTATTCAAAACCTCATCTAGAGAGCAGCCAGCATCTTTCTAGAAGACACAAATATTATTTCAAACATTAAAAGTTACTTCCGAATAAAATGATAAAATAAAGGAATTGAATTAAACTAGCAATTTTGATACTTTGTTCACAGATTGTTCCTATAAAATCCTATTATTATTTTTATTATTATTAATAATTATATATATATATATATATATATATATATATATACACATCTACAAACACGGCATGTAGATAATACATATATTATAATGGGTGTGATATGCATGACTGAAGCTGGGATCCCAGCAGCGGAATCCCGCTGGGGGGTGGCGAGTGCAGCATGCCCCTTGTGGGGACCGCCAGTCACATAACTACCTTCCATTATAATTGTGGCACTCTCAGTTGTGCAGAAAACGTGTATTAAAGTGTCTTCTTTGAATAATCCAATGTTTTCAGGATGACAAAAGTTTAAATAAACACTGCAATGTTAATGTGCAAAGTTGTGTGTTGGTACTTTGATCCCCGGTACCAACTAATGAAGTCCTGGCACCATATTTTGCCTGAATGTACACTATGTTTTGAAGGTTATCCGGTCAGATGGTTCCTTAAAAAGACTGAGTGCAGCATTCTGATACAATTGTCTATATATATACATGCTCTACAGTCCCCACCCCTGAAGAAAAAAATCTTGAATTTTCCATTTACCCCTAGACTGCACATGAGGAATATTGAAGAGCTCAAAGTAAAGTACTTAATTAAAAGCTGGGAATGATAATTATTTATGGCGCCCTTAAATGTACATTAAAATATGAATTTCAATTGTAGAATTCATGGTGTGACAAATAATACTTACAAGAACTGTATTCAATTGTACCAGAAATTCTTTATATAATGCTTCATTGTGCTCATCCTGTCAAAATAAGAAAAATTTAAGTTCTGAAATTAGTTTTGAAAGTGTTTAATAATTATTGTTTAACTAGCTTGTGTTATCGTTCACGCAACACAAGCCACGCATCGGTACTGACTTCATTATGTCAACCCCATGTTCACCCCTTAGGGGAGGTTTAGTAACATTCTAATGACATAGTTTTCCTATTTCCCACCTGAAGAATACCTATTATATGTTACATTTCAGCTTCCTAACATATCAGGAGGTAAGCGATTTAGTGATCAGTCAGTCAGTCAGTCAGTCAGTGGGAGATACAGTAAAAAGTGACAAGACCAATTTTGTGGTTAATGAAATTCTACACAGGACTGCCATCACAAATTGCTTGGCTCGGGACTGACAAAATAGACTTGCCACTCCCACAATAAAAAGATTCTGCCGCATCACTCCACCCCTTTGTGATGTCACACATTGTGACATTACATACAGGTGGAGCATTGCGGACCTGCAGAAATTATTCATGGAGAGGAAATTCACAGGGAAGGCTTGGTTTAACAAGTCTTATCAGCCCGATGTTGTTGCGCAGCCTGGTGAAGCTCTCCGGGTATTGGCGGTAGGAGCCAGGAGTGGGCTCCCCTCTCTGTAAGGGCCTGGGACTCCAGTCCCCACAGTTTCCCCCTAATGGCTGCCCTGATTCTACACACTGGAGGTGCAATCCAAATTTTTATCCAATTATCCGTTTTGGTGTTATCGTTCACGCAACCCAACCTCGCATCGGTGATGATGTCATTATGTCAACCCCCTTTTCATCCCCTTAGGGGAGGTTTATTAACATTCTAATTATGTGGTTTTCCTATTTCCCACATAAAGAATACCTATGTTACATTTCAGCTTCCTAACATTTTGGTAAGTGAGATAATTAGTGATGAGTGAGTGAGTGAGTAAGTGCTTTCACATTTATATATATATAGATATATATATATATATAGATATATATATATATATAGATAGATAGATAGATAATTGGAACTTTTTGTATTTTACATTATGTTTTTATTTACACAAAGATTTGGTGTCACTTTATTCTGCTTCTCCAATAAAGGTACTGTATCTGAAAACATTTTTAGTACACCTAGAATAAAAGAATAGTATGTTCTGTTGTAACAGGAAAAAACAGATCAGGAAGAATACATCATGTAAGTGGTACAGCGATGAGGCTGAAACTGAGCGCTGGTCAATATGTCGTGTGATGAATGTGAAACGAAATGCAAACTCTTTGCTTTGTTTATTCTCTCCCACTAAAATATATTACACTATATAAACTTAATGCAGTAGTGTAGCAAGTTATTATTTTCTCTCTCCAGGTCTTCCTACTGACCTCTCAACTGAAATTGATTTCCCAAAACCAACCCAAAGACTCTACAGTATGTAGGTTTTTCTGTTACAATTATACTGTATGCATTCTTTGTTACCTTAATAATGCAAGATACACCTTATAAGGTCGTCAGCCTTGCATTGATAGATTTGAACACATATTGAGTTAAATAGTGTATTATTCAGCGTATTATTATAATAATGTATTTTTTTTTTTTATTATTATTATTATTATTATTACCAGTAATTTTATATAGCGCACACATATTCCGCAGCACTTTACAGAGACTATTTGGCCATTTGGGATATAGAAACTCCACACAGTTAGGGCCATAGTGGGAATTAATCCCATGACCTCAGGTGTTCCACCCGGTGCGCACCCCTCACACCCGCCTTGTAATGTCACTGCTTTTTAATAGACTATTATAACTTTATTTTGGTTATGTTGCATCAATTGACAAACTTCAATCTACATAGGTACATACCCTTTTGACATGTATTCAGACTAATCAAATCTAGATATCCACTTTTTTCAATTACCATCAGTATTTGAATATCATAATAATTCTGGCTCACTTGGGATCTAATCCCAGGACTTTTTTGTAACACCTTAAATACTGTCTTAATCTATTACCTCACACTCATACACTCATACCTATTATGCACAGTAAATTACACTATAACAATAGTAACATAAGAGGGGTGTGCAATAAGTTTTCGAATGTGCAGTGCATAGGTAGAGTAGGCACAATCTAACTGCCTGGTTGTGAACTGTAATCTCCGACTAAAGTTCTTCTGAAATGTCAAGGCACAGAACCATGTATAAACCATATATAAAGCTCTGCACACCAAAGAAATCAGCGTGTTCACTTCCTGCTGAACTCCTGAACATTGACTTACTAGACGTACATGAAACTCACTTGTGTCCCTATGGTATACCTATCTGTATGACTTTACTTGCCCCACCATCTGCTTATCTGTTACCTACTTAGCTGTTGTATAGCAAACCGAAGACATATTCCTAGTATATGCAAGTATACCTGTCCAATAAAGTTGATTCTGATTATGATTGCTTCACAAACTCATTATGGAGCTCAACAGAGATCACTGAAGAGCCATAATTTACTATGACTACAAGATTTGTCTGTGACAGCAGGAGAGTTTTGACCATCTGTAAGCTGCTTTTTGGAACAAAATACTGTACCAGATACTAGTGGTTTGCAGAATTTCATCATGGGAGATTGTCCTTGGAAGACAAGGAGTGCTGCAGCTTACCAGTGTCAACCATCACAGAGTACAACATTGCTTCCATGCAGGTCAAAGTTTCAGTAGATGCAAGGGTGACCATGGCCCAGTTAGAGAAGTTATCTAATCGGGATCCATCCACTTTATACTCCATGAAAACTTTGGCCTGAGCAAGGTATCTGCATGCTGAGTGCACTATGAGATGACTCAAGAGCAGAGAGAGGCTCGGCTGACTTGGTGCTGCAACATGCTGGCCAGGTTTGATAGCAGTTGCTCAAACTCTTTCTGAAAGATCATCAGTGGTGGTGAATCCTGGATCTATAGTTTTGACACCAAAACCAATCAACAGTCAACCCAGTGGACCCCAGTTGGAGGTGTGCTGCCACAGAAGTTCCAATGTGAGCACAGCATGACTATGCAGATAGTGGTTTGTTTTTGTGGTCAAAATTGGTCACGTAGCTATCGTACTACTCATGCAGCAGTGCACTGTCACTGGGTACTGGACTGGTACGCCAACCAATGTATGCTGCAAGTGCTGAAAGCCATTGTCAGGTACCATCCAAGAACTCCTCATGCTTATGGTCACCTTCTCCATCGTGACATGCACTTGCCCACAAGTCCAGGAATGTAGTATATATTTTGGCCCTTAAACGCAACCAGGAGTTGGTCATTCACCATCCAGTCCTGGTCACCTGTAATTTCTTCATGTTCCCACAAATCAAGTGAAAGATATGTGGGATTATTTTTTAGTCACAAGAAGCTGCAGTAGAGACCTTCATCCAGCATTTTGAAGATATACCTGCTTCATACTGGTCTTGCTGCTTCACCAAGTGGTTTGAGTGCATGCAATTTTGCATAGACTCCCCTGGCGAATACTTTGGAAAAAATTAAATGTTCACTCTGTTTATAAATATAATACTTTTTTGTGTATCTAGAAAGTATTGCACACCCATTTCTTATTACTAATACATAATATTATCTAAGTCCTAATACTATTGATGGATAATATCTAACAGCAAACGGTAGTGAACTTCAGTTTTGTTAATGAAATCCAGGTATGTATAGTCTCACCCTTAGTTCTTAAAACAGCTGAGTTTACTGAATGCTTTTAAACAATTTCTTGGGTGTAATACTCTTACTACCAATTTAGGAATCAAGCATTAAGATCAATCAGTTGAAGATTAGTTTAAATAGATGACAGAAGAAATGGTGTCTGTAAATAACCCTATACTGTTTTATCCATAAAAGTGAACAATGAATACAGTATATGAACAAAGCTTGTTCACAATGCTTGATAAGGCTTTTAAGTGTAGATCTTAAATAGTTAGTATTTCTGGTGAACTCCTTTTACTATTATGACATTAAAATGCATTTTTGCAGGCAATGATGAGCATAATGATGTTATAGTTTATAGTTAACTTAAATCTGTTATAGGATGCAGGACCTATGGGGCTATTCAGGTGTGTTAGCAAACCAAAAAAGTTGGCAATTGGGCAAAACCATGTTGCACTGCAGATGTAACATGTGCAGAGAGATTTAGATTTGGGTGGGTTATATTATTTCTATGCAGGGTAAATACTGGCTGCCTAATTTCTACACTGGAATTTAAATTTGAGTTTGAACACACCACGATCAACATGATCAAGTCTGAATTAGCCCTAGGACGTGTCAGAATACATTTAGAAGTGTACCGTACCACTTTTAGTGGGTGGTTATGTTTTTCCAATGAAAAATAACCTATTATATAGCATGTAATGTCTATTTACATGGTCGCGTTACATTATTATGATCACCTGCTAATAGCAGGAGTAACTGCCACATGCAGCATGGACAGCAGCTAGCTGGGCAGAACTGTCATTGTAGACACACATCTGGTAGCAGGTTCAATTTTTCAGTGAGCTGCTACACTGTCAGCCCTCATACACCTTCAATCTGACATTCACATCTCACATCAATAGCACATGGCGCTCCTCCTTTTGCATGTCGGTTATTCACAATTTATCCAGTCATGATACACGTTCACCACAGCTGCACGCGAACAGTTCAGAAACTGCGCTGTTTCAGAAATACTGACAACCTTGGCCCGAAAGCTGATAATTAACCGTTTTTGCAACTTTGATAAATCGCCCCTTTTATCCATGACAGCAACGAGTGATATGTGTGCAGCCGGCCTATCGCACACCTTATAGACCCAAACAGCTAGCTCATGGTATGTGGCAAAGTGAAGGAACTTGGAAGGAGTGCAGAAGAGGTGGGACTGAAGATACAAGGAAAAGGTAGCCAGTGTGGTTTGCAAAATAAGTAGTATGTATTGTAAAAGCAAAAAATATGGCTTTTAGGATATATAAGCAGACAAAATAATGAAGACAAAGAGATACAGTATACTGTATCTTGTTAGACAGAAGTAAACTAAGAAGGTAATCAGATGTGCAAATGCACAAGCTGAGGAGAAAATGGCTCAGTCAGTGAGTAAAGGAGGCAAAACTTTTTTAGGTATATAAGTGAAAGGAGAAAAACAAATGGCAGAATAATAAGACTTAAGACAGAGACTGGGGGCCTAATTCAGACCTGGATGCACGCAGGCTATTTTTTGCACTGCTGCGATCAGGTAATTGCTGCCTACAGGGCAGGGGGTAAGCGCTGTGCAGGGGTGCAATCAGCTGGGCAGTGAGCTGCACAAACAAATGTTTGTGCAGTTTCTGCACAGCCCAGGACTTACTCAGCTGTTGCAATGATCCAGGCCGGTGGTGATGTCAGGAATCCTCCTCCGAAAAGGCTGAGCACGCCTGCGTTTTTCCAGACACTCCCAGAAAATGGGGAGTTGCCACCACGAACATCTTCTGCCTGTCAATCTTCTTGAGATTGCCAGTGCAATCGCTTTCTTTGTTAGATTCATCGCTGCTCGGCAATCCCCATCACCGGTGGCCGATGCGCCTGCGTATTGTGGTGCATATGCATGCGCTGGTCAGACCTGATTGCACGGCTGTGAAAAAAAGGCAGTGTGCGATTGGGTCTGAATGACCCCCTGGGAGACTTGTTGAGGGGTACAATGTAATAGCGGATCATCTTAACAATTATTTTTGCTCAGTATTCACTACTGAAATAGAGGGGAAGGAGCCACAGTTAAGTTGTGAGGATATTCAGAAAAATGTAGCAAGTACATTTACAGAGGAGAAGGTCCTAACAGAACTCTCTTAGCTGAAAGTGGATAAATCAATGGGGTCAGATTGGATACATCCAAGGATACTAAAAGAGCTTAATGGTGTGAAGGTAGCTCCATTGACATAATTATTCAACCAGTCACTCGCCACATGAGTAATTTCAGAGGAATGGAAAAGAGCAAAAATAGTCCCACGGCACAAAAGTGGAAGCATGGAATAGGCAAGCAACTACCGACCAGTGAGCCTTACATCGGTAGTAGGGAAATTGATGGAAACACAGAGTTGTAGATTATCTCAAATCCAGCAATTTACAGGATACCAATCAGCATGGATTCACTGGGGAGAGATCATGTCAAACAAACCTTATTGGCTTTTTTGACTGTGTGACTAAAGTAATAGATAAAGGTAGAGCCATAGATATAGCCTCTCTAGACTTTAGTAAGGCTCTTGACACTGTCCTACATTTCAGACAGCTAAATAAACTCAAAAGCTTGGGATTGGATACTAAGATGATTGAATAGGTAAGATCTTGGTTGCAGGATAGAAAATTGTGTTTTGTAGTAAATGTAGTGCCTTTACAGGAGGGAAATGTTAACAGTGGAGTACCCCAGGGATCTGTACTTGGACCAGTGCTTTTAATATCTTTATTGGTGACAATGGCATTAAAGGGAAAGCATGCCTTTTTAGAGATGACACAAAGGTATGCAACAGGGTAGACACTCCAGGAGGGGCAAAACAAATAATTTAGTATCTAGGTAGACTCGAGGAATGGTCAAGAGCAGGCAATTACAGTTTAATGCCAAAAATTGCAAAATCATGCACTTGGGTCTCAAAAATTCAAAAGCTAAATCTAGTATTAATGGCACTATACTGGAAACTACTGAGGAGGAAATATATATAGGAGTCACTATTTCAGGTGACTTAAAAGCAGGTAAGCAATGTAACAAAGCAATGAGGAAGGCTTGTCATATGCTTGGTTGCATAGGTAGAGGAATCAGCTGCAGAAAGAAAGAAGTAATAATGCCACTGTATAGGTCATTGTTACGTCCTTATCTAGAATACTGTGTTATATTCTGGTGGCCATATCTTCAGAAGGATTATTAATACATTAGAGACTGTACAAAAAAAATGCAACTAAAATGGTGCATGGCCTACATCACAAAACCTACCCAGAAAGACTAAATTATCTCAATATGTATAGTATAGAGCAGAGAAGGGAAAGAGGGGACATAGAAACTGGCAGGAGGTAGGTTCCAGGGAAATTTTAGGAAAAATGACTTCACCGAAAGAGCAGTGGACAAGTGGAATAACCTCAGATCAGAGGTGGTAGAGGCTAAGACAGTAGAGCAATTTAGGCATGCATGGGATAGACATAAGGATATCCTTACAATGAAATAAGGATCAAATAAGGTTTGAGGTAAAAATATGGTAAGAAAGGGGCAGATTAGATGGGCCAAATGGTTCGTATATACCGTCAGATTCTCTGTTTCTATGTTTATGTTTCTATGTGATGTACTTCATGGACTACATGCTGCCAACGTCAAATGTAGGTCATAATAATGTGATCTGACTGCAAGATGGTCAGAATATCATCCAGCGGTACAGTAAAACAGTGGACTGTTTATTCACATCAGCCTATCGCCTGGCCAGCTTGTCCGGCATCAAGAGCACTGTCTGTTTGGACCTGACAACCAGCCTACACCCAGGTAGTCAGGTGGCGATAATTGCCTTCCTGCCACAATATATATTTTTACATCTACCTGTCTATCTATACAGTTTTTATTATACAGTATATATAGATGTGTGTTATGGACTGTTAATATATTAATAATGAAAATGAGCAGGTGAGCAGGAGTGGACCCAACACAAAAGCAGTGCCTGGAGTGTCTAAGGGGTACATGTAACTGACAGCTTTCTACATAGCCTTCTACAGCTTTACCATCATTCCACATGCTGGTATTTAGGTGGCAGTGAGAGAGTTAATGTAGGAGTGTTTGTTATACAGTGAGCTATGGGGTGACAAGAAGATTTACATGGCAACCCAAGAGAAACTATAAATAGCAGAGGCAAGGACAGTGACCATTGTCCTGAGGTAAAGGTCTGAAAAGGGCAGATGTCTACCTGTTAGCTGCTGTAGTGGGAGCTGAATTCTGGGGAATCAGCCCACATTGAGAAAATCTGCTAACTAAGGAGAGTGTGCAATCTCCTGAGGCAGTGCTTAGGTTTGGGGGAGCTGCCTTAACTAATGGAGAAGACCCTTTGTGAAGCCTGTCAGAGGGACTGTGGATGCTGGTGAAGGAACTGCCATCCCTGACATTAAGAGGAGGGAAGGACCGAATGTCTATCATAGCCTTGTGTGTGAAAAGGAAAAAAAATACTTGGGAGTTTATCTAAGGAGACTGGTAGGTACTGATAAAGCACAGGAATCATCTGTACTTTAAGGTTTGTAAAAGTTTTGAAGTAAACACATTTCTGCTATAAAAATATAAAACAATACTTCATATTTGACAACTACTTCTTTAGACCAAATCAGCCATCTATTATTCAGCATCTCTGTTCAGCCGACAGGAATATAGGAACTAACTTAAGAAGATATAATCAATTAAATGTACTGCAATATCTCATAAATATACCTCTATATGCCGTTAGGTAGGAATACTTCTAATTCTGAAAGCTAATTCACCTCCTCCTGTATTTATGTACTCTTAATATAATAAAACTCATCTGATTAGAGATTGATTTCATTGAGACATAAAAAGGGAGTCTTTAGAAAATATCAGCAATAACTGACCAATAAACTGAGTTGGAACATCACCCATTAGATGAGGTAATAGAAGTCTCTGTGAAGTACCTTTTATTGTGGATTACATTATAGAAGAATAAATAAATGTAGCTCTGTTATCAGCCATGAGTCTACAATGCATGTGCACCAACTAAAGAATGGCCATAAAGACTTTTAGATGTGCTGAACATTCAGAGGTATACATAAATGCATATATCAGTTTAGTGAATAAACAATATTTATTATTATCTGTATGGTGTGGAAAAATTACTGTCATAATGTGAGGTTGATGGTTTGAGGGTATGTGTAGGGTTTTGGATAGGGAACATGTTACATAAATGAACCTAGTATAAGGGGTAGTTTTCTAAGGGGTAACACAGACTTAATGTAATTGAAAGATATCCACACAGCGGAAGACTAGCAATATTGTAAGAGTATAGAGTCTATCACTTCAAATGTCATTCTAAAGACTTAACCTGGCTCGTAATTAGCACTATACTTTCCCTTTCAATTACAACTTTAGCCCCATAGCACCCATTAACAGTATATCAGTATGTGTTAATTTCCAAGCGGGTATGCCTATTCAATGCTTAAAAGGGAAGAAATGTCAAACTGATATCTGCACTACAATATGTGAATAAAATCTGTCTAATGTGAGTTTTAAGGTACATATTTGTTTCAATTCTGTCTGGGAAATATCTATATCCAGAAAGTTATGGTGGAGAATAGTTCCTGACTAATAAACTATTCCATACTCTTCAGTGTGTATACTAATGTGAAAACCATTTATTGTAAAAGTAAGTTTTATTGCCATAATTTACTTACCTGCTGAAGTGTTCCCAAGTCCGCTTCAAAATGTCATCATTTTAGGAGGTCTCCTGCATCTTTGGAGATTGGGCTGGCAATTGTCCCCACCTAATCCTTCAGTAGTTGGCAATGGTCTGGCAGTTGGCACCTATCTAAGCCATGAGTAGTTGGCAAATGGACTGGCAGTTGGCCCCCATCTACACCTTTTATAGGTTAATTTGGCATGATGGCAATACTATGTGTAGGGACGTTCTTTCTTCCCCACCATAGATTTTCCCTCCTTTTCATAAGAGTTGAAGGCTGACAACAGTCAATAAGAATTCTAAGAATGACGTAGCTCTATTACTCCAAACTGCTAGCACACTAAAACTTCTACTAGCAAGCATATTCATTTAATAAGTGAAAATTAATTTGCGCTTTATATACAATAGCTTCAGAGATTTTTTTTTTTACTTTTATTTTTAAAGGTACAGAACTTTATGCTGATATTAACATTTGAATACAATAAAATAGAGGGTCACATACTTTTATTTGGTGCCCTGCAGCATACACTTTGGGTGAGAAAAATGTATAAAAATAAAGTGAATGGTGGGTTCCTGAAATAGAGATATTGAGTTTTTTTGAGACATTTTTACCAAAAAATGCTCTTAAAATGATCCCACATTGGCCAATGTTACTGCTCAGATTGACAGCCAGGACAACATACCTAATGTACCTTGATCTGATTGTATGAACTATGGGCATGATTTATTTATATTTGTAAGCATAGGCACCACAACATTTTTAGATTGGGGAACCAAAATAATATTTAATTTTGGCACCCCTAAGCTGGAATTGCCCACCACACCAACTACCTGACAGAGATAGATATGTATATCTCTATATATAGTTACATAGTTAGTGAGGTTGAAAAGAGGCAAAATGCCCATCGGGTTAAACCTGTATTCTGTGTTAAGATGTTCATATTATAATACACCTGCTGAAGTAATGGTTTATTACCAATTGACAACTATGATTGTTACTACTCCCAGATATTAATGTCAATATATTAAAAGCTATAACCCTGGATACTTTTTCCAGTTAAAAATTTGTCTAGTCCATTCTTAAATGCATTTGCAGAGTCTGCCGTTATTACCTTCTTTGGCAGGGAGTTCCAAATCTTTATTGCCCTTACTGTGAAGAACCCGTTCCTACGTTGTGTACAGAATGTTCTCTCCTCTAGCCTCAGCGAGTGCCCACGTGTCCTGTACAGAGTTCTTTTAATAAATTCCCTGCTAACTCCTTGTAATGACCCTTTACATATTTGAAGATATTACTAATGTCTCCTCTTAGACGTCTCTTTTGTAGTGTATATATATTTAACCTAGTAAGCATTTCCTCGTACTCCAGTGTCTCTAACCCTTTAATCAATTTAGTTGTTCGCCTTTGAACTCTTTCTAGTTCCCCGATCTCTTTTTTATAAAATGGTGCCCAAAACTGAACACAATATTCAAGATGTGGACGTACCAATGATTTGTACAGTGGCAGGATTACATCCTCGTCCCTTGTCTCAATGCCCCGTTTTATGAACGCAAGCACTTTACTTGCCTTTTTTGCTGCATTTTGACATTGTGTACTGTTATTAAGCCTAATATCTATGAGCACACACAAATCTTATTTCACCACAGTTACCCCTATATTTTGCCCATTAAGAGTATAGAATGAATGTTTGTTTTTTGTCCCAAAATGCATAAATTAGCATTTTCCTATATTGAACCTCATTCCCTATTTAGACGCCCAGGTTTCAAGTTTAAATAAGTAATTTTGTAGAGACTCCACATTGCTTTCTCACTTAATTACCTTGCACAGTTTAGTATCATCTGCAAATATTGACACTGTGCTTTCCAGGCCTATTCCTAGATCATTGATAAATATACTGAATTGTAGCGGGCCAAGTACGGACCCTTGTGGTATTCCACTGACTGCTGGTACTCGTACTCTGTTATCCAGCCAATTACCTATCCATGTACAAATAGTTTTTCCTAGGCAAAGTTACCTCAATTTGATGATCAGTCTCCTGTAAGGCACTGTATCGAAGACTTTTGCAAAATCTAAATACACTACATCCACTGATTTTCCCTGGTCAAGATTCTCGCTCACTTCCTCGTAGAAGCTAATTAAGTTAGTTTGACATAATCTGCCCCTTACAAACTAATGCTGACTTTTGCTAATAATCTTATTAACCTGCAGATAATCCTCTATGCTATCCATCAAAATATCTTCCAATATTTTATCCACTATAGAGGTTAAACTAATGGGTCTATAGTTACCAGGATTATTTTCAGTTCCCTTTTTAAATAAAGACACTACCTTAGCTATGTGCCAATCCTTTGGTACCATGCCTGATGTAATTGAACTATGGAAAATTGAGTATAGTGGTTTTGCTAGCTGAGCCCTAAGCTCCATAATAACCCTCGGGTAAAAAACAACTGGGCCTGGTGATTTATTAATCTTTATGTTGCTTATTCTCTCCAGGACTACTTCCTCATTAAACAAACATCAAGCCAAGTGTCTTTACCTTCACTATCATGATGCACTACACTCACCGTCTGATCCTCCCTGGTGAATACTGAGGAAAAATAATTGTTCAGTATTTCAGCTTTTATTTTATTATTGTTTATCAAAGCTCCCAATTCATCTTTTAATGGGCCTATGTTCTCCTTTTTTAACTTTTTACTGTTCCTATATTTATAAAACTTTTTAGGATTGGTTTTATTCTTTATAGCGATTTGCTTTTTGTTTACAATTTTAGCTGCCCTTATTACTTTTTTGCATTTATTTATTGCATTCCTTATTATGCTGGAATGACTCCTCCCCTTCATTAGATTTAAATATTTTGAAAGCAGGCCTCTTTTGAGCCATTGCTTCTTTGACCTCCTTATTAAGCCACATAGGCTCATGTTTAGCACTCCTTCATTTACGAATATATATTTATAGATCTGTCTATACCTCTGGGGGGGGAAAGGGGGTACTGCATGGGCAGTATGAGGATGGAGGGGTCGCTGAGGGGGAAGAGAGGGGAACATATGAAGTGGAGGGTGAGAAGGGACCAGGGCTGGTCCCAGAGGAAGTGTCAGTCCACAGTAACTTACCACACATTGTAGGTGCTGGAGCTGCATGCAGGGTGGCCGAGGGCCCTGGAGGCTGTGGATAAGGGATGTGGGGAGGGAGGAGGTGGAGTAGCCAGAAAGGTGATTGTCTCCATCTTAATACTGCCCAGGGTTAGCCTAGGTGGTGACCTCACTGTGCTCCACAACCCAGCACATTGACTGGTGCCTCTCAAATATTTGGGTGGTGTGCTGTTCCCTTTCTCCCCAACTCTGACATATATGTTTGTAAGTAAAGCAAAACATCAAGCAACTGGCAAAACCATGTTGCACTGCAGGTGAGGCAGATGTAACATGAGCAGAGAGATTTAGATTTGGGTGGGGTGTGATCATACTGAAATCTAAATTGCATTGTAAACATAAAGCTGTCCAACATTTATGGGCTACATCATAGGTCTGCAAACTCTGTCCTCATTACTCCACACAGTGCATGTTTTTCAGGTCACCTCACAGAATCACAAGTGAAATAATTAACTCCACCTGTGGACCTTTTAAATTGTGTCTGTGGGAATTAATACACCTGTGCACCTGCTGGGTTACCTGTTAAACATGCTCTGTGTGGGCTAATGAGGACAGAGTTTGCAGACCTATGGGATACATGCAAAAGCAGCCAGTATTTACCTTCCACAGCAGAGTTTGCAGACCTATGGGATGCATGCAAAAGCAGCCAGTATTTACCTTGCACAGCAAAGAAATTAAATGTTTTTGCTCCCCTTGCATAGCAACATGGTTTGTTCCAGGCACAGTTATTTGCTGTTTGTTCTGTACTTACAAGCATGAATTAGGCCTTATGTTCATTATGATTTTGGTTTATTTGTTAAGGCTGAGCACGCACATAGGGGGTCATTCTGACCCGATCGCACGCTGCACTTCTTCGCAGCCATGCGATCGGGGTCGGAACTGCGCATGCGCCGGTGCCACAGTGCGCCGGCGCATGGCAGTCATTGTTGCCTAGCGATCACCTCTGAGACAGAAGCGGTCACTAGGCAGGAGGGGACTGAACGGCAACGTTTAGCCGCTGTTTAGGGGGAGCGGTCCAACCAACGCAGGCGTGGCCGGACCATTGGGGTGACGTGTCACGCAGCCGCTGCGGCCATCGGGAACGACAAGTAGCTCCCGGCCAGCAGCAGGAGCTGCGCTGGCCGGGAGTTATTCCTCAAATATAAAGGCATTGCCCCTGTGCGATGCTTTTGTATTTGTGCGGGGGGGCCGGCACTGACATGTGGGGCGGACTAGCCCTGTGCTGGGCATCCCCCCACATGTCTGAGTTAAGGATCATAGCTATGCTAAACTTAGCACAGCTATGATCAACTAGGAATGACCCCCAGAGGCCGGTGCTCTGTAGAGATCTTCTGACAGAATTTATCAGCACTACTGATAGTAATATAATTGCTTTCAGTTGATTTTTTTTCATTGTGCATTGTAGTCAGTTTAAGGCTACACGTGTCGCAGTAGCTCAATATTAGTACTACAACCAGTTTTTTCAGCTGTAGAAATAAAGCTTAGTAAATTGCTTCAGATTCTGTATATCTGTAATATAATTTTACCCAATATTACACCAAATTTTAAATAAAAAACAATACAAGAAATGTCCAGTATTACCTTTCCTTTTTGAAATAAACACAGCAAATCATGCAGCTTTATAAGTAGAAATGGAACTTCTTTCTATGAAATAGAATAAAGCATGAGGGATAAAAAAATTATAGCATTGCAACATGTGAGTATGGAGAAATGAAATATGTCAAATATTTTCTAAATACTGTAGCTATAGCCCATTGCATCACATCATTCCATACTAGTAAATGTCTTGCCACTACTCATTTGACAATCTAGCATCCTATCAAGTTAGGAGATCAGCAATACTATTTGGTGATACATTGGTGCTTCATTTGCATATATTCTAGTATAATGATTAGTTATCCTCCAATGGTAATGAAAATGTTACACAAGAAAGCACTAATACATAAAATCATTTAAATTCAAACTAAAAATATGCCAAATAAGGGGTATAACTAGAACTTTGTGGGCCACATAGCAACATTTTGAATAGACCCCCAGTGCTTCAAGAGAGACACCTTTATTCTGCAGTTAGTTCATTTTATGCCTCATAGCATGGCTCTATTTCATTTTTTTGTCCCAGAATAATGCCCTAGCTAATATTATGCCTCATATTGTCCCTAGTTAACATTCTACCACAATGACAACCCCTGACAACCAGCAGATACTAGCATAATTACTGTGTGGGCATAATATGGGGACAAGGGCATTAATGTGGGGAATAATATGTTGTTAGGGGAATAACTGTGGGTTTGTAATATGGTATTACTGTGGGGCTTGGTGCAAGGGGCATAATATGGTGTTGCTCCATATGTGCATTGGAATTTTATATTTTTTATATATATATATATATATATATTTAATTTTTTATTATTATTATTATTTTTAGTTATTTTCTATCTGCTCATCTCTAATATACTCAGTAACTATTTTTTCATAAACAGAATTTCCATTTGAACATATTTTTGGGTGGGGAATGCTTACCGTATTTGGATACTGTCCCAAGTTTGGAAAAGTCGGACTGATTAGTCCGCAGTTGAATAAGGTATATTATTTTGTTTTATTTACCCTACTCCCTATAGAGGTTATTGACTTGCAGTAACAAGATGAATGCAGCTTGGCTAGTCTGGGGTTGATTTACACTTCAGCAGGGGGACCAAATGCTCTATGCTCTCTGGGATTACAAGCCCAGGCTGTCTAGTACTGGGATTTGTTATGGTTCTTATACAGGGGAATGAATGTCTCCTGTTTTTCTATTTATCTATTGTTAAATTTCTCATTGACGTCACTTCAATAATTTTTCTAGCTCAGTATGACACTTTGCATGATGCAGTAGCGTGGCACATTACATAAATGGAAGTGTGACACACTAGGTGGCATATTTACTTAACTGAGAGTTTCTGCCAGCTCTAATACTACATGGGTTCTCCAAACAGGAAAAAGTCACTTGTTTCAGCTTGCGTCCCATAGTGGTGTGATCAAACTGATATGTGCACATATGTACATAATACAAGCTTCTGAAGGAATCTTGGGCTTAATTAAAATTGACCCAGGTCTAATTATAATGTTTTCTACATCTGAATATGGTTAGAATAACTGCCATTTGCAGCTTCTTGTGTTGACCTTCGCAGTGAATAACAACTTCCATTTACCAGCTATTTTGTAATTAATTTGCTTGTCACTGGAATATATTGTGTTTAACCAAACTCTAATTAGTTTACATTTATTATGTTGCTTTTAGTTTCCTTTTAATAACCCTAGGGTGATTAGAGTGAATTTTGATTATTTGTAACCATATACTTGAGGAGATGCCACTGGTGTCATTGGTTTCCAGGATGTCCTATTTTCCTGCCCTGGAGAACTGGAATCTGGGTTACACAGTAGATAACTACCCTCTTCTTTTTAAAAGAAGGCAATATTAATGTCCTTCCAGTCTCTCTTGACTATCAGAAGGAGGTTATTGCCTAATATTCTGAAGTGATTGGCTCAAGGATTCTGAACAATGATCTGGGAACCCAGAGAATTATTTACACAAATGCTCAATGTTTTTCAGACAACTAATGATCATGAAAAAAACAAAAACAAAAAAAGTCACAACCATTTTCACATGTATGATTGTAATTGATTGTTCTGTCACTGTTTGGAAGATTCAACTGATCAGAGTTCAGAAGTGTGAATATAAAAGATCCTCCTCCATTCCAGCACTAATTATTCTGGGGCAGCTGTTCTACAGTATGTGCTTATACTGTACATTTCTTTTTTTTATTACAGTAGATTTAATAACCAAATCTAATGTATACCTGGGACCAAGAGTCTCTAGTCCTCCAATTATAGACTAAGAGAAGTCTCTGATTCCCTGCCTACATTAAACTGTGTAATATGAATTAACTACTTACAACCTGAAGACCTTTCAGTACTTTTTTAAATAGAAACATGGGGAAACTGGGTTTCACACAGCAAAAAAATATTTTTTCATTTTTTATATTCCTACTGTATAATTGTATGCTGTAACTAATAACTAAATGGGAGAGTGTTGGGGTCATATGAATTAATGTGCACAATTTTCTTTCTGTACAGAACTATTTTTTTTCAACATATCCACACAATACTGTTTTGCGTACCTGCAATAGCTTTGATAGACAGGATGTACTGGTATTAATGGCTTTTGGTGACTCTAGATGTTTAAAAATAAAAATGAAAGTGAGGAACTTATAAATATATAATAAAACAATACTAAATATACAGTTATTATTGAAACTAGATAAACTATTCACCTCAAATTTTGTTAATATTGCAGATAATTTATATCAGGCTGCAAAAATAAATGCACATAGTTAATGTTCCATGGTGAGATCAAACCATTAGTAACATTTTGAGTCATATCCTAAAAATAATTTATGTAATTTAGTAGAGATGAGCGGGTTCAGTTCCAAGAGAACCGATCCCCCCCCCCCCGAACATCATGTTCCGAGCCAGAATCCGACTCTGGCTCGGGACTTCCTGCCAGACTCAGAAACCAGAACGAGGCAAAATATCATCATTCCACTGTTGGATTCTTGTGGGTTTTGGATTCCGTATAAACAGAGACGCATTTGTGCCATTTTCATCCTGCACTTTGAGAGTGAGGGCGACAGACCTCTGTCTCTCTGTGGGTGGTGTCATTGTGTGCTCTGTAGGGTACTGTTCCTGTCACTGTGGTGTCCCTGTGCTATTAGGGGTGCTTTCCTGGCTGTCACTGGTGTTTCATGTGCTGTTAGGGATGCTGCAGCTGTACATGAGTGTTGCTGTCCTGGCTGTCACTGTGTTGTACAGGGGGCAGGGGCACTGACCTCCTATATGCTGCAAAAATTCAGGGGTGCTGTTGTTAATATATAAGTACACCGGTACTGTATGCTGTGAAAATTCAGGGATGCTGTTGTTAATATAAAAGCACACTGGCCCTGTATGCTGTAAAGATACAGGGGTGCTGTTGTTAAGATAAAAGCACACTAGTCCTGTATGCTGTGGAAATACAGGGGTGCTGGCCCAGTCTTGTATGCTGTAAAAATTCAGGGGTGCTGTTGTTAAAATAAAAGCACACTGCCCCTGTATGCTGTAAAAATTCAGAGGTGATGTTGTGAAAATAAAAGTACACTGATCCTGTATGTTGTAAGAATACAGGAGTGCTGTGAAAATAAAAGGGCACTGTTCTGTGTGTTGTAATAATAAAGGGTTGTTCTGTGAAATGGAGAACAACAATTTGTAGGAAAAAATAGTGGAAGATAAGGAACCACTTCAAGTTCCTAGTACTAGTGCTGAAGCTGCTGCTGCCACCAGTCATAGCATTGTCAATGCAATTCCATCAACATTGTCAGCTATGGCCAATGCCCAAAGTCATAGAGGGCATGTAAAATCCAAGAAGCAAAAATTAATAATCAGAAAAGAAAAAAGAAAAAAAAAAAAAAATATATATATATATATATATATATATATATATATATTTGATGAGAAACGTAAAATTGCCAATATGCCATTCATGACACAAAGTGGAAGGAAAGGCTAAAGCCTTGGCCTATGTTCATGACTGGTGACTCAGCTTCTCATGAGGATGGAAGCCCTCCTTCCTCTCAAAAAAAAAATTAAGCTTGTTAAAGCACAGGAAAAAACAACTGTGCATTCAGAGATATCACAAATCCCCAAGGAGAGTCCTAGTATGTCGCGATTGCGATGTCTAGGCCTAGAGATATGTCGCCAGCTGGCAGACACCAATGTGTACAATAGGGTTAATAAGAATCCTATCCCCATGATTAAAAAGACCATTGACTTGAGCTTAAAGAGAGGCATCGAGAGTAATTTGATTGATCAGGATCTTTTTGAATTTTTAAGTGTAGATGAACCTAAATGCCCAATCATCTATACTACTCCAAAAATCCATAAAACAATGACCAAACCACCTGGGCGACCTATAATAGCGGCTGAGGGTTCGTTGTTACAGCCCATTGCCAAGTGGGTTGACTATATACTTCAGCCATTTGTATGTGAATGCCGTAGTTATATACGGGATACGAGTGATTTCCTTATCCAACTTGGATTACATGGTGCTCCCAGAGACAAGTGCCTTCTGGCCACCATGGATGTACAGTCACTGTACACTATCATACCACATAATGATGGATTAGAAGCTATTAGAGAGACGCTCAGAGGAAAACGAGAAGGAGAGGTACCAACTGAATATGTATTGGAACTCACCAATCTTGTATTGAGTCAGAACCATTTCAGGTATAAGGATTCATACTACCTCCAGGTATCAGGTACGGCCATGGGCTCCAACCTGGCGCCTGCATATGCAAATTTATATATGGCTAAATTTGAGGAGACATACATCTTACCGGTATATGGATCTAAAATATCCTTTTACAAAAGATTCATTGATGATGTCTTCCTTATATGGAAGGATACACAGGAATCGTTTGTTGAGATGGTGAACGACATCAACTTACTTCAGAGCCCTGTAAAATTCACTCATGAAAGTTCCTATGATTCAATACATTTCCTTGATGTACAGGTATCCATTGTGGATCAAGCTTTTGTAACATCAGTCTATAGGAAACCTACTGATAGGAACACTACGTTGTTGACCAGCAGTTTTCATCCCCCATCGTTAAAATCCAATTTGCCTATTTCGCAGTTCTTACGAGTGATGCGCATTAACAATGAGGCAAATATAAGGGAGGAGCAACTGGTAGAGATGAAACAGCGATTCAGCCAGAGAGGGTATTCAACTAAAATGATCAGCAACAGTCTTCGAAAAGCCAGAAAAATATACAGTAGGACTGAGCCTAAGGCAGCCAGCAATGAGAATAGAATGGTTTTTACCACCAAGTTTGATAACTACGCACATTTTACGCGTAAGACATTGCGCAAACACTGGCCAGTATTAAAAACTGACCAAAAGTTACCCTTTACATACATGGATCCCCCTATGATGGCCTACAAAAGAGGACCCAACCTCAAACAAATGCTTATGAGGCCCACAATGGAGCCTGAAACCAAACAAAATTTCCTGCAGATTATGAGCAGTAAACCTGGTTGTTTCTCTTGTGGGAAGTGCACTACCTGTAGATCTTTATTGACCGGCTCTACCTTTCCCCATCCACATTCAGGGAAGAAGATTAAGATAAAGTACCATTTACATTGTAGACTAGACTTTGTGGTATATACACTTATATGTCCCTGTGGACTATGCTATGTAGGGCTTACAACCCGATGTTTTCGGGATAGGATGGCAAACCATCGGCTGTCTATCAGAACAGCAATACAAACAGGTACCACAGACAAGCCGGTAGCCAGACATTACCTACAAAGAGGACACCAGGTAGCCAATCTAAAATGCAGATTAATTGATTGGGTTCCGCCCTTACCCAATGGGGGTGATCGTGCTTTAGTCCTACGTAAAAGAGAAAGTTTTTGGATTTCACATCTAAATACTGTCTCACCTAAAGGCCTTAATGAGCACTCTGCGATGAATGTCTTTTTATGAATTTTCAGTTAAAGGCCATCTATCCAATAATTTCCATTAATAGGTAGAATACAGTGCCCTGTGATTTAGCAGATAGGATGTACCACTAATGAGGCCATTGGCGACACAATATGGATTTACCTAAGCCGACATAAATAATTGTAGAATACATCAGATACCCTGATAGGGTTCATTTAGTTACCTTAGTGTAGCTTGAGTCCAATATTTTAAGAAGTTTCCTCTATTGTGATATGAAACTTGGGTATTTCGTCTTGTGTCGCTATGACCTTTGTCAATACATGTATTTTCTATGTTTCTATATACTAATGTATATTTTTTAATAAATGTTTAGTTTAACTAAGTCTGTTTAATTAAGACTGCCACACTCCATTAAAAGTACCGGGCCATATGGATATCGAGATATTATTTGGCCAAGAGAGATAGCACCAGTATAGACTGACCAGTAGACTGATATTTGTAAACATACTTGCCCCAACCCCAATATTGCATGAGTGTGCAAGATTAGAGTGTACATAGTCAATAAGAAGTGTTAAAGAACTCCTTCTATTAGATGCTCCATGGACACTGAATTGTCCTCCC
The DNA here is from genome assembly GCF_028390025.1 of Pseudophryne corroboree. Lineage (NCBI taxonomy): Eukaryota > Metazoa > Chordata > Amphibia > Anura > Myobatrachidae > Pseudophryne > Pseudophryne corroboree. The sequence continues at coordinate 596,768,149 of NC_086449.1, read as the reverse complement.
ATCATTGAGCTCAACAAGGTGAGCCAGAAGAATGAATTAGCTTATACGTCCCCTGGGTAACATAAGCCTCATGTTTATAGAGCCTGTAGAAGGAAAACGAGTTTTCAGCTTGGCCCATTGCGGCCACCGTTAAGAGTTATTTGCATGAACTAGGCATTTCCGGAAATCGAGCTGTGGAACGCATATGCGTTCCACCAGCGGCGCTGTAAAAGTAATTATCACACTGAGCCGAACTCAGCGACGCGGATAGCCCTGACTGCTAACCTATTAGTTTATCTATCCACACGGCAATAAGCATGTAGGGGGTGAAAGTATATAGGTAAGAAAATCGAGGAGGGGGACGCATTTGAGGCCGTCCCTGCACTTCCGGGGTAAGGGGTATAAAAGTCCTGTCAGTTTGCTAGTTACAGTTGTGGCTGTAGAAGGTGTCAGCATCTCCTGTAGAGTGGGTGAGTACTGTTATTACATCAGCATGAGCAGTTGGTAGATCTATATTATTTTGATTATTGGAGGATGAACTATGTAAACTATCCTTACAGTGATCTCCTATGTTGTCAGAGTTGCTCGGAGGTTGTGTGGCTAAGTAAGCACACCAGTAAGTATTGCAATTTAAGTTGTCACACTGGTGGTACTGGAACGAGGGGATTTATTGAAGTTTATTGAATAAGTGACCATACACATGCTGTTGTGTATATATGTGAGTGCACATATGCATCCATATATGTATGCATGTCTATATGTAAATATCTATTTACTCCCACAGAAACCTGTTAGTACTAAGTCTGACCCATCCATACAGCACATTCATTGTCTGAACAAGAGACATTGATTCCCTGAGTAAGTGGATGTTGTTCTGTTACCACAGCCATTATACGTATAAGAGAAATGTCCTAGTTCACATTGGTGTTTTATTTTTCTGGACGTGGGACTGGTGAGCACGTTTGGCCAATATAGACATAGGTGCGAGATTACATTCGAATCACGATGGGTGTCTGAGAGACCCTTATAATCAAATACTGGTGGAGTGTGGCAGTCTATATATATATATATATGTTTTGTGTTTGTTCCTTTAAGAGAATTACTCTATCTATTGTCTTTTGTCTTTTGTAGTAATCAATGTATGATGCTTTCAAAAACTGTATAAAAATCGAAGCTTGTCTTGAGAAAGATCCACGAATTAGGATCGAAACGTCGACTAATTGAGCCGAATATACACTGCAATAAAGCTGTTATGAATAAACCAGAACCGTTGACTGTTTGAACCTGATGAGTGCACCTCCATATTGTTGGACTTTGGGTTAAATATTGTGGATCCACCCTGTTTGGGGAGATTTCCACTAGGGAGCACCCTACTGTTGTTTATAGTACTGATGTGAGTGCAGGAATATACATGGTATATATATATATATATATATATCTGATGAGAAACGTAAAATTGCCAATATGCCATTCATGACACAAAGTGGAAGGAAAGGCTAAAGCCTTGGCCTATGTTCATGACTGGTGACTCAGCTTCTCATGAGGATGGAAGCCCTCCTTCCTCTCAAAAAAAAAATTAAGCTTGTTAAAGCACAGGAAAAAACAACTGTGCATTCAGAGATATCACAAATCCCCAAGGAGAGTCCTAGTATGTCGCGATTGCGATGTCTAGGCCTGACCTTCCCAAGACTGGTCAGAGGAGGAAAGAGGAGGCTCCTACAACTATTTGCACGCCCCCTGCAAGTGCTGGGAAGAGCACCAACAGTCCAGTTGCTGATATTGAGATAAAGGCTGTCACTGTAGACATACACAAGGATGAGGAGGATATTGGTGTAGCTGGTGCTGAGGAGGAAGTTGATGATTAGGATTCTGATGGTAGTGTGGTTTGCTTGAATAAGGCATCAGTGGAGACAGTTGTTGTCCGTGGGATGAGAATGCCCATTTTTATGCCTGGGCAAAATCTGAAAAAAATCCTCCTCTTCAGTGAGGAATAATTTCTCCACAAATCTGGACAACAGGAGTCAAGCCGTGTGTTGTATTTGTCAATCCATAATATGTAGGGGTAAGGACATTACTAACCTAGGAACATCCTCCCTTATACGTCACCTGTAGTGCATTCATCAGAAGTTCTTGTCAAGTTCAGAAACTTTGGGTACCAGTGCAAGCAGTCCACTGACACCTAAATCACTTCTTCCTGTTATAATCAAGCTCCTGCAAGCCATACCACCAATTCCCTTAACATCAATTTCCTCCTCAGTCAGGAATGTCAGTAGTCCTGCAGGCCATGTCACTGGCATGACTGATGAGTCCTCTCTTAACCAGGATTCCTCCAGAGGATCCTTGAGTGGAATGCTTACTGCTGCTGTTGTTGCTGCTCAGGGTCTATCATCATCCCAGAGGGGAAATTGGAAAACCATTTGTACTACTTCAATTAAGCAATTGACTGTCAAACAGTCCTTTGCGAGGAAGATGAAATATGACAGCAGTCACCCTGTTGCAAGGCATATTACTGAGGCCATAACAACTATGCTGGTGTTAGACGTGCATCCGGTATCTGCCATTAGTGCAGTGAAATTTAGACCGTTAATGGACGTACTGTGTCCCCTGTACAAAATCCTGTCTAGATTTTACTTCACTAGGAAATCGATTCCCAGACTGTACAGGGACATTAAGAAAAGTGTCTTCAATGTCCTGTGTCCACTTAACCACGGACATGTGGATAAGTGGACAAGTGGAGCAGGGCAAATTAAGGACTGCATGACTGTGACAGCCCACTCGGTAGACGTATTGCCTACTGCAGCAACAATAGCAGTGGCACCTGTAGCAGCATCTCACAAATGCCAACTCATTCCTAGGCAAGATACTCTGTGTAACACCAGTTTTCGTAAGAGGCACACCACTGACAATCTCTTACAGAAATTGAGGAACATCATCGCACAATGGCTTACCCCAATTAGACTCATGGGGATTTGTGATATCTGACAATGCCACCAATATTATGCATGCATTACATCTGGGCAAATTCCAGCACTTCCCATGTTTTGCACTTACAATTAATTTGGTGGTACAGAATTTTTTTTAAATGACATGGGCATGCAGGAGATGCTGTCAGTGGCCCAAAAAATTGCGGACCACTTTAAACATTCATCAACTGTGTGCCGAAAACTGGAGTGCCAGCAAACACTCCTGAATCTGCCCTGCCATCACCTGAAGCAAGAGGTGGTAATGAGGTGGAATTTAACACTCTATATGCTTCAGAGTATGGAGGAGCAGCAAAAGACCATTTAAGCCTATACATCCACCTACGATAAAGGCAAAGGAGGGGAAAGAACCTGACTCAAGTGCAGTGGAGAATGAGTTCCATGTTATACAAGGTTCTCCAACCCTTTGAACTTGCCACACGTACAGACACTGCAAGCTTCAGTCAGGTCTTTCCCCTCATCAGGCATTTGCAGAAGCAGCTGGAGAAATTAAAGGAGTAGCTAAGACAGAGCGATTCCGCTAAGTATGTGGGACTTGTGGATGGAGCCTTTCATTAGCTTTTCCAGGATTCAAGGGTGGTCAATCTGTTGAAATCAGAGCACTACATTTTGGCCACCGTGCTCAATCCTAGGTTTAAAGCCTACATTGTATCTCTCTTTCCGGCAGACACAAGTATGCAGAGGTGCAAGTATGCAGTCAGTACAGACACTGCAAGCTTGAGTCAGGTCTTTCCCCTCACCAGGCTTTTGCAGAAGCAGCTGGAGAAATTGAAGGAGCAGCTAAGACAGAGAGATTCCGCTAAGTATGTAGGACTTGTGGATGGAGCCCTTCATTAGCTTTGCCAGGATTCAAGGGTGGTCAATCTGTTGAAATCAGAGCACTACATTTTGGCCACTGTGCTCAATCCTAGGTTTAAAGCTTACACTGTATCTCTCTTTCCGGCAGACACAAGTATGCAGACTCAAGTGGAACATGACCTGTCAACAGCTCCTCCTTAATTTTCTCCTGCAACTGGGGCGGTGAGAAAAAGGATAACATTTCTGAGCCCACCTGCTGACGGGCAGTCAGAAGCAAGTGTTTACATCTGGTCCAGACTGAAGGAGCTGCCAGCAATTACTGACATGTCTACTGTCAATGCATATGATGCTGTCACCATTGAAAGAATGGTGGAGGATTATATGGGTGACAGCATCCAAGTAGGCATGTCAGACAGTCAGTATGTATACTGGGAGGAAAAAGAGGCAATTTGAATGCCCTTGCACAAACTGGCTTTATATAACCTAAGTTTCCCCCCTTCCAGTGTGTCCTCCAAAAGAATGTTTATTGTAGCTGGTAACCTTGTCAGCAATCAGCATAGGAGTTTTCTTCCACAAAATGTGGAGAAAATGATGTTCATCAAAATTAATTATACATTCCTCCAGGAAGACCTTTACCAGCAATTGCCTCCGGAAAGTACACAGAGACCTGTGATGGTGGATTCCATGGGGATGAATTAATACTTTGTGAGGATGAGGATGTACACAATGAAAGGGGTGAGGAATCAGAGGATGAGGATGAGGACGACATCTTGCCTCTGTAGATCCAGTTTGTGCAAGGAGAGATGAATTGCTTCTTTTTTGGTGGAGGGATTAATTGCTTATTTTTTGTGGGAGCCCAAACAAACCAATCATCTCAGCCAGAGTTGTGTGGCAGACCCTGTCGCTGAAATCATTGGTTTATTAAAGTGTGCATGTTCTGTTTATACAACATAAGGGTGGGGGGGGGGGAGTGGGGGGGTGCAATTCCATCATGCTCCTCTGTTTTTTCTTTGCATCATGTGCAGTTTGGGGCCTAGTTTTAAAACTGCCATCCTGTCTGCCACTGCAGTGCCACTCCTAGATGGGCCAGGTGTTTGTGCCGCCCACTTGTAATACTTAGCTTAGTCATCCAGCAACCTCGGTGCCCTTTGGCCTAAAAAACAATATTGTGAGGTGTTCACACTGGAAATGAGTGGAAATTAATGTTTTTGAAGTTAATAATTACCCCAAAATGCTGTGATTTAAGCTGTTTTATGGGTTTTTTTTCCAAAAATCATCCAAATCTAAAACCAAAACCCGAAAGGGTGGTTTTGCCAAAACCAATCCGAATCTAAAAAATGAGTGTAGATCCAGATCCAAAACCAAAACACAAATCCCGAAAAGTGTTCGCCGCACATCTCTATAATTTAGTAATCATAAGCGGTCATGAAAAAGGTACATTTGTAATGCTTTTTTTTTCTTTCTCTTCTGGCATTGGGGGTAATTCCAAGTTGATTGCAGCAGGATTTTTGTTAGCAATTGGTCAAAACCATGTGCACTGCAGGGGGGGCAGATATAACATGTGCAGAGAGAGTTAGATTTGGGTGTGGTGTGTTCAATCTGCAATCTAATTTGCAGTGTAAAAATAAAGCAGCCAGTATTTACCCTGCACAGAAATAAAAGAACCCACCCAAATCTAACTCTTTCTGCACATGTTATATCTGCCTCCCCTGCAGCGCACATGGTTTTGCCCAATTGCTATCAAAAATCCTGCTGTGATCAACTTGGAATTACCCCCATTGTTTGTATACAGGAGGTCATTCCGAGTTGTTCGCTCGCAAGGCGATTTTAGCAGAGTTGCTCACGCTAAGCCGCCGCCTACTGGGAGTGAATCTTTGCATCTTAAAATTGCGAACGACATATTCGCAATATTGCGATTAACACACTTCTTAGCAGTTTCAGAGTAGCTTCAGACTTACTCGGCATCTGCGATCAGTTCAGTGCTTGTCGTTCCTGGTTTGACGTCACAAACACACCCAGCGTTCGCCCAGACACTCCCCCGTTTCTCCAGCCACTCCTGCGTTTTTTCCAGAAACGGTAGCGTTTTTTCCCACACGCCCATAAAACGGCCTGTTTCCGCCCAGAAACACCCATTTCCTGTCAATCACACTACGATCGCCGTAGCGATGAAAAAGCCGTGAGTAAAATTCCTAACTTCATAGCAAATTTACTTGGCGCAGTCGCAGTGCGGACATTGCGCATGCGCACTAAGCGGAAAATCGCTGCAATGCGATGAAAGTTACCGAGCGAACAACTCGGAATGAGGGCCACAGTATCTACAAGTTCTGTTTTCTTTAAGAGCTTTGATCTCCTCATTTGCTGTATTTGTTTTAAAATATGCTAAAGGCTGCAACATATGATTTTATTTTGTGGCTTTTATATTATTCACATTATATTCTTTACATTACTTTTTTCCATTTTCAGACAAAACCTGTTTTTGTTCTTAATTTGACAATTTATTTAACATGCCCAGGGGCAGATCCAGAAGAAAATGATAGGGGGGGCACCATGGAAGGGGCAAGTACATTTGCGTGCGGCTTCGGTGCATGTAAGGTGGCGCTTCTTATACAAAGCCCACAGTTGTAGCGCTCATTATGCAATGTCCACTGTACTGGTAGTGCCCCTTATATAGACCCCATAGTAGTGGTGCCCCTTTTGCAATGCCCGTATTGCCCCCAGTAGTAATGACAAATGACAGGGGGGGGCACCGGCCCGAGTGCCCCCCCCCTAAATCCGCCACTGAACATGCCAGTGTACATTACCAAAGCTATGTTGTTCTATTTCAACAATATTACCTGTTATATACGGTAATATGCAGGGCCATAACTAGGATGGCACAGACTGTGCTTGGCACACAGCTCAAATGTCCAGTGGCCAGAGAACTTATCACCTGCGATTGCCTATGTGCTTCTATCATGCACTGCTGCTGCCAGCTGCAGCACTTCCCGCTGTAATGTATGTAGCGGTGCACCCAGCTCCTTTTCTGCTGGGTGCACCGCTACAGACAGCACTACAGCTGGCTCCCTTCTCTCAGCAAGCAGAGTCCAAATTTCAGCTCACCACACAGTGCACTGAGTGTAAGGAGAAACGTCATGACGTCTCAACCACAGTATTGAATGAGGAGCAGCAGGAGTCTGGAGCAGTGGCAGACTGCGGCAGGGAGGCAGCAGTCTTTTGAGTAATTCAGTGAGGGGGCAGTGGGGGGGGGAGTACTCACAATCTTTATTCATCAGTACTTGTCTAGTATACATATACTACTTGATCTCATCAGCTCCCTGCATCGCATCCATCATCTGTGATCCCAACCCATCATCCCTTACTGCACTCTACACCGGCCATGCCTCACCAGCCATCACTCCTATTCATGATATTAGCGGGCATCAGTGCTCTTTCTGGCACAGGACAACAAAATGTCTTTTTACAGGTCTGCTAATATGCAGCCTGTTTTGTTGTATATTTTAATCTGAAACTATTAAATCTAAATATTGTACTGGTACTGCTAATGCTACTGGTTTGTTTCCTTCTCCTAATCTATATAAACGTATTTTGTCCCATGCCTCTATCTGAGAATTTTGGCCAAATATATGCTAAGAGCCTTCTTTATACTTCTTGTTAATTGTAGAGTTCTATAGTTATTTTGTTTATCAGAATTCTTAGTGTTGAGTGTGCACCTGCATTTTCTTCTTTCTGCATGGCACTACAAGTCGTAGCATAGTAGCACCACTTATTATGTTTAAAATCAGGGTGTGCAGTCCAGCCCACCCTCCTCCCTCTGCTAGCTGAGGTCTAACCAGTGACATTTCCATACTGCAAATATTTGTCAGCTGCTGTACAGTAAATCCTTGATATTTGTCTCCAAGTATTTTTGACATTCCCCATTAAAGTTACAGTGCATAACTGCCTTCAGCCTCAATCTGCTTGGCAGTGTCTACTCATATCTCTAAATCACCCAAAACAAAGGGACTTCAGTTGAAATCTGTAAAGCACAAGTAATATTTACAACTTTAACTTGAAAGTAAGATAACTTTGAAGTAACTTCATGCTGCAAAGTATATTGCTGAAGGATTTCTTGATACAGGTTGAGTATCCCATATCCAAATATTCCGAAATACGGACTTTTTTAAATGAGAGTGAGATCGTGAGACCTTTGCTTTTTGATGGCTCAATGTACACAAACTTTGTTTAATACACGAAGTTATTAAAAATATTGTATTAAATGACCTTCAGGCTGTGTGTATAAGGTGTATATGAAACATAAATGAATTGTGTGAATGTAGGGACACTTTGTTTAATGCACAAAGTTATAACAAATATTGGCTAAAATTACCTTCAGGCTGTGCGTATAAGGTGTATAGGTAACATAAATGCATTCTGTGCTTAGATTTAGGTCCCATCACCATGATATCTCATTATGGGATGCAATTATTTCGAAATACGGAAAAATCCCATATCCAAAATACCTCTGGTCCCAAGCATTTTGGAAAAGGGAGACTTGACCTGTATCATTTATGCTGTAAAGTTCATGTAAAATACATTTTCATTTGTTATCCTCATGAACAATGGGATATTCATTGGAAAAACAGTATGAGTATGTCTATTATGTGGTCATATATTCATACAAAAAATCTGTGCAACATATTTGGGGGAGATTTACCAAAGCTTGGAGAGAGATAAAGTACAAACCAATCAGCTACTAATTGTCATTTTTCGGTCATTCATCGTTGGTTCTCCGTCGCTTTGCAATGCAAGTCAATTTGGACGATGATCGATCATCATTCAGATCGATCATTGTAAAAATTGAATGGCAAGTGTGTAGGGAACTTTAGTCATATGCAAGATATACAGACTGTATGTTACATTTAAAGTGTACATTTTAATTTGACTAAATGGAATTGCAATGTGTCTGTATAAACATTTAACAAATAATAGAGAAATACTTACGTATAACATGATGCTCGGTATTCTGGACTTTTACAGCAAAGCCATCAGATGGCTTTACTTCATATAGTTTTGATTGTGCTTGAAAACTTGGAATCATTTTAAAATGTAAATTTTGCATAATTGCAATATTATACAGCATGCGGCACAGTAAAATACTTTGACATATTTTTGCTGGATTGTATGTAATCACTTCTCCTGTATAATCAAAGCATCCACAGTGTCCTTTTAGGATGCTGTATGTTTGCACAACCACATATGGTCTTAAGCCATAAGATTCAATTTTAGTTATATTTACACATTTTTCTGGATCAGTTTTTTTTTGTATAATACCGCATACTGCATTCCCTGGAAAAGAAAAAAAGAAACATAAGACAGTAGAATTTTTATAACAGAAAATATTTATTTTAATTACAATTTTTGATGTCTTATACATTATAAGGTATATATATATATATATATATATATATATATATATATATATAGTCCAGCCAGTACTCGGCACTCCCATGTATAAACAGCAAAACTTGGTCCGGTGCCCTCATAACTGCATGGCAGCAGTAAATATAGAATCCTCACCAGCGGCACGCAGGACACAGTCACAGAGACATTGAATGGATATCAACTTTTCAAACCTTTACTTGCTTTTCGTCAGGATACAGATACCTGGTGAGGATTCTATATATAATATATATATATATATATATATATATATTTATATATATTATATTTTGATATTTCTATATATCCTATAATTATTGCTATATAACAGTAATAAAGAAACGATGGTAAGGGCCAATTCTCTGGACTAGGTAAAAAGATGTTAAATCATGTATTGTGTTCTGATGTTTCAGTATGGCACAGCTCGCTTTCCTCTGCATCCCACATGTATTATTCTGTTTTTCATAGGTCTCAAATCCCAAGAATGCATTATTAGCTGTCTTCACTTTTTACATGTGTGTACCATGGCTATAAACATTGTGTGCATCCGATCTTCTGTCACAAAATGTACAGTATGTACAGTATGTGATAAGCACATACAGAACCAAATACATTATGTTTTAGGATGTTGCTTTAGCCACAGCAATTTTACAAAAATCCTGTAGGGAATCAGAAAAATGTGCAAAGGAATAGAAAATAAAATAAGTAATGTAATAAGCTATGAAAAGCATGTATTTCACTGTTATGTAATCATATTGTATATATGGATAATATACTTGAAATTCTGCTGCTGGTTTTATTTAAGCTCTATGGAAAAAAAAAAGTTTATTTCATGTGCTCTCTACAAAGAAAAAAAGTTAGGAGTTCTTTGTTGTTTGCTAATTAACAACTTTTATGTTTTATTATGTATCCTTCACTTTCCCTGCATTTATTGGGGTCAACATATGTCTCCACATCATTGTTGCGGTGCTACTATCCCAAATATAAGTGTATAGTTGGTAGCATTTACCCCTTTATTGTTTGTCAATGTTATATCAGTATTTAAATAATATACACAAATATATAAAAACAGACAAAGAAAAAAAACAATTTAAAGTTTATGCAATCAGATGATTGTATAGCAGAGAAAAACAGAAAAGAAATATAATTTGCATTATTTATAATTGAAAATATAACATTGTATGCTTTCCTCTGTGACAGTCCGCATGCAGAAATGCTGGTTGTGGCAGTGGGAGCATTGTAATTCATTACAGAATTAGGAGTTGTGCGGCATATACAATATATAAACCATGCACACACAAAAAAATAATGTTATTTTATTTCATTGTGAACAATTGCAATAAAACAATAAGTTCACAAAGTTAGCATTTCTATTACTGTATGTTTGCAATGGCAGTAAAGGTTGAAACTTATGTTCTTGCTTATTTTCTTGGTTACTGTTTATTGTATCATTTGTAAGTATTCTATTTTTTTATTTTTATTAACTATTGGATATCTTATCATGATTATTATACAAGACAAGCTATATCATAAAACCTGAAGTCAGAATTTAAATTTATATAAATCAAACTTGGTTTTGCCATTTAAATTATTGGTGCTTTATATCTAGCAGCCAAACCTTAAAAAACATATGGGTGCCTGAAAATTGCAGGCTATTACCTCACGGTTGGACTTACTGAATTTAGTAAGCTAGTATTGTGTGATCAAATATGCTCTAAAATTTAGGATCTAGGGGGTCTTTGTACTAAGCCTTGTAGAAAGATAAAGGGGGTCATTCCGAGTTGTTCGCTCATTGCCGATTTTCGCTATACCGCGATTAGTCGCTTACTGCGCATGCGCAAGGTTTGCAGAGCGCATGCGCTTAGTTATTTACACAAAAGGTAGGTATTTTACTCACGGCATTACGAGGATTTGTCATCGTTATGGTGATCGTGCTGTGATTGACAGGAGGTGGGTGTTTCTGGGCGGAAACTGGCCGTTTTCTGGGAGTGTGCGAAAAAACGCTGGCGTTTCTGGGAAAAACGCAGGAGTTTCTGAAGAAACGGGGGAGTGCCTGGGCGAACGCTGGGTGTGTTTGTGACGTCAAACCAGGAACGAAACTGACTGAACTGATCGCAATGTAGGAGTAAGTCTGGAGCTACTCAGAAACTGCTAAGAAATTTCTATTTGCAATTCTGCTAATCTTTTGTTTGCAATTCTGCTAAGCTAAGATACACTCCCTGAGGGCGGCGGCTTAGCGTGTGCAATGCTGCTATAAGCAGCTAGCGAGCGAACAACTCGGAATGAGGGCCAAAGTGAACAAGATGAAATACCATTGAACCAGCTCCTGTTGTTGTTTTTCAAGCACTGTTGCCCAAATGTATAAAGCGTTAACAAGAGATAAATAGGAGATGCATAAAGAGAGATAACTGACCAGCCAATCAGCTTCCTAACTGTCATGCAACAGGCTGTGTTTGAAAAATGACAGTTACAGGTAAAAGCTGGTTGGCTGGTCATTTATCTCTCCTTATGCATCTCAGATTTATCTCTTAACACTTGATACATTCGAGCCAAAGCCTGTAACATGGCAGTTAAGAGCTGATTGGCTGGCACTTTATCTCTGTCCACTTTATCTCTCCCCAAGGCTTAGTAAATAGACCGGTAGGTATTTTATTTATATAATCTTCTTTAATAACAACAATATCAGAATAATTGCTATATATTTTTAAGACATGTGCACTTTTACCATCTGAATACATAAGACCCATCATGTTGGGAAAACATTGTTTTTGTCCTATGTCTTGTTGACAAGCAGAATGTACCATACTTTAGTTTCTCTTTAGTCTTTTCCCGTTATGATCCTTCCACCTGTATACAGCTTCCTACCAGCTTTTACATTCAGGGCGGGATGTACTAAAGCGAAAATGTGGTAAAACCACCAATTTTCTGGGGTTTTACTGCATTTTCATATGTACTAACCCCCCATGATACCCTATGCCGCCGTTCTGCGCTGCTCACGATGAGCTCTCCGGCATACCTCCGTCTAGTAACCGTCTACGATGCTGGTGCTGCCCCCCCACCACCACCTCCTCCCCATGCAGCACAGCCATTTGTCCTTCTGGCTGCAGAGGGGAGGAGTAGGAGCACGGGTAATCCCAGCACATGTCACCTCCTGGGTCTGGGAGGTGGCAGAGACCCCTGCCGACCCCTGCAGACCTCACAACCAACATCACGGGGGCCTCTGATACTGCATTGTGATGTTAATCACATATGTTAGTACATATGCGATTAACATCACACCGGTAGGCGGCAAGGAAAAGCAATGTACTTTAATACATCCCACCCTCAATGTTCTATGTACAGTAAATACTGTAACTGTAGTGAAAGAGGAAGATTAATGGATTGGCAGATATTTTAAGCAATATTCAATTAGCCACAGTGTATTGTTGGATCCACCAGGTACATGGGCGGGGGTTGGTTTACTCTTTCCCAGCGGCTGCTATCGTCAGCAGCCGCTGGGTGGGGGTCCTGCTGTGCTGACCAATCAGCAATGATGGGCAGCACGGCAACACTGAGGGGAAGGTGCAGGGAGGCAGAGGGACCTTCCAGTCCCCTCTGAGAGCAGCATTGGAGAGAGGTTTCCATTCCCTACTGCTGCTAACACTGTCTATCTGACTGGTCGCATCCTGTGCGACCAGGTCAGATAAGACACTTGCTAGTATGGTCACATCTGATGCGACCATGCCAGGCAAGTTGTTAAGGAACTTTGGCCATTAGAGGAAAATGTTATTTTGCAATCAACCTTGAATTAGGCCCTTTGTACTCAATTGAATTCCTCTGACATTTGATAACACATTTAATAAAGCATCTAGCAAAGGTAGTGTTTCAGAATGCTTGCTGAGATCTATCTCTTGTTTTAAGACACAAATCCAAAATTGTACCGGAAAGAATATTATATTTATTTCTTTATAAAGCTTACATTTTATGGGGGGAAAAATGTAGGGTTAGAGCACAATTGGCAGAATAAAGCTTTCCCCTATCTAGAAGTGTTTAAAGTACTGAATAAATACGTAATAGAATACATATCACAAACATGTTTTGAATGTGAGATATTTCATGGTCATAAATCTTCATGTCATTCTAGGAAATACTTATTGTAGAATAAAGGAACTTACCAAAAAAGCTGCAGGAAATCAGCACAAAGACAAAAGTGTTTGTCATGGTTCTCTTTTTAGGGTGACTGTAATGGCTAAACATTTCACACTAGTTTTATGTCATACTTTATTTACTTTAGAAGAAGATTATCATATTATATTACTAAAAGTGCTCCTGTATTTACTGTCTACACACTTTTGTGATACCTCCAACTAAAGTAGGTTTGTCGAAAAAGTAATATAATACTGTGTTAGAACAATCTTTGCTTCTTACGTTTTGAGTTCATTATTTACCATTCTGCTTATTATTAAATGTTTTAGCATATAAAGGTCATTCTTAAAATTATGTACAGAAATCCTATGTATGGAAATCTTAAACTGCCTATGTGCAAAAAGTTTGAAGGGATGATAATAAAGGTATCTTCATTTAGTTGCTTAGATTGCATTGTACTAAGTCAAAGTCTGCTGCATTATGTAGGCTATATTTCATTAAAGTATAACATATTTAGATACAAGAGGTACAGAACATAAAGTAATCACAAATATATGCCAGATTTGTATGCATAGTATCAAGCCTTAGGTATGGTGAAGCAGAATGTGGGTGGATAGGGGTGTTTCCTCATACAGTAAGCAAAGCTCAGTAGAGTGTGTTCATGCAAAGTGTGATGGTAGGACAGTATAATGAGGATGTGGATATTGAGACAATAGCTGAAAGATTTATGGTTGAATTCAGGGACAGCAACTGGAATCTTGGGGTCCAGTACACTCATATTTTTGGAGCCCCCACCACTCCCCAGTAGGTAAAGACTGGTTGACCATTGGCTCACCCCCTTCTCCCTCCATATGTCTCTCAAGTCTCACCCCCTGTCACCCTGATCCACACTGTGTCAACAACAAAATAACCTTTATTGCGCCACTTGAATGTCAAGTTTCTGTAGCTGCCTATATCCTGCTGAATATACCTGTAGCATGCAGAGTGCAGCACCATTGCATAAGCAAGGGGGACACATGAACTGGGCTTCTGATATTCCAGAGGGGCCAGGGCTCCTCAGAATCTGGTAGCACAGTACATGTGTCCGCTGTGTACCCCTGTGTCATCAGATCTGGTTGAGGGAGAGTTTGGCATGCAGGGTAGGGCATTCCATATGTTGGGAGCATCACATGAGAAGTCTTAGAAATGAAAAGAAAGCTGTGAAAAAAACAACACATTTTTACATACAATATGTACAATGTTCCATTAATATTGTGTACAAGTTTATTGTTTAATCCTAGAGATAACAGTATAATATACCACTATACATACAGAAAAAAATCTATTCTAGGGGCATGGCCTGACTAGCTGGGGAGGCAGACATCCTTTGGGAGAGCTCCAGGTTGGCCTTGCTAATTATTTATATTTCTGCACCCTACCTCATATGTGAGGGACCCTGGGACACCTCTCCTCATCTCCTGCACCTGGTGTCCTATTGGGGGGTAAGGTTGCTGAGCCAGGGAGCATTCTTCAAGCTACCCATCCATTCTAAGCCAGAGACTCAATTTACATGTGGAGCTGTCCCAAACTTCTGTTGGGAGAAGATGGAGATGCTCATGCTGCACTGCTGCCTGATACTCCCTCTCCTGTTCTCCTCCACTAGGACCTGACTGCCAGACCCTGCTGCCCATCTACCTAAGTTTGCAGCTGCAGCCTGCTTCACTCACAGTAGGGGCTGATGGGTGAAGGTCCGGTCCAGAGCTCCTGCATGCGGCAGTCATCCACCTGTCTATAGCAGCCTATCTACCAAAGCAGGGTGATCAAGCAAGGCAGCACTTGAGTTACTGGCAGGCCTGTGCCCAGCACTCACCACCTGAGAAGTTGATGCTTTTTCCGGATGGATCTGAAGTGACTGTGGCACACCCACCCACCATTATCAATCCATCAGGTTGCTTTATGTAGCCCCAGAGGCATTGGATTCTACTCCAACAGCAATAGAAGTTGCCTATCTGTTAAGAAAGGTGTCAGCTTGCTTTGCACAGTGAATTCTTATGACTACAGCTGCAGCAGTCCTTGTATCTACAACCCTTCTATGGGAAGTGTTTATTATCACTCGCTTGGCCTTCTTACTGGCTGCCGACTCAGGCTCATGGTTACACTGTACTGTGTCTATGTAGTCAATCCCAGTTGGTGCCCTCCACTCGGGACTTAATGTTATCATTTATGATGCCTCCCCAAATGGGCTAACTACCCTAACACCCATGCAGTAATATCATAGTGTCTGGCTGTTGCAACTCTCCTGTCTGCCTACTGGATTTTGGATACCTTCTCAGTGTTTCTTAGGATTACCTTCCCTATTTGCATGCCAATGAAATGTGGGAGTAAAACTTCTCACTTGCCTGCTCCTGTTCAATTCCCTAAACCTACTACCTTGAGTCAGAATCACTGTACCCCAACTTGACTGCATGTGCAGTTAATCGATAATCGGTCACCTTGCGAATTCGTACAACAGTGATCATGTCTGAATTAGGCCCATAGTTAAAAAAAAATAATGTGAAGATAAAAATTTGTATTAAACTGTATGTCAAGATTAGAGATGTGCACCAAGCCCGATGTTTTGCCAAAACCGCCCTTGCATGTTTTGGTTTTGGATCTGTATTTTTTTATAAAAAATCGTAAACACAGCTAAAAGCACATACTGTAATTTAGACATGTTTTTGTACCAACAGTATTATTAACCTCAATAACATTAATTTCTAGTTATTTCCATTCACGTTTGACCACCTCAAAACTCACAATATTGTTTCATCCAGATTAGGCCAAAAGGTTGCACCATGGTAGCTGGGTGACTAAGCTAAGTGACAGCAGTGGGCGACACAAACATGTGGCAGTTCAACTTACAGCATGGCGTCATTTAGGAAACATTGTCGCAGACAGGATGGCAGTTCCCCCTAAATACTGTACTATCTCTTGCTTGAGCTGATGGCAGGGCAAATTCAATAGTTCTTCGACAGGCACTTGCTGAATATCAAAAAATGTCCCAAAATTTTTCAGGCCACAGACAGCATCTCCACAACCCTGTCATTTAAAAAAAAATTGCACCACCATATTAATTGTGTGAGCAAAACAGGTGACATGTTGGATTTCATCCAGATGTAATGCTCTCACAATATTGGTGGCATTGTCCGAAATCACAGTGGGCTGTTACAGTCTTTAGTTTGCCCTGTTCTGCTTGTCCACATGTATGTGGATAAGTGGATAATGGGTACAGTGTCATTTCAGAAGACACTAATTTTTTATCATCCTTGTACACACTTGTAATTGCTTTTCTAGTGAAGGGAAGGTGGAAGGTTCCATGCCAGACCCTTCCAATTAGACATCCCGAACAAGTGGTCCGGTTCTCATCTTCAGATTCACTGGATGATTTAGCTGTCACCCCAGGCCAAGATTTCACTCCTGTGGTGGCTACAGTCTTCCAACCCCCTAGAAGGCTTCAGGATTCAGCATTGGATCCTCCTCACGACAGATGCGAGTCTAAGAGGATGGGTAGCTGTCACCCAAGGGGCGCAGTTCCAGGGCAGGTGATCTGCCCAAGAGGCCATACTTCCAATCAATATTATGGAACTTCGGGCTATCCACAATGCTCTGCTTCAGGTGTCTCATCTACTATGGGATTGGGCAATCCAGGTGCAGTCGGACAACATCACAGTGGTGGCGTCCATCAATCGACAAGGAGGGACAAAAAGCAGGGCCTACATGCGAAAAGTGTCAAGAATACTCCTCTGGGCAGAAAGAAGTGCAAGAGTGTTGTCCGCAATCTTCATTCCGGGAGTGGACAACTGGGAGGTGGACTTCCTAAGTCGCCACGATCTCCACCCGGGGGAGTGGGGACTACACCCTCAGGTGTTCCAACTGATCATCGACAGGTGGGATTGCCCACAGATCGACTTGATGGCCTCTTGTCTCAACAAGAAGCTTCACTGCTATTGTTCATGAACCAGGGACCCTCAGGTGAGCACAGTGGATGCATTGACTTCACCTTGGCCTTACCAGCTGGTCTACCTGTTTCCTCCGATTCCTCTGAATCCAAGGGTGCTCAAGCAGATCGGACATCAAAGAGTGGAAACAATCTTGATTGCCCCATATTGGACCCGAAGAGCATGGTACATGGCTCTCCTGCACTTGTCTGTAGAGGACCCTTGGCCTCAACCACTAAGAAGGGATCTTCTTCAACAAAGACCATTCATCTACCTGGACTTATGGCGGCTTTGTTTGATGGCATGGAAGTTGAGGGAACATCATAGCTCACAAAGGGCTTTCCAAAAAGGTCATTGCCACTATGGTGCAAGCCAGAAAACCTGTGACTTAAAAACACTATCATCATATCTGGCAGAGATATGCCTTGTGGTGCGAGGAACACAAATATCCCTCTGCAGATTTCTACTTGGGAAGGTTCCTCCATTTTCTGCAGGCTGGAGTGGATAAAGGCTTGTGTATGGGATCCATTAAGGTCCAGATTTCAGCACTTTCCATCTGCTTTCAGAAGAAGTTGGCTCTCTTGCCAGAAGTTCAGACCTTCTTGCAAGGGGTGCTTCACATACAACCTCATTTCGTGCTGCCTACGGCACCTTGGGATCTGGATGTAGTGTTACGCTTTCTACAGTCCTCCTGGTTTGAACCTCTGACGACAGTAGAAGAGAAGTGCCTCCCGTGGAAAATGGACATGTTACTGGCCCTGGCTCCTGCTAGGCATGTCTCAGAATTGGGGGCCTTGTCGTGCAAAAGTCTGGTCTTTTACGAGAACAGAGCAAAGCTCAGGACTAGATGGCAGTTCCTGCCGAAGGTGGTCTCCACGTTTCACTTGAATCAACCTATTGTGATTCCATTCGGTTCTGACACTTCTGCTCTTCTGGAGGCACTGGATGCATTGCGAGCCTTGAAAATCTATGTCAAGAGGACGGCTCGGATAAGAAAGATGGATTCCTTGTTCGTGCTGTTTGATGCATGGAAAAAAGTGTTGCCATGCTCCAAAGCAGTCCATTGCTCATTGGATTAGGCTTACTATCCAACAAGCCTATGCATCGACAACCTTACCAGTTACACAGTTTCTGAAGGCCCACTCTACTAAATCAGTGGGTTCTTCCTGGGCGGCTGCCCATGGAGTCTCGGCCCTGCAACTATGCCAAGCTGCTACCTGGTTGGGGACGAACACCTTTGTGAAGTTCTACAAATTTGATACCCTGGCCTAAACAGGATACTGTTAGGCGACGCGGTCCGGGACTTCCTCCCGGCCCGGCACCTAGCAACTAGCGACGCCGAGCGCGCTGAGCCGCCGGGTCCCTAGCAACGCTAGGACGCCATGCGCGCTGAGCTGCCGGCTCCCTAGCAACGCTAGGACGCCGGGCGCGCTGAGCCGCCGGGACCCTAGCAATGGGGACGCCATGGGCGGACCGCGTTCCCCATTGCAGAGTTGATTAGTTAACTGTGCACACATGTTTCTGGTCGTGCAGCAGGGCAGCTGCACGACATTCATTGTAATCAGGCTCTGGACTCTGATTGGAGGATTCCCTGCTAAAAGCCTTCTCAGTGCCTCACACAGACGCCGGTCATAGTTTCCTGCATGCTGCTCATGTTTGGTGAACGTCTGTTCCTGGTCTGCTGTACCCAGTCATTCCAGTCCTCTGAGTTCCTGAGTCTTGGTGTTTGTCATCTCATCCCATGGAATTCTCCTGGTCCTCATTTACCTGCGACAGTCTTTAGAGGATCTCATTTGGTTTCGTGAGTGGCGTGCTGCGGCCTAGGCCGCTTTTATATTGTGTTTTGGTTTTGGAGCATTTGCGGAGGTTTCCGTTTCCACAGTCCTCTCCGGAACTCGGCGGTGCCGTGTAGGAGAGTGGACAAGTGGAGTATTTTGGTTGTTCTTTTCCCTGGCGGTAATCCGCGCATACTTTAGTTTTAGGTTTGTTAGTAGCCCCTGGCCTTGTTGTTTAGTTAGAGGGCCCCTTGTTATCACCCTGTCTTGGTTCACTCTTTGTCTCTCATTAAGACCTGAGGGGGCATCGGAGTTGGGCAGACGTAATCCGCCCTTCAAACACGGCTGCCATGGGCTCAAGCAACCGTAGTCTCGCAAGAGTGTACTGACAGCACGGGCGAGACAATGGAGATAGGGTGCCAGGGGCTACTCCCATTCATTTCCCCTTTCCCAGCATTACGTTCTGGTATTCAGGTCCTTTCATATAAGATCACCCCAGACCTGAGTATTAAGAATCATAACAGATGCCCAGTTTGGGCAGACGGTGCTGCAGTTGTCTCTACATGTTCCCGCCCATTCTGGAAGCTTTGGGACATCACCATCATGCTAATTCTGTCCCCAATATCCCTTATGGATGCTAGAGAAAATAGGATTTTGAATAAATCCTTTTCTCGTAGTCCATAAGGGATGTTGGGGGTCATTCTGAGTTGATCGCATGTTGCCGATTTTCGTGGCGCAGCGATCAGGTTACTACTGCGCATACATATGCACCGTAATGTGCATGCGCGTCGTACGGGTACAAACAGCATTGTTGCTGTGCAATGCTTTTAGCAACGATTCCATTTGCACCGCCATTCGCAAGGAGATTGGCAGAAAGAGGCCGTTTATGGGTGTCCACTACCATTTTCTGGGAATGGTAGGGAAAACACAGGCGTGTCCAGGCATTTTTTTAGGGCGGGTGTCTGACGTCAATTCCGGCATCGGACAGGCTGAAGTGATCGCAAGGGCTAAGTAAGTTCAGAGCTACTCAGAAACTGCAAAAAACTTTTTCGTCCCGCTCGGCTGCACATGCGATCGCACACTTGCAAAGTGAAAATACACTCCCCCGTGGGCGGCGACTATACGTTTGCACGGCTGCAAAAAGTATCTAGCGAGTGATCAACTCGGAATGAGGGCCTTTGGGCGCCCGTCTCTGTGTGGTGACTTTCTGCAGGTTCTCTGTTATGTGTTCCTGTGCAGCTGTTGTGGTTAATGTTTCCGGACTTTGCTGGCTAAGTTATGTATTGATGTGCTGGTGTTCAAATCTCACCACACCTGCTATTGTTATATTCCTTCTCTCAAGTATGTCATTCTCCTTCGGGCACTGTTTTACCTATAACTGAGCTGTAGGAGGAGGCATAGAGGGGAGGAGCCAGCACACTCAGTGGAAGAAATTGAAAGTGCACTGGCTCCTTTGGAACCGCCTATACCCCATCGTACTAATTCTGTCCCCAATATTCCTTATGGACTACGAGCAGGGACGGATTGGGAACAAAAAGCGGCCCTGGAAAATTTGTACTAGTGGCCCCACATGGGCAGCACCAGAGGTGTAAGGTCTAGCCATGGGCCATGGAAGCAGCACCCTCCCCCCAAGACTTTCCAGATAGTGGGCATGTCCAGCATCAAGGGGGAAGTTAAAAAGAAATAAAATTAAATGTTATGAGCACATTATATGATACACCTTCAGAATTTAGGAAACTATATCACTCTTTAGAAAGATATATTTTCTTGCTTATTACACCAACTGTATCCCAATCACTATTCACTCAATCTTATATGTCAGCCAAGCAGGCAGACAGAGCATACACTAGATCATCTGAAATCACAGGCAAAGTAATATTCATATATGCAAATTATTTTGCATCTTATTCATTATGTCTATAAAAAGGACCACATGTGCTCAAACAAAAAAGGCCCCATGGGTGCGTCGTCCCACCGGGAATCTTCCCTATGGACCCTATGACCAATCCACCTCTGACTACGAGAAAAGGATTTACAGGTAGGTATTCAAAATCCTATTTTTAAACCAGACTATTGGCCAAAAGTAATAGAGTGAGAGCTTCAGAAAGTGGTATATTTGGTAAGGTTTTTAAGGTTTTTTTTTAAAGTGGCAATCATTTACACTGCAAAACCAGGGTGATCTTGCTGTGTAAATAATTGGCAGTTTAAAAAAATCTGCAAAACCTTACCAAATCTCTCACTTTTTGAAACTCTCCCTCTATTACATTTTTACAGATGGTGAGATTATGAGAATTCAGTTTAGATTAAATGTAAAAATGTGTTGTTCTATGGTGACACCCAGTGGTATTTCTTGGAAAAGCAAAATATGATTCTAACAAGTAGTTTCTGATTACTTAGTTTCTAATATAGTGTCAAATTTTAAAATCAGTATTGATAACATGTTAGTAGAAAGTACTGCTTATCCTATTATTTGAGTTCAGTCTATTCAATCTTAAACATTACAAGAGGATGAAACTAATATTATATTTACAATTACTTCGCATTCCAGAGCTTAGTAAAACTGATAGATTCACAGCCCCTATATATACCTCTGATATATGTGTCTGCTATCAGTAATGAAGGGAATGCAGAAGAGATTAAGTTATCTTCTGCGGTCACTCCATTCTAAGGATACTTAATATTTGTGGGTGTCCCCCCGAAAATTGTTATTTTGGGGGAATATTCTGCAAGTATTATTTAATAGACTCCTAAATCTGATTTGTGATCAAAGATAAAGGAAATAAACAAAAATAAATAAACCCTGTAACTTTGCACGTGCACAAAACATGTTACAATGCAAGTGGTGCAAGTATATATATATTTTTTGCAGGGTACATACTGGCTACTGTTGCATGTAGCTCACACATGTTGGACAGATTTATTTATACACTGCAATGTAGATTTGATTCTTGACATGCTCCTCTCAAGTCTAAATCTCTCTGCACATTTTAAATCCACCCTACCTGTAGTGCAACATGACTTTACCAAGGTGCAAAGTTACTTGCTCATTTTGCTTTGCCAGTCACTCTGAATCGGCCCCTAAATGTGGAATCCTATAAAATTGCCACAAAAATTATGCTTTGCCAGACATTTGTCAGATTAAAGAGCTAGAGTAAACACATTTACCATGTTTAAGGTAAACAAGAGAGATTGCACCTTAGGACCTGATTCTGATTTGGAAGAAAAGCAAAAAAGCAAATAACTTATCTGTAACAAACCCAGTGGCATAACTACCGAGGGTGCAAGCGTGCAGCTGCTGTGGGGAGGCTGCAGCTGCATAGAGGATGCAGCAGGGGCGGTCTCTACCTTGCCGCCTCTGAGTGCTGAGATTCGCAGGCATTTAGTGGGTGGGGCCTAATGCCTGGAAGTGCCCGTCCCCATTTGAGACCTCTCCCTCCTTGACACACTCTCTCTCTTGCTCATCTCTCTCTCTCTCTTTACTCTCTCCATGACACTGTCTATCTCACCCTGATACTGTTTCTCTCCCTCCCTCTTCCTGACACTCTCTCCCTCGCTCTCCATGATTTTGTCTCTCTCCTGCTCTTCCTGACACTGTCTCTCTCTCCCTATCAGTCTCTCTCTCTCGCCAACACTGTCTCTCTCTCTCCCCCTCTCTTTCTCTCTGACAATCTCTCTCTCCTCCTGATGCTCCCTCTCTCTCCCTGACACTGTCTCTCTCTCTCTCACTGACACAATCTCTCCCTGACTCTCTCTCCCCGACATTCTTCCTCCCTGATACTCTATTTCTCTCTCTCCCTGACACCCTCTCTCTATCTCTCTCTCTCTCTCTCTTTCTTTTCTCTCTCTCTATCATTCTCTCTTTACTTGTCTGTCTCTCCTTCTTTGTCTCCCTGACACTCACTCTTACTCTCTCTTTCTCCCCTTTTTCTCTCTCCCTCCCTGACACTCTCTCTCTCACTCCCCTTTGTTCCCCTCCCTCTCTTCCTCCTCACCTTTTCTCTCTCTCTCTGACACCCTCTCTCTCTGACACTCTCCCCCTCCCTGTCACTGTCTCTCTCTCTCCCTCCCTCTCTCTCACCCTGACACAATCTCTCTCTCCCTCTCTGCCTGACTCTCTCTCCCTGATACTCTCTTTCTCTCCCTGACACCCTCTTTCTCTATGTCTCTCTCCCTCTCCCTCTTTCTCTCCCTGACACTTTCTCCGCCCTCCTCCCTGACACTCTCTCTCTCACTCCCTCTTGCTCCCATTCTCTCTCTGACATACTATCTCTCTTTCTCCGACATACTCTCTATCCATGATGCCCTCTCTCTTTCCCCTCTCATCCCTCTCTCTCTCTCTCATTCCCTCTTTTTCCATGAAACCCTCTCTTTTTCCCTGACTCTCCTCTCTTTCTCTCTTGTCTTGTTCCTCTCTCTCCCCCTGACACCCTTTCTGTCTCTTACTCCCCTCACTCTCACTCTCTCTCCTGCTCCCCTCACAAGCATTGTAATGACAATGGCAGGGGGGCTAGCTTTCAAAATTTTGCTATGGGGCCCACAAAGTTCTAGTTATGACCCTGAACAAATCATAGGCCTAATTCAGACCTAATCGCTGTGCTGCTAATTTTGCTATCCTGCGTTCAGATAGTCTCTGCCCAAGGGGAGTGTAAATTCGCATGTGCAAGTGTGCAATCACATGAGTATGCCATGCTAAAAATGTCCCTCAGTCAGCAGACAGCTGCAAATCCATTCACTCACCATCAAATGTATTTACCACTGCATGCAGTCAGTGCGCAGCCCAGGACTTACACCTAAGGTGTGATGAGAACATGCTGATCGGGTCCAGAGCTGACGGCATATACCCTCCCTGAAAACACTTGTCAATGCCTGTATTTTCCCTGACACTCCCAAAAAAACGGTCAGTTACCACCCGCAAATGGCGTCTTCCTGACAATCAGCTTGCGAATCTCTGTGCAATTAAAATGTGTGTGCATTTCCATGCTGACTGAAGAAGCAGTAAAACGCCTTAAAATACTGCCAACCAGTATTGCCAGGCAGCTATCACTCAGCTACCTTGGCTATTTGTTAATAGTAAATTGTTATGAAAAATACATTTTATATCTGTTATAAGTGGCAATGTAAGTGGCCCATAGCAATACAGGGGCTAACCTTTTGGTGACCCTGTCAGCTCGGACAGGGAGTGTTGGCGCCACCTTCCCCAGAGTGTTTCTCCCCCATGACCAGCAACAGCGTAGCCCAGGAAAACTGGCCCCTAGCTATTGGGGGGGGGGGGGTCGCAGGGTAGACTGTCCAGGGGGTGGGCTGTTGCTAGGGCCCTAGGAGCCAGTGACCACTGAGGACCAGAGGCGTAGCATGGAGACATGACACCCGGAGCAGGTCCATGTCATGACGCCCCCATCCACCACCACACATACATACATACATAGATTCACACACATTTAGGCACAGACATACATAAACACACACATATACACAGATATATACACATACACAGATAGATATATATATATATATACACACACACACACACACACACACACACAAATACACAAATATACACACAGATATACATACACACATATACACAGATATATACACACACACATACAGTATATACACACAAATATACACAGTTAACAGGAGACTTGCTAGAATGTGCTCTGCTACAAAAATCCATCAACGACCAACTCCAGGCTTATGCAAAAACAACAAATACCTTTTAATCAGGTATCTCAAAAACAAAGATATACATAAAACAAAGATCACTGTCTTTAGTAGAGATGAGCGCCTGAAATTTTTCGGGTTTTGTGTTCTGGTTTTGGGTTCGGTTCCGCGGCCGTGTTTTGGGTTCGAACGCGTTTTGGCAAAACCTCACCGAATTTTTTTTGTCGGATTCGGGTGTGTTTTGGATTCGGGTGTTTTTTTCAAAAAACACTAAAAAACAGCATAAATCATAGAATTTGGGGGTCATTTTGATCCCAAAGTATTATTAACCTCAAAAACCATAATTTACACTCATTTTCAGTCTATTCTGAATACCTCACACCTCACAATATTATTTTTAGTCCTAAAATTTGCACCGAGGTCGCTGTGTGAGTAAGATAAGCGACCCTAGTGGCCGACACAAACACCGGGCCCATCTAGGAGTGGCACTGCAGTGTCACGCAGGATGTCCCTTCCAAAAAACCCTCCCCAAACAGCACATGACGCAAAGAAAAAAAGAGGCGCAATGAGGTAGCTGTGTGAGTAAGATTAGCGACCCTAGTGGCCGACACAAACACCGGGCCCATCTAGGAGTGGCACTGCAGTGTCACGCAGGATGGCCCTTCCAAAAAACCCTCCCCAAACAGCACATGACGCAAAGAAAAAAAGAGGCGCAATGAGGTAGCTGTGTGAGTAAGATTAGCGACCCTAGTGGCCGACACAAACACCGGGCCCATCTAGGAGTGGCACTGCAGTGTCACGCAGGATGTCCCTTCCAAAAAACCCTCCCCAAACAGCACATGACGCAAAGAAAAAAAGAGGCGCAATGAGGTAGCTGTGTGAGTAAGATTAGCGACCCTAGTGGCCGACACAAACACCGGGCCCATCTAGGAGTGGCACTGCAGTGTCACGCAGGATGTCCCTTCCAAAAAACCCTCCCCAAACAGCACATGACGCAAAGAAAAAAAGAGGCGCAATGAGGTAGCTGACTGTGTGAGTAAGATTAGCGACCCTAGTGGCCGACACAAACACCGGGCCCATCTAGGAGTGGCACTGCAGTGTCACGCAGGATGTCCCTTCCAAAAAACCCTCCCCAATCAGCACATGATGCAAAGAAAAAGAAAAGAAAAAAGAGGTGCAAGATGGAATTGTCCTTGGGCCCTCCCACCCACCCTTATGTTGTATAAACAAAACAGGACATGCACACTTTAACCAACCCATCATTTCAGTGACAGGGTCTGCCACACGACTGTGACTGATATGACGGGTTGGTTTGGACCCCCCCCAAAAAAGAAGCAATTAATCTCTCCTTGCACAAACTGGCTCTACAGAGGCAAGATGTCCACCTCATCTTCACCCTCCGATATATCACCGTGTACATCCCCCTCCTCACAGATTATCAATTCGTCCCCACTGGAATCCACCATCTCAGCTACCTGTGTACTTTGTGGAGGCAATTGCTGCTGGTCAATGTCTCCGCGGAGGAATTGATTATAATTCATTTTAATGAACATCATCTTCTCCACATTTTCTGGATGTAACCTCGTACGCCGATTGCTGACAAGGTGAGCGGCGGCACTAAACACTCTTTCGGAGTACACACTTGTGGGAGGGCAACTTAGGTAGAATAAAGCCAGTTTGTGCAAGGGCCTCCAAATTGCCTCTTTTTCCTGCCAGTATAAGTACGGACTGTGTGACGTGCCTACTTGGATGCGGTCACTCATATAATCCTCCACCATTCTATCAATGTTGAGAGAATCATATGCAGTGACAGTAGACGACATGTCCGTAATCGTTGTCAGGTCCTTCAGTCCGGACCAGATGTCAGCATCAGCAGTCGCTCCAGACTGCCCTGCATCACCGCCAGCGGGTGGGCTCGGAATTCTGAGCCTTTTCCTCGCACCCCCAGTTGCGGGAGAATGTGAAGGAGGAGATGTTGACAGGTCGCGTTCCGCTTGACTTGACAATTTTGTCACCAGCAGGTCTTTCAACCCCAGCAGACCTGTATCTGCCGGAAAGAGAGATCCAAGGTAGGCTTTAAATCTAGGATCGAGCACGGTGGCCAAAATGTAGTGCTCTGATTTCAACAGATTGACCACCCGTGAATCCTTGTTAAGCGAATTAAGGGCTGCATCCACAAGTCCCACATGCCTAGCGGAATCGCTCCCTTTTAGCTCCTTCTTCAATGCCTCCAGCTTCTTCTGCAAAAGCCTGATGAGGGGAATGACCTGACTCAGGCTGGCAGTGTCTGAACTGACTTCACGTGTGGCAAGTTCAAAGGGCATCAGAACCTTGCACAACGTTGAAATCATTCTCCACTGCGCCTGAGACAGGTGCATTCCACCTACTATATCGTGCTCAATTGTATAGGCTTGAATGGCCTTTTGCTGCTCCTCCAACCTCTGAAGCATATAGAGGGTTGAATTCCACCTCGTTACCACTTCTTGCTTCAGATGATGGCAGGGCAGGTTCAGTAGTTTTTGGTGGTGCTCCAGTCTTCTGTACGTGGTGCCTGTACGCCGAAAGTGTCCCGCAATTCTTCTGGCCACCGACAGCATCTCTTGCACGCCCCTGTCGTTTTTTAAAAAATTCTGCACCACCAAATTCAAGGTATGTGCAAAACATGGGACGTGCTGGAATTTGCCCATATTTAATGCACACACAATATTGCTGGCGTTGTCCGATGCCACAAATCCACAGGAGAGTCCAATTGGGGTAAGCCATTCCGCGATGATCTTCCTCAGTTGCCGTAAGAGGTTTTCAGCTGTGTGCGTATTCTGGAAACCGGTGATACAAAGCGTAGCCTGCCTAGGAAAGAGTTGGCGTTTGCGAGATGCTGCTACTGGTGCCGCCGCTGCTGTTCTTGCGGCGGGAGTCCATACATCTACCCAGTGGGCTGTCACAGTCATATAGTCCTGACCCTGCCCTGCTCCACTTGTCCACATGTCCGTGGTTAAGTGGACATTGGGTACAGCTGCATTTTTTAGGACACTGGTGACTCTTTTTCTGAGGTCTGTGTACATTTTCGGTATCGCCTGCCTAGAGAAATGGAACCTAGATGGTATTTGGTACCGGGGACACAGTACCTCCAACAAGTCTCTAGTTGGCTCTGCAGTAATGATGGATACCGGAACCACGTTTCTCACCACCCAGGATGCCAAGGCCTCAGTTATCCGCTTTGCAGTAGGATGACTGCTGTGATATTTCATCTTCCTCGCAAAGGACTATTGAACAGTCAATTGCTTACTGGAAGTAGTACAAGTGGGCTTACGACTTCCCCTCTGGGATGACCATCGACTCCCAGCGGCAACAACAGCAGCGCCAGCAGCAGTAGGCGTTACACGCAAGGATGCATCGGAGGAATCCCAGGCAGGAGAGGACTCGTCAGAATTGCCAGTGACATGGCCTGCAGGACTATTGGCATTCCTGGGGAAGGAGGAAATTGACACTGAGGGAGTTGGTGGGGTGGTTTGCGTGAGCTTGGTTACAAGAGGAAGGGATTTACTGGTCAGTGGACTGCTTCCGCTGTCACCCAAAGTTTTTGAACTTGTCACTGACTTATTATGAATGCGCTGCAGGTGACGTATAAGGGAGGTTGTTCCGAGGTGGTTAACGTCCTTACCCCTACTTATTACAGCTTGACAAAGGGAACACACGGCTTGACACCTGTTGTCCGCATTTCTGGTGAAATACCTCCACACCGAAGAGCTGATTTTTTTGGTATTTTCACCTGGCATGTCAACGGCCATATTCCTCCCACGGACAACAGGTGTCTCCCCGGGTGCCTGACTTAAACAAACCACCTCACCATCAGAATCCTCCTGGTCAATTTCCTCCCCAGCGCCAGCAACACCCATATCCTCCTCATCCTGGTGTACTTCAACACTGACATCTTCAATCTGACTATCAGGAACTGGACTGCGGGTGCTCCTTCCAGCACTTGCAGGGGGCGTGCAAATGGTGGAAGGCGCATGCTCTTCACGTCCAGTGTTGGGAAGGTCAGGCATCGCAACCGACACAATTGGACTCTCCTTGTGGATTTGGGATTTCGAAGAATGCACAGTTCTTTGCTGTGCTGCTTTTGCCAGCTTGAGTCTTTTCATTTTTCTAGCGAGAGGCTGAGTGCTTCCATCCTCATGTGAAGCTGAACCACTAGCCATGAACATAGGCCAGGGCCTCAGCCGTTCCTTGCCACTCCGTGTGGTAAATGGCATATTGGCAAGTTTACGCTTCTCCTCCGACAATTTTATTTTAGGTTTTGGAGTCCTTTTTTTACTGATATTTGGTGTTTTGGATTTGACATGCTCTGTACTATGACATTGGGCATCGGCCTTGGCAGACGACGTTGCTGGCATTTCATCGTCTCGGCCATGACTAGTGGCAGCAGCTTCAGCACGAGGTGGAAGTGGATCTTGATCTTTCCCTAATTTTGGAACCTCAACATTTTTGTTCTCCATATTTTAATAGGCACAACTAAAAGGCACCTCAGGTAAACAATGGAGATGGATGGATTGGATACTAGTATACAATTATGGACGGGCTGCCGAGTGCCGACACAGAGGTAGCCACAGCCGTGAACTACCGCACTGTACTGTGTCTGCTGCTAATATATAGACTGGTTGATAAAGAGATAGTATACTCGTAACTAGTATGTATGTATAAAGAAAGAAAAAAAAACCACGGTTAGGTGGTATATACAATTATGGACGGGCTGCCGAGTGCCGACACAGAGGTAGCCACAGCCGTGAACTACCGCACTGTACTGTGTCTGCTGCTAATATATAGACTGGTTGATAAAGAGATAGTATACTCGTAACTAGTATGTATGTATAAAGAAAGAAAAAAAAACCACGGTTAGGTGGTATATACAATTATGGACGGGCTGCCGAGTGCCGACACAGAGGTAGCCACAGCCGTGAACTACCGCACTGTACTGTGTCTGCTGCTAATATAGACTGGTTGATAAAGAGATAGTATACTCGTAACTAGTATGTATGTATAAAGAAAGAAAAAAAAACCACGGTTAGGTGGTATATACAATTATGGACGGGCTGCCGAGTGCCGACACAGAGGTAGCCACAGCCGTGAACTACCGCACTGTACTGTGTCTGCTGCTAATATATAGACTGGTTGATAAAGAGATAGTATACTCGTAACTAGTATGTATGTATAAAGAAAGAAAAAAAAACCACGGTTAGGTGGTATATACAATTATGGACGGGCTGCCGAGTGCCGACACAGAGGTAGCCACAGCCGTGAACTACCGCACTGTACTGTGTCTGCTGCTAATATATAGACTGGTTGATAAAGAGATAGTATACTCGTAACTAGTATGTATGTATAAAGAAAGAAAAAAAAACCACGGTTAGGTGGTATATACAATTATGGACGGGCTGCCGAGTGCCGACACAGAGGTAGCCACAGCCGTGAACTACCGCACTGTACTGTGTCTGCTGCTAATATAGACTGGTTGATAAAGAGATAGTATACTCGTAACTAGTATGTATGTATAAAGAAAGAAAAAAAAAACACGGTTAGGTGGTATATACAATTATGGACGGGCTGCCGAGTGCCGACACAGAGGTAGCCACAGCCGTGAACTACCGCACTGTACTGTGTCTGCTGCTAATATATAGACTGGTTGATAAAGAGATAGTATACTCGTAACTAGTATGTATGTATAAAGAAAGAAAAAAAAACCACGGTTAGGTGGTATATACAATTATGGACGGGCTGCCGAGTGCCGACACAGAGGTAGCCACAGCCGTGAACTACCGCACTGTACTGTGTCTGCTGCTAATATATAGACTGGTTGATAAAGAGATAGTATACTCGTAACTAGTATGTATGTATAAAGAAAGAAAAAAAAACCACGGTTAGGTGGTATATACAATTATGGACGGGCTGCCGAGTGCCGACACAGAGGTAGCCACAGCCGTGAACTACCGCACTGTACTGTGTCTGCTGCTAATATATAGACTGGTTGATAAAGAGATAGTATACTCGTAACTAGTATGTATGTATAAAGAAAGAAAAAAAAACCACGGTTAGGTGGTATATACAATTATGGACGGGCTGCCGAGTGCCGACACAGAGGTAGCCACAGCCGTGAACTACCGCACTGTACTGTGTCTGCTGCTAATATATAGACTGGTTGATAAAGAGATAGTATACTCGTAACTAGTATGTATGTATAAAGAAAGAAAAAAAAACCACGGTTAGGTGGTATATACAATTATGGACGGGCTGCCGAGTGCCGACACAGAGGTAGCCACAGCCGTGAACTACCGCACTGTACTGTGTCTGCTGCTAATATAGACTGGTTGATAAAGAGATAGTATACTCGTAACTAGTATGTATGTATAAAGAAAGAAAAAAAACCACGGTTAGGTGGTATATACAATTATGGACGGGCTGCCGAGTGCCGACACAGAGGTAGCCACAGCCGTGAACTACCGCACTGTACTGTGTCTGCTGCTAATATATAGACTGGTTGATAAAGAGATAGTATACTCGTAACTAGTATGTATGTATAAAGAAAGAAAAAAAAACCACGGTTAGGTGGTATATACAATTATGGACGGGCTGCCGAGTGCCGACACAGAGGTAGCCACAGCCGTGAACTACCGCACTGTACTGTGTCTGCTGCTAATATATAGACTGGTTGATAAAGAGATAGTATACTCGTAACTAGTATGTATGTATAAAGAAAGAAAAAAAAACCACGGTTAGGTGGTATATACAATTATGGACGGGCTGCCGAGTGCCGACACAGAGGTAGCCACAGCCGTGAACTACCGCACTGTACTGTGTCTGCTGCTAATATAGACTGGTTGATAAAGAGATAGTATACTCGTAACTAGTATGTATGTATAAAGAAAGAAAAAAAAACCACGGTTAGGTGGTATATACAATTATGGACGGGCTGCCGAGTGCCGACACTGAGGTAGCCACAGCCGTGAACTACCGCACTGTACTGTGTCTGCTGCTAATATATAGACTGGTTGATAAAGAGATAGTATACTACTAATATTATATATACTGGTGGTCAGGTCACTGGTCACTAGTCACACTGGCAGTGGCACTCCTGCAGCAAAAG
This sequence comes from Pseudophryne corroboree, assembly GCF_028390025.1. NCBI lineage: Eukaryota > Metazoa > Chordata > Amphibia > Anura > Myobatrachidae > Pseudophryne > Pseudophryne corroboree. The sequence goes on along the minus strand of NC_086449.1, from coordinate 596,736,315 downwards.
TGTGCACTGTTTAATTTTAATATAATATTATGTACTCCTGGCTCCTGCTATAACCTATAACTGGCACTGCAGTAGTGCTCCCCAGTCTCCCCCACAATTATAAGCTGTGTGAGCTGAGCAGTCAGACAGATATATAATATATATAGATGATGCAGCACACTGGCCTGAGCCTGAGCAGTGCACACAGATATGGTATGTGACTGACTGAGTCACTGTGTGTATCGCTTTTTTCAGGCAGAGAACGGATATATTAAATAAACTGCACTGTGTGTCTGGTGGTCACTCACTATATAATATATTATGTACTCCTGGCTCCTGCTATAACCTATAACTGGCACTGCAGTAGTGCTCCCCAGTCTCCCCCACAATTATAAGCTGTGTGAGCTGAGCAGTCAGACAGATATATATAATATTATATATAGATAATAGATGATGCAGCACACTGGCCTGAGCCTGAGCAGTGCACACAGATATGGTATGTGACTGAGTCACTGTGTGCTGTGTATCGCTTTTTTCAGGCAGAGAACGGATTATAAATAAAACTGGTGGTCACTGGTCACTATCAGCAAAACTCTGCACTGTACTGAGTACTCCTAATGCTCCCCAAAATTAGTAAATCAAGTGTCTCTCTAATCTATTCTAAACGGAGAGGACGCCAGCCACGTCCTCTCCCTATCAATCTCAATGCACGTGTGAAAATGGCGGCGACGCGCGGCTCCTTATATAGAATCCGAGTCTCGCGATAGAATCCGAGCCTCGCGAGAATCCGACAGCGTCATGATGACGTTCGGGCGCGCTCGGGTTAACCGAGCAAGGCGGGAAGATCCGAGTCGCTCGGACCCGTGAAAAAAAACATGAAGTTCTGGCGGGTTCGGATTCAGAGAAACCGAACCCGCTCATCTCTAGTCTTTAGTATAAACTACCAGGGAGGTTAGGTCCTGTCTCACTCCCTCTTACTTAATAAGGGACCCTCCAGGTCTCGGCATCCTGACACTAGTGCCCAGCCCTTCGGATCCCACTATCCCTAGCAGGCCTATCACCTGGACATTAACTGCCTTCAGGAGCCCTGACTCATGGGAGAGACTCTGCTTTTAACCCAGCACCCAGGTGCTCGCTGATGAAGCAGCTTCTTGGGCTAAGAAGCCTATAAGACCTGGTCTGGGCCAAATGGATGGGAACCTGGTCCATCCACACTTCCCATCCACCCCCAGGACCCTGTGTGTAACTTACAGGTGGCAAAGTACCTCTTCTGCCACAACAGATATACACAGACATACATAAACACAGACATACACAGATGTATACACACTCATATACACACACACGCACACACACACAAATATACACACAAATATACACAAACGTACAGTATACACACATTAATTCTCACCAAGTGTGCAGCAGCAGAGCAGCAGCTCCTTGTTCTAGCCTGGAGGGGAGGAGCTTCTATGTGATTGACAGGCTGGGCCTCCGTGGGTAGAAGGAAAGGACTGAGGAAAGGGAAGGTGTGGCCATCACACTGCCTGAATGTTCCAGATCACTGAATGCATCGGCTGTTGTGGTCCATTGGCAAGGGCATAGCCACTCACGCCATTGCCAGACAGCATGGGAGTGCCCATCAGGAGCTGCCACTCGAAGAAGAGAAGGCAGCATGGAGTATGTGCCAGGAACTGCTCAATAGCAGGAGGGTTTCCCTGGTCATCTCTTCAGGTTAATGAGGATACTGGTGGTAGAGACAAGGTGCCGTGGACATCGCTTAGGATACCTCAAACCCGGCATCAAGGATCCAACTGTGGAGAAGAACCCCTGCTGCGGTTTGCTGAAAAGGACAACCCCAACTTCAGGACCCCGTTGGGACTCCATCTTTGCACAGAGAAAATGACTCAGCGGTGATCTGGGGAGCAGCGCACACCTGGACACAAGGAAGGCAGAACACTCCTGGACGCAATGGCCCAGTGCGGTCTGTTTCATCCTGGGAGGAGCTGGTGGATGGAGGTCATGGAGTCGGTCGCAAGTTGGCAGAAGCGCCACATCAAGTGGTGAGACTGTAGTTACTCCTGTAACCTGCCAGACTCTGCCCTTGCTATAGCTTTCCGCTTCGAGACTCTGCTAATGGGGACAGGAACATAAGGGGGCAGGCTCCCCTTTTCACGCTGTGCCCATGTTTAACCCCTTTCACTGTGAGACTCTTCTAATGATGGCAAGTACACGAGGTGTAGGCTCCCCTTTTCATGTTGTGCCCCTGTTTAACCCCTTCCAATGCTAGACTCTGCTTATGGGGGGACAAAGACATAAGGGGGTAGGCTCCCCTCTGCGTTAATGCCCGGCAGGACACATTTTAAAAAGGGGTAGACTCCCCTCACCCTTTTGTGCCCAGCATAATAGCTTCCCTTTGGGGCTTCCTTGATAATAGGGATCTATCAAGGGTTAGGCTCCCTGCTTTCTATCTCAATCGGACATGTAAAGTTACAAGGATAGTTGGACATGTAAAGTTACAAGGACATGTAAAGTTACAAGGATAGGTTCCCTTACAAGGATAGGTTCCCTCTCTTACCTGTGAGGTTAACCTGCATTCCCTTATGGTGTTTGAAATGCTAAAGGTCATAATTGAATTGCATTGTATTCCATGGTAATGCGGTCATGCTAAAGTAAGCTCATGTTGTTGTCAAGTCATTGGTAGAGGTGTGCGCCTCAATGCCTAAGTGTGATATTGCAAATGTATATTATTCCATGCTAATGTGGTTATGCTAAATGTAAATGCCATGCTGAAAAGTTATTGCTGGAAATGTGCTCCTAAGTGTATTGAAGTAAATGTAGGTCGTGCAAATACTAATGTGTTAATGCCATAGTGAAGGTTTCAAAATGCAGACAGGTTACAGTAAAGGTGTGCTCATGAGTGTTGAATGTGATGAAGCAGACATATCTTTCGCTATGCTTATGTTTTCGCTATCTAACATACAGGACTTGGTTATAATGTTTGTGCGTTTGGAATGCTGGACTCTGCATTCAAAGAGCTATACTTACAAAGACTTATGCTACCGCTTATGCTCTTTTAAATGCTGGACCTGGTATGTTAAGAGCTAACCTTGCAAAGACTCATGCTAATGCTTATGCTCAATAAATGCTAATTTTCTGTTTGCCAAAGCACTGGACTGTGCAGGTGAACTGTATATTTTGCATGGAATGGTATGCAAAATTGTATTTTCAATATTAAAGTATATGCTGGTTAGTTAAAATCTGAGTTAGGTTATGTAAACTGTTTCAGCATTACCATTGCTTAATTAAAGTCTCTTGTAGTGAGACATAAAGTTGCTACTTTGTATGCTTCATGTAACAATAAAATTGAGTTGGATCCTGTATTGGGTGTGGTCCTTGTGTCTGAGGGGTAATTTCAGGTCTGCCTTTCTGATCCTAAATGAACCACATTCAGTTTTTAAGTTCCGGCACCGGATTTGCGGGTGTTACAAAACGAATGCAGCTTAAGCTTCTGGGCTTCTAATCATCTGTTGTTTTTATGTACTGTATGATCAGTAGCGGATCTTGCCACGGGCAAGCAGGACTTTTGCCCGGGGCGCCGCCTTCCAGAGGGCTCCGCGCCATGGCAAGATCCGCTACTGCTGTGCCCCTCGCTGCCCGCTGTGTCCCCCTGTGAAGGGAACTATACGCTGCGCATCTAGTTTCCCTTCGTGGAGAGGACCTTTGCTGTGCGGTGCGCGATGACGTCATCGCGCACCACTCAGCATTTCAGCGGCACTACTCTACTGTACAGGGGGCGTAACTGACCACACCCCCTGTACAAAGCCACGCCCCTATTTCCCACCTGGGGCGCAAATAGGGCTAGAACCGGCCCTGTGTATGATTATAGATCATCTCCAATAACACTATGACAACCAGGCTTCTAGTACAGCATAGCTGCTATTACTGCTTGGATGCGTGTTGCTTAGTACCACAGAAGCTGTAGTCTAGCTCTGTGTTTTGTGCTCTCCAAAGAGTGTGAAACGTGCTTCTGTTTTAAACTATAATACCCGACCTCCTGCAGAACATCTCTTTGTGACATTTCCAGGAATGGCAGATCCAGAGAGGGACTGACCTAGGAAGGAAGGAAGAAAGGCTGGGAGCAATGAAAGGTGAAAAGGAGCCAGGGACAAGGAGGTGTCTAATAAGGTAATTTTGCTGGTGCTGAGCGGTGTGTGCTGTCAGGTAATTATTGAAGAGAAGGGGGTGAGGAGAGTGCTGTGAGGTGATTAATGAAGTAGGGGTTCTGTGAGGTGATTACTGAAGGGGGTGCTGTTAGGTGATTATTGAAGAGGGAGTACTGTAAGGGATAGACATTAAAGGGGCCAGGGGGCAGGGGTGTGTGGTATAATCAGACCTGCCCCACAAATTCTCCCCCTGTCACCCACCAAATCTGCCCCACAGACTCTCACCCCGTCACCTACCACATTTTCCCCCAAAGATTCTCTCACTGTATCAAATACAGTACCTGACCTGTCCCCACAGACACTGGTGGGAAGGGAATCACTGTATGGCACATTTTCAAGGACTCTACCGCACCACTCCAATCTCCACCATTTTATGCCTTAAGGTCCTTGCAAGTACAGAAAGGCCCTTTGGACCTTGTTGAATGTTACCATATTGATACCTGTTGTGAAGTGACCCCCATAACAGTTCAATCTTAGGGCCTCAAAAAATGTAGGTCCATTGTTGGGTGTCTATAAGAGCTTACCTGGTGTCATCTACAGAATTAAGTACTGTGTATCTGCACAATACTGTGATAGTACACAGGAAACATGATGGTAAGTGCTTGGGGTGTGATACAGGATCCTAGTGGTCAGGATGCTGGCAACATTGGCATCCCGACAATTATAATGCTGACAGGGGACTGGGTCATTATTTTATTCCCCCCTTTCCCCAACACTAACCTGTCTGGGGTTGTGGCTATGTCTAAGACTTGGGGGAGGGGGTGGCTTAACCATACAGTGGGCCCGATACTTATCTTCTGGATGTTGGCGTTCAGTGTTCCAGCTCCGGGATTATGCTGTTGGTCACATGACTTCCAGTATCCCGACTGCTGGGATGCTAACCGCATCCTGGTACTTGTGCTCAGTATCCTGGTAGTGGCATCTTCAAGTTGGTGGTTCGACCTCCCTGGGATTCCGGCAAGAGTGCCTGCTTTGTATGTAGCATAGGAGACTGTGCTGAAGTGCACAGCTCTCTAACACTCCCTTTCACTCTGAACTGTCCCAGTTACATGAAAACACATACAGTAACACCTTGCACAAAAACATTTTGGCAAAGGCCACTTGTATCCAGTACAGCATGGTTATGTATAAAAACAACAATAAAACATATCAACATCATCAGTGGGATGTAATGAGGTGAGTTTTCTGTGCATGGCAAACCCACACCTTTTCGACCGTTTTATTTATTATTTATTTACAGCTTCTTATGTAGTGCGGCATATTCCGTTACGCTTTACAATTGGAATTAACAGTGATAATATAAACTGGGTAATAACAGACAGATATAGAGGTAGGAAGGCCCTGCTCTCTAGGAAGGATACACAAGGATAGGCTTTATCTATAGCATATCAGTCACCAGATTGCAAAGACAGTCCTGATCGGATGTTATTAGATATGAACATTAGAAAGTGCAAGTTTGTCGCAAAACATGCCCAATGTAATAGCCTGCGAATTTCTAAGTTCATGGCTATTACATTGTGCGAGTGTGTACGAGTTTTCACAAATGAAAACTTGCACATTGTAATGTAAGTTTCATTACATTGGGCCTAATTCGGACCTGATCGCTGCTATGCGTTTTTGCACAGCAGCCAATCAGTTCTGAACAGCGCATGCTCTGGCGCTGCAGTGCACCGGCGCTTGCCAGACAGCCAATGGCCATCTCAGCCCAGCGATTGCCTCTGCCTGATTGACAGGCAGAGACGTTCGCTGGGTGGGAGGGGGCGGACCAGCGGCATTTGGCCGCCATTTTGGGGGCGTGGTCCATGCAATGCAGTCAAGGCTGGACCATGCGGGGGGTGGGCTGCAGTGGCTGCGTGATGTCACATGCTGCCGCTGTGACCCAGACACCGACAGGTAGCTCCCTGCAAGCGCGCAGGAACTGCGCAGGTAGGGAGCTACTCGTCAAGTACAAAAGCATCACCGCTGTGCGATGCTTTTATACTTGTGCGAGGGGGGTAGGGCCAGACATGCAGGGCAGACTAGCCCTGTGCTGGGCGTCCCCCCGTATGTCTAAGTAACTGAACGTAGCTGTGCAAAATTTTGCACGGCTACGATCAGGTCTGAATTAGGCCCATTATGCAATTTTGATAGAAGCATGGGGGGTCATTCCGACTTGATCGTAGCTGTGCTTAATTTAGCACAGCTACGATCATGAACTCAGACATGTGGACGCCCAGCACAGGGCTAGTCTGCCCCGCATGTCAGTGCCGCCTACGCCCTGCAGAAGTGCAAAGGCATCGCACAGCAGCGATGCCTTTGCACTTCAAGAGTAGCTCCCAGCCAGCGCAGCTTTAGCATGCTGGCCAGGAGCTACTCTTCACTCCCTGGCCTGAAGTGGCTGCGTGTGACATCACGCAGCCGCTGCGGGCCACTCCCCAAATGCCACCGTTTCGCTCCCTCCCGCCCATCGCCACCTCTGCCTGACAATCAGGCAGAGGCAATTGTAGTGCAGCGATGGGCGGCCATGCACCGACGCATGCACATTTCTGACCCGATCGCACCGCTGCAAAAAACTGCAGCATGCGATCGGGTCAGAATGATCCCCATACACAGATCAGAGAACCATGCATGCTTGTGTCAGGAAAAGTGCTGAAATAGTAAAAAAAAAAGTAAAAGAAATATTACAATAAACTCAAGACACGCATACCTTCATAGTACAGCTTTAATAAAATATCTAAAGCCACTTTTTTTATATGAATGTCCATCAAATTTGCCTTTAGTAAATCTGTAATGTGCAAATCTGACAAAATATCACTGGAAACCCCAAAAAGTGATGGTTAGGAAATATACCCTTGATCTCTGAAAAGTTTACTTATGTCATTTTGGAGCTGTTGATTTTGCTTCAATGCATATTCAATTGAGGCCGTTTTCACCCATTTTTTAGGGGAAATTTTCACCAATGCCTTTTCACCTTTTATTTTTAGTGAAAAGGCATTGGCGAAAAAATGCCTCAAAATCAGCAAAAACGTCCCGTGGTTTTGCCAGCCCAGGTGAGAAAACACGTGGATTTGCCAAACCACATGTTTTTCGCTCCTGCTAAATTTTTCGCCTAGGCAAAAAAATGGCCTGCTATAGACTAGGGCGGATCCCCATTCCCCCTAACATTAGCGAAAAGTCACGTTTTGTCACCTAGGTGAAAAAATGGACATAATTGCATACCCCCCTAAGTGTCTCACAAAATATGAATCAAATGCCCAAGTACTAGTGTGGAAGATACCCCTCTTTGACTATTTCATTCAAAGACAGGGGCTATTGCTCAATTTTTTTCATGTCTTATATTCTACTATCTTCCAATAGTCATGCATTGGTGCCAAGGGGGGTTAGGGAGTGGATATTAATTAACCAGGACTTTTGGTGGGGTCTTGTGGGGCTCAAGCCAGCTGCAGAGGGGTCAGGTTGTAACAACATACAGTACATAGTATTTTACATTGCTTTTTTGGATTGGTTGTTTTCTGAAAATATATTTACTTAGAAAAAAGCAAGCAGACTAATGTTTTTATTAAGAATATTTAAAGTCTTTAAAAATTAGGTATAAATTGTGTGCATACTACAATATAAATTACTGAAACTAGTGTTGGAATGTGACCAGCTCAAAAAGTTTCAAGTTGTTCAGCACAGGGTACGATAAAACATACATGATGAAGGGGTTAAAGAAGTTAGCATCTTTTTATTTTAATTTAAATACTAAGGTCCAAAAGTAAACCAGCTTTCAACCTTATCCTGATTGGTTAGTGTTTAATTATTTAAAAGTGTGCATGCAAGATAAAAGATCTCAGAGGAATAAACATTTATAAAGCACAATTTTATTTTTGCCCTAAACTTTTAGAGGGTATCTTGTTGGCTGTTTTGTTAGTTTTATCTTATGTAATTTTTAAGCTTTAATTGCAGTTTTGATTTCTAGGTTCATTTATGTCCAAGTAGCACATGCATTTGACACTGACAGTGGGGTATATTTACAAAGATTCGTGTTTTGGCCGTTTTGAAGGGTGTTTGAACTCGAATGGTATCGGGTGCATTTTACTGCAACTTTTTGAATCCTGATACACTAAGCTGCCGAGTTTTGCACAATCGTTTTTTCCGATGTCGATGTGATTCGTAATATTAGGCAGTGTTTTACGGGAGTGATGAGTAAAACACTGCCTGACAAAACACAAGGAATTCCGTCCGGATCTGTGAGATCCGTGCAGGGCTTCATTGTGTACCTTAAAAAGTTGTTTAAAGTCTTAAAAAATCTGAAAAAAATTGCGTGGGGTCCACCCTCCTAAGCATAAGCAGCCTCGGGCTCTTTGAGCAGGTCCTGGTTGAAAAAATATGGGGGGAAAAAAGACAGGGGTTCCCCCATATTTAATCAACCAGCACCGGGCTCTGCGCCTGGTCCTGGTTCCAAAAATACGGGGGACAAAAAGCGTAGGGGTCCCCCGTATTTATAAAACCAGCACCAGCCTTCACTAGCCAGGTACATAATGCCACAGCCGGGGGACACTTTTATACTGGTCCCTGCGGCCCTGGCATTACATACCCAACTAGTCACCCCTGGCTGGGGTACCCTGGAGTAGTGGGAACCCCTTAAATCAAGGGTTCCCCCCCTCCAGTCACCCAAGGGCCAGGGGTGAAGCCCGAGGCTGTCCCCCCCATCCAAGGGCGGTGGATGGGGGGCTGATATTCACATTTTTTCAAAAGGCTATTATTTTTAGTAGCAGTACTACAAGTCCCAGCAAGCCTCCCCCGCAAGCTGGTACTTGGAGAACCACAAGTACCAGCATGCGGTGGAAAACCGGGCCCGCTGGTACCTGTAGTATTACTACTAAAAAAATACCCCCATAAAAACAGGACACACACACCGTGAAAGTATAAGTTTATTACATACATCCACACCTCCATGCACACATACTTACCTACAGATGTAGCCACCTTTATCTTGACTGGCTGAGGCGTTTGTCCCGATCGAGCATACGCAGCGTCCTGGGGTGTAGGGAGGCGCGCCTAGTCACAGAGAGGCGTACCTAATCGCACGGAGAGCGTTTGGCGTTACCTTTACATGTAATATCTGTGATCATCCACCAGATGTCGCTTTTTACAATCACCACTGCGCATGCGTGTGGTCTCCCGTAAAATACAATACTGAAATATATAATAAGGACTACTTTACTAAGGCGTCTCATTACACTGCATACAGTAAATACTTATTACGCTGTATTATTTAATACAGTAAATACTCATTACGCTGCGTTATTTAATACAGTATATACGGTACAGATGCAAATAGTACAGCATACAGTATATGATCCATCTACAGTACTTTATGAATATGTGAGCGTCCAAGTCCCGCAGACAAAACAACATAAAACCAGTAGTGTATACTGTCGCAAATGGACGTGTTAGAAGTTCACTATTGCCTCTTGAGAATAGGAATTTTGTACAGTATGTTAGCGTCCTAATCCCGTAGCCATTACAGCATAATCAAAACCAATGGATTTATTCATCTGTCTGCGGCTAAGTGGTGAAGTGTTCCGCTTCCTATACTCATAGTCCCGGGTTTGATTCCTAAAGTACGAATGCATGTTAGTTTTTTCCAGACACCTTATTATTATTTTTATTCACATAAACCAGGGCAAAGCTGCAGGAGCGGTTCTACTGTTGAAGTTCTATGCTCCGTACAGTACACATACAATTCTGTAGCAGGATAGACTCAATAGAATTGGCTGCCACCTATGACTCCTTGCCCCATGGAGGCCCTAGGCTACAGAGCAAGTAGCAGTCCAGATTTTGCAGGCTATGGGGCAATGCTGAAGGAGCATCACAATCCCCTAGCTAAAATACACAGGGGCGATAGGAATAAGTGAGGTCTATGCACATTACGGTACACCGGACTCAATCGCATAGCACACTGGCAAAATGGCCACTGCCCCTGAACCCCCACCATGTGGCAGGCAGCGCTCGGATATGGAGTGAGAGATGGTATAAGTTTTGCAGGCTACGGTGCAATGCTGAAGGAGCGTCACAATCCCCTAGCCAAAATACACAGGGGCGATAGAGATAAGTGAGGTCTATGCACATTACGTTACACCGGGCTCGATCCCATAGCAAACTGACAAAACACAAGTTTTACATAAAGCAGGGCAAAGCTGCAGGAGAGTTTCTACTGTCAAGGTTCTATGCACTGTACGGTACACATACAATTCTATAAAAGGGCAAACTCAATTGAAATGGCTACCGCGGGGCAATGCTGAAGGAGCGTCAGAATCCCCTAGCTAAAATACACAGGGGTGATAGGGATAAGCGAGGTCAATGCACATAACGATACACCGCAAAGTTCCCCATGGTTTTGATTATGCCTTTTCTTTGAACACAGTATTTTCCACTGCCTCGCCCTACCCCCATCCCACTTTGCCCTTCCCCCCTGGGAGCCTGCAAAGTACATGCAGTAGACAGGGAGGGAGTTCCGATCAGGTTACAAGACATGTGCAACAGTATACTACTGTATGTAGGAAAATCCGCCGCCCACTCAGATTTATGTGAAACCTGTGTGCACCCTTCCATTGAATGTATAACAAAGAAAAAAAAATAATAATAAAGTGAATGTTACAGGAGCACATTAAAAAAAAAGGTTGTCACTTCCTTCCCATTGGTGTTGGTTTATGCCTTAGGGGACTCGGACGCTAATACTTGTATTTAAAGAGCACGGTATTTTCCACCGCCTCTCCATACCCCCATCGCCCTTCCCCCCTGGGAGCCTGCACAGGTCATGCAGTGGACAGGGAGGGAGTTCAGGTTAGGTACAATACACAAATGCAGACGATCTACAGTACTGTGTTGCTAAGTTAGTTGCATCGGAATACACTAATTTATACTCATTACCGTTGTGTATTTGTATATAGCGGAATGAATCACTGCTGCAGATTTACTTTGATTTATGTGAAACCTGTGTGCACCCTTTCATTGAATGTATAACAAAGAAAAAAAAAAAGTGAATGTCATGGGAACATATAAAAAAAAAAGGTTGGCACTATGGGACTCTCAGCGTGGGAGGTGGGAGCCTTCATCGCTAGGTTGGTATGGAAGGGGAGACAATTAGCTACCGGAGGGTATCAACCCCAAGTTTCTGTGACCCCCACAAGGCTCATGGCAAGCGTCGGAACCCATGGTGGGTCTGAATTAACGGGCCCATTATAGTCTATGGGAAAATGGGTCCAGTTTGTGTACTGATATCTCTGGTTCTGGGTGTCCCAGAGACTCAAGACTGGTACCATACAAAAGAGGAGACTCTTGGCTTTCGGGGTAGACCAACCACTAGTTTATGTGACACTGGAAAGGGAAGCGGGAAGCAACCGTGTTTCAGGTCCCCTCCAGTTGTCCGCCTAGCTTGCACAGGATGCAGGGGTTCTGGCTAGATAGGAAATACTGTACAGAAATGCTAAGCATGGTAATTTGACATGCAGGAACATAGGGAGGAGTTTTTATCTCTCTCCATTATACTTAGAAAAATTACACTTGCCACTGTACGTTACAAGCTGTTCGTGCTAATTAGTATACTAGTAGAACATACTGTACAGAGATACTAAGGACAGTGATTTGGCATCCACGAACTTAGGGAGGAGCTTTAATCTATCTCCATTGTAATCTTTCTAAGTATAATGGAGAGAGATAAAAGCTCCTCCCTAAATTCCTGGGTGCCAAATTACAGTCTTTAGTATCTCTGTATTCTATGTTCTACTAGTGTACTAATTAGCATGAACAGCTTGTAACGTACAGTGACAAGTTTAATCTTTCTATGTATAATGGAGAGAGATAAAAGCTCCTCAGTAAGTTCCTAGATGCCAAATCACCGTCCTTAGTATCTCTGTACAGTATGTTCTACTAGTGTACTAATTAGCACAAACAGCTTTTAACTGAATGCCAAATCACCGCACTTAGTATCTCTGTACAGTATGTCCTATTAGGGTACTAATTAGCACGAACAGCTTGTAACGTACATGGCAGGTTTAATCTTTCTATGTATAATGGAGAGAGATAAAAGCTCCTCAGTAAGTTCCTGGATGCCAAATCACCATACTTAGTATCTCTGTACAGTATGTTCTATTAGGGTACTAATTAGCTGTTTGTGCTAATTAGCACCCTAATAGAAAATACTATGCAGAGATACTGAGGACAGTGATTTGGCAACCAGGAACTTAGGGAGGAGCTTTTATCTCTCTATATTATACAAAGAAAGATTAATCTTGCCACTGTACGTTACAAGCTGTACGTGCTAATTAGTACACTAGTAGAACATACTGTACAGAGATACTAAGGACGGTGATTTGGCATCTAGTAACTTACAGAGGAGCTTTTATCTCTCCATTATACATAGAAAGATTAAACTTGCCACTGTACGTTACAACCTGTTCGTGCTTATTTGTACACTAGTATAACATACTGTACAGAGATACTAAGGACAGTGATTTGGCATCCACGAACTTAGGGAGGAGCTTTAATCTATCTCCATTGTAATCTTTCTAAGTATAATGGAGAGAGATAAAAGCTCCTCCCTAAATTCCTGGGTGCCAAATTACAGTCTTTAGTATCTCTGTATTCTATGTTCTACTAGTGTACTAATTAGCATGTACAGTTTGTAACGTACAGTGGCAAGTTTAATCTTTCTATGTATAATGGAGAGAGATAAAAGCTCCTCAGTAAGTTCCTAGATGCCAAATCACCGTCCTTAGTATATCTGTACAGTATGTTCTACTAGTGTACTAATTAGCACAAACAGCTTTTAACTGAATGCCAAATCACCGCACTTAGTATCTCTGTACAGTATGTCCTATTAGGGTACTAATTAGCACGAACAGCTTGTAACGTACATGGCAGGTTTAATCTTTCTATGTATAATGGAGAGAGATAAAAGCTCCTCAGTAAGTTCCTGGATGCCAAATCACCATACTTAGTATCTCTGTACAGTATGTTCTATTAGGGTACTAATTAGCTGTTTGTGCTAATTAGCACCCTAATAGAAAATACTATGCAGAGATACTGAGGACAGTGATTTGGCAACCAGGAACTTAGGGAGGAGCTTTTATCTCTCTATATTATACAAAGAAAGATTAATCTTGCCATTGTACGTTACAAGCTGTTCGTGCTAATTAGTACACTAGTAGAACATACTGTACAGAGATACTAAGGACGGTGATTTGGCATCTAGTAACTTACAGAGGAGCTTTTATCTCTCCATTATACATATAAAGATTAAACTTGCCACTGTACGTTACAACCTGTTCGTGCTTATTTGTACACTACTATAACATACTGTACAGAGATACTAAGGACAGTGATTTGGCATCCACGAACTTAAGGAGGAGCTTTAATCTCTATCCATTGTAATCTTTCTAAGTATAATGGAGAGAGATAAAAGCTCCTCCCTAACTTCCTGGATGCCAAATTACCATCCTTAGTATCTCTGTACTCTATGTTCTACTAGTGTACTAATTAGCACGAACAGCTTGTAACGTAGAGTGGCAAGTTTAATCTTTCTATGTATAATGGAGAGATATAAAAGCTGCTCTGTAAATTCCTAGATGCCAAATCACAATCCTTAGTATCTCTGTACAGTATGTTCTACTAGTGTACTAATTACCACGAACAGCTTTTAACTGAATGCCAAATCACAGCACTTAGTATCTCTGTACAGTATGTCCTATTAGGGTACTAATTAGCACGAACAGCTTGTAACGAACATGGCAGGTTTAATCTTTCTATGTATAATGCAGAGAGATAAAAGCTCCTCAGTAAGTTCCTGGATGCCAAATCACCGTACTTAGTATCTTTGTGCAGTATGTTCTATTAGGGTACTAATTAGCTGGTTGTGCTAATTAGTACCCTAATAGAAAATACTATGCAGAGAAACTAAGGATGGTGATTTGGCAACCAGGAACTTAGGGAGGAGCTTTTATCTCTCTATATTACATATAGAAAGATTAAAATTGCCACTGTATGTTACAAGCTGTTCATGCTAATTAGTACACTAGTAGAACATACTGTACAGAGATACTAAGGATGGTGATTTGGCATCTAGTAACTTACAGAGGAGCTTCTATCTCTCCATTATACATAGAAAGATTAAACTTGCCACTGTACGTTACAAGCTGTTTGTGCTAATTAGTACACTAGTAGAACATACTGTACAGAGATACTAAGTACAGTGATTTGGCATCCACGAATTAAGGGAGGAGCTTTAATCTCTCCATTGTAATCTTTCTAAGTATAATGGAGAGAGATAAAAGCTCCTCCCTAAATTCCTGGATGCCAAATTACTGTCCTTAGTATCTCTGTACTCTATGGGGGTCATTCCGAGTTGTTCGCTCGCAAGCTGCTTTTAGCAGCTTTGCACACGCTAAGCCGCCGCCTACTGTGAGTGAATCTTAGCTTCTTAAAATTGAGAACGAAAGATTCGCATTATTGCGAAAATACATCACTGTGCAGTTTCTGAGTAGCTCGAGACTTACTCGGCCTCTGCGATCAGTTCAGTGCTTGTCGTTCCTGGTTTGACGTCACAAACACACCCAGCGTTCGCCCAGACACTCCTCCGTTTCTCCAGCCACTCCCGCGTTTTTCCCAGAAACGGTAGCGTTTTTACCCACACACCCATAAAACGGCCTGTTTCCGCCCAGAAGCACCCACTTCCTGTCATTCACATTACGATCACCAGAACAAAGAAAAAACCGTGAGTAAAATTCCTAACTGCATAGCAAATTTACTTGGCGCAGTCACAGTGCGGACATTGCGCATGCGCACTAAGCGGAAAATCGCTGCAATGCGAAAAAATTTTACCGAGCGAACAACTCGGAATGACCCCCTATGTTCTACTAGTGTACTAATTAGCACGAACAGCTTGTAACGTAGAGTGGCAAGTTTAATCTTTCTATGTATAATGGAGAGAGATAAAAGCTCCTCAGTAAGTTCCTAGATGCCAAATCACCATCCTTAGTATCTCTGTACAGTATGTTCTACTAGTGTATTAATTAGCACGAACAGCTTGTAACGTACAGTTGCAAGTTTAATCTTTCTATGTATAATGGAGAGAGATAAAAGCTCCTCTGAAAGTTCCTAGATGCCAAATCACCATCCTTAGTATCTCTGTACAGTATGTTCTACTGGTGTACTAATTAGAATGAACAGCTGTTTTACCGGATGCCAAATCACCGTACTTAGTATCTCTGTACAGTATGTTCTATTAGGGTACTAATTAGCACGAACAGCTTGTAACATAGAGCGGCAAGTTTATTCCTTCTATGTATAATGGAGAGAGATAAAAGTTCCTCCCTAAGTTCCTGGATGCCAAATCACCATCCTTAGTATCTCTGTACAGTACGTTCTATTAGGGTACTAATTAGCTGTTCATGCTAATTAGTACCCTAATAGAAAATACTATACAGACATACTAAGGACGGTGATTTGGCATCCAGGAACTTACTGAGGAGCTTTTATCTCTCTCCATTATACATAGAAATATTAAACTTGCTGCTGTACATTACAAGCTGTTCTTGCTGATTAGTACCCTAATAGAACATACTGTACAGAGATACTAAGTACGGTGATTTGGCATCCAGTTAAAAGCTGTTCGTGCTAATTAGTACACTAGTAGAACATACTGTACAGAGATACCAAGGACGGTGACTTGGCATCCAGGAACTTACTGAGGAGCTTTTATCTCTCTCCATTATACTTAGAAAGATTAAACTTGCCACTGTACGTTACAAGCTGTTCGTGCTAATTAGTACACTAGAAGAACATAATGGGGACTTAGACTCGTACAGTACTTGCATTTCAAAAGCACAGTATTTTCCACCGCCTCCCGCTAGCCCATCGCCCTTCCCCCCTGGGATCCTGCACAGGTCATGCAGTAGACAGGGAGGGAGTTATTCACATAAACCAGGGCAAAGATGCAGGAGCAGTTGTACTGTTAAGGTTCTATGCACCATACGGTACACATACAATTCTGTAGCAGGGCAGACTCAATTGAAATGGCTACCGCCTGTGACTCCTCGCCCAGTGGAGGCCCTCGGCTATGGAGCAAGTAACAGCACAGATTTGGTAGGTCACGGGGCAATGCTGAAGGAGCGTCAGAATCCCCTAGCTAAAATACACAGGGGTGATAGGGATAACTGAGGTCTTTGCACATAACGATACACCGCAAAGTTCCCCATGGTTTTGATTATGCCTTTTCTTTGAACACGGTATTTTCCACTGCCTCACCCTACCCCCATCCCACTTTCCCCTTCCACCCTGGAAGCCTGCAAAGTACATGCAGTAGGCAGGGAGGGAGTTCCGATCAGGTTACAAGACATGTGCAACAGTATACTACTGTATGTAGGAAAATCCCCCGCCCACTCTGATTTATGTGAAACCTGTGTGCACCCTTCCATTGAATGTATAACAAAGAAAAAAAATAATAATAAAGTGAATGTTACAGGAACACATTAAAAAAAGGTTGGCACTTCCTTCCCATTGGTGTTGGTTTATGCCTTAGGGGACTCGGACGCTAATACTTGTATTTCAAAAGCACAGTATCTTCCACCGCCTCTTCCTACCCCCATCGCCCTTCCCCCCTGGGAGCCTGCACAGGTCATGCAGTGGACAGGGAGGGAGTTCAGGTCAGGTACAATACACAAATGCCGACGATCTACAGTACTGTGTTGCTAAGTTAGTTGCGTCGGAATACACTATTTTATACTCATTAACGCTGTGTATTTGTATATAGCGGAATGAATCGCTGCTGCAGATTTACTTGGATTTTTGTGAAACCTGTGTGCACCCTTTCATTGAATGTATAACAAAGAAAAAATAATAATAAAGTGAATGTCACGGGAACACATAAAAAAAAAAGGTTGGCACTTTGGGACTCTCAGCATGGGAGGTGGGAGCCTTTATCGCTAGGTTGGTATGGAAGGGGAGACAATTAGCTACCAGAAGGTACCAACCCCAAGTTTCTGTGACCCCCACAAGGCTCATGGCAAGCGTCGGAACCCATGGTGGGTTTGAATTAACGGGCCCATTATAGTCCACTTTGACCGAAAGTAACCTCACCGCTGACCGCAAAGTTCCCACCATTGGCTACAATGGAGCGCATAGGCGCTACATTGTATCTGTGCCGTGTGCTGCCTGACAGACACTACAGGAGCACACAGCCAATCAGGAGAGTGCCACGACATGGCGCTCCCTGATTGGCTGAAGGGACCCTCTTTGACAGGAGTCAGGGGGGTCCTGGCAGTCGGGGAAAGGGGTCCCATGTGTAAACATGGGACCCCTTTCAGTGCGTGGTCGGGTTTCCATTTTATTATTTTGCCAAGTACGTGGATTATACAAAGGTCTGATTCTACGCTGGATTATGTGAGTATAATTTTTTTTACAGGTACCCCAAGGATTCTACATGGAGAAGAGGACCGAGCCTCGTGGGAACATAGGTAAGTATGTGTGTATGGATGGAGGTGTGGATGTATGTAATAAACTTATACTTTCACAGTGTGTGTGTCCTGTTTTTTTGGGGGTATTTTTTTAGTAGTAGTACTACAGGTACCAGCGGGCCAGGTTTTCCACTGCATGCTGGTACTTGTGGTTCTCCAAGTACCAGCTTGCGGGGGAGGCTTGCTGGGACTTGTAATACTGCTACTAAAAACAGTATTCACATTTTTTCAAAAGGCTATCAGCCCCCCATCCGCCGCCCTTGGATGGGGGGACAGCCTCGGGCTTCACCCCTGGCCCTTGGGTGGCTAGAGAGGGGGGGGCCCTAGGTTTAAGGGGTTCCCACTCCTCCAGGGTACCCCGGCCAGGGGTGACTAGTTGGGTATGTAATGCCAGGGCCGCAGGGACCAGTATAAAAGTGTCCCACGGCTGTGGCATTATGTACCTGGCTAGTGGAGCCCGGTGCTGGTTTCAAAAATACGGGGGACCCCTACGCTTTTTGTCCCCCGTATTTTTGGAACCAGGACCAGGTGCAGAGCCCGGTGCTGGTTGATTTAATATGGGGGAGCCCCTGTCATTTTTTTACCCATATTTTTTCAACCAGGACCGGCTCAAAGAGCCCGAGGCTGGTTATGCTTAGGAGGGGGGACCCCACGCATTTTTTTTTCCAGTTTTTACACTAAACAGACCCTTTCCCATAGATAACCATGCACAGATCTCACTGATCCGTGCATGGTTATCCAAACTCGACTGGAAAAAGCAGGTCTATTTTTTTGCTGCTTTTTTTAACGAATCGAAAAAAAACAGACCCGCACTTGAGCACTCAGAAACTAACACCCAAATACGAATGAATAGTGAATGCCCGTATTGTATGAAATAACAGCCGTGTTTGACCGATGGTCTATTCATTCGTATTTCGGAACTTTGCAAATCAAACCATTACGAATAGTCCAAACACTGCCGAGATTGGTGCTTAGTGAATTCCCGGATTGGGACTTAGAAAAAAAAACACAAATCGGACAAACTCGAATTCTTAGTAAATATTGGCCAGTGTTGGGAAGGCTTCCACTACGTTTGGTAAGTTTCATGTTTAGCTAAAGTCATTCTACGTTTCCCATCGTATAAAAAACAGTGCTTTACACGGATGTTTAATATTAAACAAACCATCTAAGAAAGCCAATCAATTAAAATAGTTTCCTTATTTGCAGATTCTTAACTTGGCTGCACAAATCATACAGATTGCGTGACACACACAATTAAGCATTGTTAGATTTGCCAATGTTTGTATATAATAGCCAAGAACATTTTGATGCATCTAAGTATGAAACTACACATACATACTGTAAGTCATTTTGTTCAGAATGTGAAGACATCTCATAGCAGTTATGTATTATCTCCTTATTTTATTTAATAAACACATTCATCTATCCACTGCACATATAGAGCCTGATTTCAGATCAGATGTGGACGCAATGCTGATGTTTGAGCAATTGAGAAATATTTGCTACTATGCCTGTACAAAAAGTCCTGGAAACCAGTATCACTTTCACTGATGCATGACACTTCCATAGCATGCACATAAGACAGACCATCTCCATGTGTGTGCAAAAAAACACATGACAGTCACTGGCCAGGATTACCTATAACCAGGGATGGATTAAGCGCCCAGGGCCCCCAAGACAGCAGAGCCCGCCCCCCACGAGCAACTACCCTTCCCCCCCGGGTGGCTTCTGCTGCTTGCTACACCCGCTTTTCACCGCAACAAGGCCAGCCACTATCAACAGCAGCTGTCGGGGGGAAAAGGCCCCACGCTGCCGCGAGGAGGAGAAAAGACCCCCGGCTGCCGAGGAGGGAGGATTCCGCTCTGACAAAGGATGTGTGATGTCCCGGATGCGGCTGTGCATGCGACTTCCTCACCCCTCATCTCAAAAAGCACGGGTTGGGGACTGATCCAGGCAGCAATCTCCAGTCTCCACTGCTGCCTGTAGAGCTGCTGGCGGTGGAGGCTGGAGAGTGGTCAGCAGCATCAGAGTGGGGCAGAGTAGCTCAAACAGGGGGGGGGGCTTCTGACAGTGGGGCCTGGGGTACTGACCCCTTAATCCGGCTTTACCTATAACTACCTACCAAGACATTTCTGATACAATGAAGACATTTCTGATGCAATGCGTCTTGATCGCAACAGCACTGTAGGCGTTTTTGTACATATACGCAGCAGCAAAAAATCTTTCAACTACTGTACATGATCATCGGCATTGCGTTCACCTCTGAATCAGGTCCGGTGTTTGAGATGGGCAGGAGGTTCCCAAATCTCCCCCCTTCCCTGGTGTTCATTATTCTGGACACCACCCAGAAGAGACAAACTGTGATGCGAAAGGTGGAACTGATGAAAGATTACAGTTTAGAAGCTGTCTGTGGACCATACATACATCAAACTACACATCACAGTAAAGGGAATGATACATCAAAATGGGCCAATTTAGTAGCCAACTCTGCATTGTACACTGGTCTTGCTTTGATTTTTACATATTTTTTTTTGCTGTTGCTGTAATATAGTTACTAAGGGGGGTATTCAAATAGTGCCACATTTTTCGTGTAGCCGAAAAAACTGCACTATTTCAACACAGTGGGGTATATTTACTAAGCTCCCGATTTTGACCGAGATGCCGTTTTTTCTTCAAAGTGTCATTTCGGTAATTTACTAAGCAAAAATCTCGGCAGTGATGAGGGCATTCGTAATATTTTGGAAGTCCTAGGAAAAATTCACGAATCAATACACCATCGGTCAAATACGCCTGCAATTTGGTAGAAATCGGGAATTTACTAAAAAGTGCAAATCCCAAACACTGCCGACAATAGCCAAACACTGTCGTGCAGAAATACAATTCGTAAAAAAGTGCTAAAAAAAAACAGACCTGCTTTTTTATCCCGTGTTTGGATAGGCATGCAGGGATCCATGAGATCCGTGCATGTTTATCAGTGGGAAGGGGATGGGAAAGTGTTCATTTTTTGAAAAAAAATTGCGTGGGGTCCCCCCTCCTAAGCCAAACCAGCCTCGGGCTCTTTGAGCCAGTCCTGGTTGCAAAAATATGGGAAAAAAATTGACAGAGGTTCCCCCATATTTAAACAACCAGCACCGGGCTCTGCGCCTGGTCCTGGTTCCAAAAATACGGGGGACAAAAAGCGTAGGGGTCCCCCGTATTTTTGAAACAAGCACCGGGCTCCACTAGCTGGACAGATAATGCCACAGCCGGGGGTCACTTTTATACAGCGCCCTGCGGCCGTGGCATTAAATACCCAACTAGTCACCCCTGGCCGAGGTACCCTGGAGGAGTGGGAACCCCTTAAATCAAGGGGTCCCCTCCAGCCACCCAAGGGCCAGGGGTGAAGCCCGAGGCTGTCCCCCCATCCAAGGGCTGCGGATGGGGGGCTGATAGCCTTTGTTGAAAGTGTTGAATATTGTTTTTAGTAGCAGTACTACAGAGCCCGGTGCTGGTTGTTTAAATATGGGGGAACCCCTGTCAATTTTTTTCCCATATTTTTGCAACCAGGACCGGCTCAAAGAGCCCGAGGCTGGTTTGGCTTAGGAGGGGGGACCCCACGCAATTTTTATTTTAAGTTTAAACATTTTTTATTTTTTTTTACAAGGTGCACAATGAAGCCCAGCACGGATCTCTCAGATCCGGCCGAGATTCATTGTATTAAAGTCGGCAGTGTTTTACAAGTCACTCATGTAAAACACTGCCTAAAAAAACGAATGACATCGACATCGGAAAAAACGAAAATGCAGAATACGGCAACTTAGTAAATTAGTCGTAATTAATTCAAAAAGTTGCAAAATTACACTTGCGATGTCATTCGTGACTGAACTTTGACCTCAAACGGGAAAATACGAATCTTAGTAAATATACCCCAGTGTATTCATTTTTACCCAAGTTTTTTCACTTTTTTTTCTTTGTTGAATCGGCATGGGCAAAAATGGATCCAAAAACTGACAAAAATGCGCGCAAATTTGACAAAACACAAATTTGCCGATCCATGTGGATTTCGACCAGTCAAAAAAACAGCACAGGCATTAAACAGGTCGAATGTGAATTTGATTTCAAAATGGGCGAAAAGTGCAATTTTTTCGACTGGTGAAAAAAAGGCACTAATTCCATACCACCCTAAATGTTTGTGAATTGGGACTAATTAAGGTTGTATCGCTATCGCAATGCGACCGCAATTTCTGAGTATGGTGTTCTCTGTGCACACGCAGGTCCCATCCTGCACATATGCGAGCAGTTATTGCGGTCGGCAGGGCAGACGGGGGGCGGCGATGGATCATTTTCGGGGTAGTGAAGGGGAAACGGACTTATACAGATTAGTCCTGAATTCCGAGCTTCTCTCTCTGAAGGCTCCACCCCCACCTCACCCCCATCTGCCTGCTATGCCCTGTGCAGAGTTAGAGGAGAGACAGGGCTGGACGGGAACAGGGGTAGATGAGAGGGGGGTCATGGTGTACTGGTATTGGGGTGGGCTAGACAAGGAGTGAAGGCTGGCTGCACGAGCAGAGTGGACAGAGTTACAGGCAAAGAGGGATTGTTGAAGGGGTGGGGCTTAGGAAGAACAGCAGTAAGGGCCTAGGACGGGTTACAGGATAAGAGACTAGAAAGAGTTATCGTAGCTTAAGGGTCTTACTTGAGAACAAAGAGACTTTGCTGTGGGAGAGAGAGAAGAATCGCAGCTGACAGCAGCCTTGCCTACCAGTGCGGAGATCATCGGAGGCGCTTATGTGGGTGTCTGGTTCGTCCGTAACCTCCACTAGACCACTGGGGCATTTATATGGCATCAGGGACCTTTTTTAGAGGCCACAGCCCTGGGGGTTAATGTCAGCATAGCAGCTTAGAGCGTGATCCCTCACAAAGTCTTCCATCCACTTAGATGCTCCTCCTCCCCCAGTAAGATGCTCAGTGGCCATTTTATTCAGTACATGCTGCAGCATGTCTCAGGAGAAGTCAGGTCCAGTTTCCCTGTAAACCTCTCTCAAAGGCCAGGTTATACAGCACTGATCCTATCAGCATATTAAGGCTTGTGTAGTTTATTTAATGCCCATTTATACTGTATATGCATTGTTTGTGACAGTTGCTAGTAACTTCTGAGGGGATATACTCTTTCTTTCTATAACTGTCAGTTACTGTA
This sequence comes from Pseudophryne corroboree, assembly GCF_028390025.1. Classification (NCBI taxonomy): domain Eukaryota; kingdom Metazoa; phylum Chordata; class Amphibia; order Anura; family Myobatrachidae; genus Pseudophryne; species Pseudophryne corroboree. The sequence goes on along the minus strand of NC_086449.1, from coordinate 596,713,459 downwards.
TATCTATCCATGTTACTCTCTATTTTACAACCCATTACCAATTGTATTGGGGGTTCAGTACCTTACATACTGTGTGGGGTGTTACATTGCATTGTCAGGCTACACACCCACTGTGTGCCTATAGTGCTTATACTACTATGGGGGTAATTTAGACCTGATCGCTAGCAAGCGATTTTTGTACTGCTGCGATCAGATAGTCGCCACCTACAGCGCAAGTGTGTGAATGCATGTGCAGTCTCAGCGCAGCCCAGGACTTACTCCGCCGCTGCGATCACTTCAGCCTGTCCGGGACCGGAATTGACGACAGGAACCCTCCCTGCAAAAGCATGCACACGTCTGCGTTTTTCCAACCCCTCCCTGAAAATGGTCAGTTGCTACCCAGAAACGCCTTCTTCCTGTCAATCCCCTTTGCGATCGCCCGTGCAAATGGATCCATCACACAAACCCATCGCTGAGCGACGATCCGCTTTGTACACGTGCAACGCGCCTGTGCATTGTGTCCCACAAGCACCTGCCCAGGAACCACCTTGGGTGTCTTCCTTCTCTCAGGTGATGACACAGTTAGTTGGTCGTCTGTCAGCTCCAGCACTGCCACTCCAACCATCTGCTCCATTATCCTTGCACTGGAGCCTGAAAACTTTATGGCTTCCTTGGATATCCAAAATGCATATCTGCATGTGACTATTACTCTCAATCATCAGAAATGCCTCAGATTTTCTATATGCCAGCAGCATTATCAATTCCAGGTGCTACCCTTTGGCCTTTCTATGGCCCCTCGGGTCTTTACCAAAATTATGACCATCATGGCTGGACATCTCAGGTGTCAGAGGGTCTGAATTCTTCTTTACCTGGAAGACCTACTGATTTTATCTTAGTCTCCGGAGGTACTTCGACAACATCTCCAGCTGACCGTTGCCTTCCTGCAAGTGCATGGCTGGATTATCAACTGGACAAAGTGCTCACTGTCTCCTTCTCAGAGAATGCTACATCTAGGAGCACTCCTGGATTCTCAGGTCCAGAGGCACTTCCTCATGGTGGACAAAATAACAACACTTCACACACAGGTTTCTTCGACACCGGTGAGTGTCCATCCACTCAGCTATGCAGGACTTGGGGTCCATGGTCTCCACCTTTGATATGATAAAGTACAAACAGTTTCACTCCAGACCTCTTCAACACTTGATCCTATCATGATAGAATGGGCAGCATCATCTTCTTAGAACTCAAACAATTGTGCCATCCTCAGAGATTCGGCTTTCCCCCTATTGTGATGGCTACAGATGTCCCACTTGAATAAGACCCTTGTCCAAGGGACGACCATCCCTTATGGATTCTGGATTGAGTACTCATCACCACGGATTCCTGCCTCCACAGATGGGGAGCAGTGACCAGTCAACGGTCCTTTCAGGGCCAATGGATAGTCCAAGAAAGTTGCCTGCCCATCAACATACTGGAGCTCCAGGGAGTGTACAGAGCACTTAGTCTAGCACAAGAACATCTTCACAGCCAACTTGTTCAAGTCCAATCCGACAATGCGACCACGGTAGCCTGCCTCAACCATCAGGGAAGGTGCGTGAAGCCTGACCGCCATAATAAAAATAATGCGTATTCTCATTTAGGAAGAACACCATATTCCGTTTATCTCAGCAGTGTTCATCCCAAAGGTCCTAAGTGGGAAGTGGACTTCTTAAGCCAACAAGTCGTCCACTTTGACTAGTGGGCTCCACATCCAGAAGTCTTTCAGATTCTTGTCGACAAGTGGGGCTTGCCAGGCGTGGATCTCATGGCTTCACACCACAACCATAAACTGCCTGTATTTGGGCCCAGGAGAAGGGATCCCGCAGCCACCTTTGTTGATGTGCTTCCGCTGCAGTGGAACTTCAGTCTGGTATACATCTTCCCTTCAGTTTCACTTCTCCCAACAGTTCTGTGCAAGTTCAAGTGGGAAGGAGGTGCCATGCTTCTCATAGCTCCAGACTGGCCCAGGTGCCATTGGTTTACTCTCAATAGACACTCCCTTTTGGCTTCCTCTATGGCTAGATCTACTGATTCAGGATCCATGTCTACATCCATACCTGGCTCGTCTGTCTTTGATGGAGTGGCTCTTGAGATATCCCTCTTAAGATCTAAGGGCTTCTCATGCTCAGATGTCTTCCAAGCAAACTTTCCTTTGTTTCTATGCCTTTGTACCTTTTCCTCTCAGGATGCTGCTTAGGGTGATGAGTTCTGCATACAGCTCAGGCACGTCCCCTCCCTTAGGGGAAACTGCTTTGGGACATACGCATAAAATCCCTGTGGATTTCCTGTGGACCCTGAATAAGAAAATAAAAGTTATTGTAGACCCACTTTTGTTAACTCTTTTTATTCAAAGTCCATAGTGTATTTCTTTCTGGTCAATAGCTCTATTCTCTTATTATGAGTGTGTTTCTTCTGTGTACTGCTCTTCTCTCTCCTCTCTTCTGCCTTGGGCTTCTTTACTAAAATGGCTAGCCTGAGGCTGGGGGGAGGGGTATAGGGGAGGAGGGACCAAAGAATCCTGAGAGCTGAAATTCTTTACTGTTTGGTGCCAAGTCATACACTCCATGGTATCCCTGTGGACCCTATGTACTTCGAAGAAGAAGAGTTAATAAAGGTAGGTCTACCCTAACACTTATTTTTTAAAGAAAGATTTTCAGAATAATATTTTTATATTATACACTGTGCCAGTAGAAATTAATATTTAGCCTAAAATCTGGAACTGGTACCGTGAAGACAATTTGGGTTAGTATTCACAGTTCATATAGATATTACCATTTAGTTATCTAATGCAATGTTTCTTTTTCAACAAATTATACATTATACATATTTTTTCCCAACAAATAATATTTTTACAAAATAACACATTTATAAGCTTATCAAATATGAAATTTCAATGAAGTTACTCTTACTGGCACGTCACTCCTCACTGCTCCTATACATTTTACCCTAAAAATCCTAAATACAGAATTTAAGTAAAAGACTTTAACGTTCCTTTTATTAGAGTGTACTCTGTGGCCAGTTTCTTTTTGGTTGGTGCACATAGGTCTAATATATACAGTATTCCCTGTAGACCAGTCCAAATTCCATAATCAGACACATCTGGCTAATTATGGGCAACAAGGATGGTGTAATGTTAGCAGAGGAGTAATAGAATGGGGCGAGTAGAGTACGTGCTTTGGGTACCTGCATGGCCCGCTCACCATAGAAGTGGGAGAGAAACACTTAGAGACATAGAAAAGGGGGAAGAGAGACACTGAGAAACATAGAAGAGGGGGAGAGAGGCACTTAGTGACATAGAAGGGGGTAGAGACACTTAAGAAGGGGGAGAGAGACACTGAGAGACACAGAAGGGGGAGACAGAGACACTAAGGGACATATAAGGGGGAGACAGAGATACTGAGAGATATAGAGGGGGGTGAGCGACACTTAGAGACAGAATGGGGGACAGAGAGACTGAGAAACATAGAAGGGGAGAGACACTGAGAGATATAGAAGGGAGGAGAGAGAGAGACACTAAGAGACAGAGAATGAAGTTTGGGAGACACACTGAGGGACACAGATTGAAGGGGTGACACACACTTAGAGACATAGTATGAAGAGGGAGACACACGGAGAGACATAGAATGTGATGGTGTGCTGAGAAACAACACAGCGGTAGGTGTTGGCATGCTGAGAGATGTTGCAGGGGGTAGGTGATGGTGTTCTGAGTGATGAAGCAGGGGGAGGTGATGGTATGCAGAGAGATGACACAGGGAGTAGGTGGTGTGCTGAGTGAATGTGCAGGGTTGGAGATGATGTGCAAAGAGATGACACAGGGGTAGGTGACAGTGTGCTAAGTGCCATCACAGAGGAAGATGATGGTGTGCTGAGTGATGTCACAGGGGGAGATGATGAGGTGCTGAGTGACAGTGGAGGGTGGAAGCTGATGTGCAGAGAGATGTCGCAGGGGTAGGTGACGGTGTGCTGAGTGACATCACAGGGGGAGATGATGGTTTGCTGAGTGACATCGCATGGGGAGCTAATAGTGAGCTGAGTGACTGTGCAAGGTGATAGATGATGTGCAGAGAGATGACACAGGAGTAGGTGACAGTATGCTAAGTGACATCACAGGGGGAGAGGATGGTGTGCTGAGTGACGACATAGGGGCGAGATGATGGTGTGCTGAGTGACGATGCAGGGGGGTAATGGTGTGCAGAGAGACAATGCAGGGGGTAGGTGATGGTGTGTTGAGAGACGATGCAGGGGATAGGTGATCATGTGCTAAAAGAAGTCACAGGAGGAGGTGATGGTGTGCTGAGAGATGACCGTGGGGTAAGGGGATGGTGTGCTGAGAGATGTCATTGGGAGTAGGTTATGTTGTTGGGAGTAGGAGATGACTGAGAGACGACACAAGGGAAAGATGATGGTGTGGCTGAGAGACACAGAGGGGAGACGGTATGACTGAGAGATGCATGGGAGAGATGATGTGGCTGAGAGATGCAAGGGGGAAATGGTGTGGCTGAGAGACGCAGGGGGCAGGATGTAAGTCTGGTTGAACTGCTGTTGTATGATGCTGACCTTGTTAATATTCCTACATAAGCAGGCATCTTAATATTCTTAATATATTGTTAATATTAATATCGTAATATTCTTAATATCTTAATATTCTTAATATATTGTTAATATTCCTACACAACCAGGCATCTGCATGTTGTGTTATATAACTCCAGAAAAATAATGGAGAACAGAAATTTGGAGGATAAAATAGGAAAAGATCAAAAACCACTTTCTCCTAGTGCTGAAGCTGCTGCCACTAGTCATGACATAGAGGCTGAAATGCCATCAACGTCGTCTGCCAAGGCCGATGCCCAATGTCATAGCAGAGGGCATGTAAAATCCCAAAAAACAAAGTTCAGTAAAATTGATCCAAAAAAAATAATTTAAATGGTCTGAGGAGAAACGTAAACTTGCCAATATGCCATTTACGACACAGAATGGTAAGGAACGGCTAAGGCCCTGGCCTATGTTCATGACTAGTGATTCAGCTTCACATGACGATGGAAGCCCTCATCCTCCCACTAGAAAAATGATAAGAGTTAAGCTGGCAAAAGTACAGCAAGAACTGTGCGTTCTAAGATGGTATCACAAAAATCCCCAAGGAGAGACCAAGTGTGTCGGCGGTTGCGATGCCTGACCTTCCCAACACTGGACGGGAAGAGGTGGCTCCTTCCACCATTTGCATGTCCTCTGCAAGTGCTGGTAGGAGCACCCACAGTCCAGTTTCTGATATTCAAATTGAAGGTGTCACTGTTGTAGTACACCAGGATGAGGACATGGGTGTTGCTGGCGCTGAGGAGGAAGTTGACGAGGACGATTCTGACGGTGATGTGGTTTGTTTAAATCAGTCACTGTGGTAGACAGTTGTTTGTGGGATGAATAATTCCATTTTAATGCCTCGGCAAAATGACAAAAAAGCCACCTCTTCAGTGTGGAATTATTTCTCTACAAATCCGGACAACATGTGTCAAGCCGTATGTTGCCTTTGTCAATTTGTAATAAGTATTGGTAAGGACGTTAACCACCTAGGAACATCCTTCCTTATACTTCAGCTACAGGGCATTCATCAGAAATCATTGTCAAGTTCAGAAACTTTAGGTAAGAGAGTAAGCAGTCCACTGACACCTAAATCCCTTCTTTCTCTTGTACCCATTCTCCTGCAAGCTACACCACTAACTCCCTCAGCGTCAATTTCCTCATCAGTCAGGAATGTCAGTAGTCCTGCAGGCCATGTCAGTGGCATGACTGATGAGTCCTCTCCTAACCGGGATTCCTCTGGAGGATATTTGAGTGGTATGCCTACTGCTGCTGCTGCCGCTGCTGTTGTTGCTGGGAGTCGATCGTCATCCCAGAGGGGAAGTATGAAGACCGCTTGTATAACTTCAACTATTCAATTGACTGTCCAACAGTCTATTGCGAGAAAGATGAAATATGACAGCAGTCATCCTTTGCAAAGTGGATAACTGAGACGTTGACGACACAAGGGAAAGATGATGGTGTGGCTGAGAGACACAGAGGGAATATGGTGTGACTGAGAGATGCAGGGGAGAGATTGTGTGGCTGAGAGATGCAAGGGGGAAATGGTGTGCCTGAGAGATGCAGGGGGCAGGATGTGAGTCTGGTTGAACTGCTGTTGTATGATGCTGACCTTGTTAATATTCCTACACAAGCAGGCATCTTCTGGACGATGTGATTTTTTACATGAATAGTGAATACCGAATGAAGACTCTGAGTGCCTTAGAGGATACATTTCTTCAGAGGTTCCACATTGTGAGAAACCATCATATAGTAGGTATAGTAAAGTGCGTGTGGAATTGAAAAGAATGCATGATGTGAAATAGGTAGCGTGTTATGTCGGCATGCCCCATTTTCAGTGGTCATGCTACTTCAAGGGTGTGGTCATGCACAATTTTTCAGTGCGCACACATAATTTAGTTTATGAGTCTTTTTTTTTTTTTGAATGGGGGCGCTATTTTTTAATTTGTCCTGGGCTCCAAACAAATACCCTAGTTTCCTCCCAAAATCCTAAATATACTGGTAGGTAACTGACTCCAAACAAAATTACCCCTAGCGTAATTAACCCTTAGTGATGTGAAAGGTCAAAATATTATCTGTAAAGTGCTGCGGTATATGTGTGTGATATATAAATAACTGGTAGTAGTAATAATAATAACTTTGACTTTTATTGGATACAGTGGCGGAACAAGCAAGCGGTGGGCCCAGGTGCGACAAAATGCTTTCGGCCCCCCCATCCCATCCAAGTCCACCCCATGGGCAGTGCGCGCCGTAGGCGCGCGCAAAAATACATAGTGGCGTGGCTTCGTGGGGAAGGGGTGTGTCCACAAAATAATACCAATTCATAAAACGGTGCACAGTAGTCTCCATTCTTCAAATTACGCCGCACAGTAGCACCACTACACCAGGTAGAGACCCTTTTACACCTTACAGCGAACAGATTCCCCTTTTTACACATAACGGCAGACAGCGTGCACTTTTTACACATAACGGCAGACAGCGTGCCCTCGTTACACATAGCGGCAGACAGCGTGCACTTTTTACACATTACGGCAGACAGCGTCCCCATTTTACACATTACGGCAGACAGCATACACTTTTTACACATAATGGCAGACAGCGTGCCCTCGTTACACATAGCGGCAGACAGCGTGCCCTCGTTGCACATAGCGGCAGACAGCGTGCACTTTTTACACATTACGGCAGACAGCGTCCCCATTTTACACATTACGGCAGACAGCATACACTTTTTACACATAACGGCAGACAGCATCCCCATTTTACACATTACGGCAGACAGCATACACTTTTTACACATAACGGCAGACAGCGTGCCCTTTTTACACATTACGGCAGGCAGATTCTACCTTTTTACACAAAGCGGCAGGCAGATTCCCCATTTTTATACATAGCGGCAGGCAGAGTCCCCATTTTTACACATTGCGGCAGGCTGATTCCCCCTTTTTACACATTGCGGCAGGCAGATTCCCCATTTTTACATTGCGGCAGGCAGATTCCCCCTTTTTACACATTGTGGCAGGCAGATTCCCCATTTTTATACATAGCGGCAGGCAGATTCCCCATTTTTATACATAGCGGCAGGCAGTCCCCCCTTTATACACATTGCGGCAGGCTGATTCCCCCTTTTTACACATTGCGGCAGGCAGTCCTAACTAATAAAAAAAGAAAGAGAAAGAAAGAAAGAAAGAAAGAAAGAAAGAAAGAAAGAAAGAAAGAAAGAAAGAAAGAAAGAAAGAAAGAAAGAAAGAAAGAAAGAAAGAAAGAAAGAAAGAAAGAAAAATTATACTTACCCTCTCTGTTGGCTCAGGCTCCTTGTGCAGCTTCCCGGGCAGTAGAGAAGGAGGAGGAGGGAGGTGGAGGAGGGAGCCGCAGCAGCGCTGTGTTATTGGTGGAGGCGCTGCTGCTGCTGCCCCTCTGCTTCACTATAGGCTGTTGTCAGAGACAGCCTATAGTGAAGCAGAGGAGCAGCAGCAGCAGCGCCTCCACCAGTAACAAAGCGCTGCTGCGGCTCCCTCCTTCACCTCCGTCCTCCACCTTACCCCGTACCGCTGCAGTGCGTGCCGCTCCTCTCCTCTCTCTCCGGGCGGCTGTGTGCTGCGGGCAGCGGTTGCCCGCAGCGCACAGCGGCATGTAATGAGTCAGTTTGACTCATTACATGCTTGGGCCCCTGAACAGAGGCGGGCCCCAATGCAACGCACTGCTTGCACTGCCGGTAGTTCCGCCTCTGATTGGATAGGTCTATATATGTATTACTTTACTTGTTTACAGTATGTTATTCGTCTTGCACAGTTAGTTGGGATGAGCGGGTTTGGTTCTCTGAGAACTGACCCCTTCCGAACTTCACGTCCCGAGGCCGGATCCGAGCCTGGCTCAAGACTTCCCGCCAGACTCGGAAACCAGAACAAGGTAAAACGTCATCATTCTGCTGTCAGATTCTCGCGGGTTTCGGATTCCATATAAGGAGCCCCGCGTCGCTGCCATTTTCACTCCGGCATTGGAGACTGCAGAGAGAGGACGTGTCTCCATCCTCAGTGTCCTGCATCAGTACAGTGGTAGTGTCTTGTGCTGCATCAGTCCAGTCACAGTGGTGGTGTCCTCTGCTGCCATATGTCCAGTGCTGCTGTATAAGTCCAGTCCAGTGGTGCTGTGTTGTCCTGCATCAGTCCAGTGGTGGTGTCCCTGTGCTGCCATAAGTCCAGTAGTGCTGCCATAACAGTCCAGAGGTACTGCCGTATAAGTCCAGTGGTAATGCCTTTTAAGTCCAGTCCAATGGTGCAGCCATAAAAGTCCAGTGGTACTGCCATACAAGTCCAGTGGTACTGCCGTATAAGTCCAGTGATACTGCTGTATAAAACAAGAAAGAAAAATAAATAGCGCTAACTCTGATGTATTACACAGTAAATTAAACATGACAAGGTAATCTAAAAGCCTTCATTTATTAAAAAGAGTATTTTTTGATAAAAAGATATTTGTTAACACCCCAAATTTTGTTGCTTGAACATTACAAAGCCCTGGCCTATGTTCATGACTAGTGATTCAGCTTCACATGACGATGGTAGCCCTCATCCTTCCACTAGAAAAATGATAAGAGTTAAGCTGGCAAAAGCACAGCAAAGAGCTGTGCATTCTAAGATAGTATCACAAATCCCCAAGGAGAGTCCAAGTGTGTCGGCAGTTGCGATGACTGTCCTTCCCAACACTGGATGGGAAGAGGTGGCTCCTTCCACCATTTGCACACCCTCTGCAAGTGCTGGAAGGAGTACCTACAGTCCAGTTTCTGATATTCAAATTGAAGGTGTCACTGTTGAAGTACACCAGGATGAGGATATGGGTGTTGCTGGCGCTGAGGATGAAGTTGACGATTAGGATTCTGATGGTGATGTGGTTTGTTTAAATCAGTCACCATGGGAGACAGTTGTTGCCCGTGGGATGAATAAGCCCATTGTGATGCCTGGGAAAAATACTAAAAAATAAGATTTTAAACCTACCGGTAAATCTATTTCTCCTAGTCCGTAGAGCATGCTGGGGACTCCGTAAGGACCATGGGGTATAGACGGGCTCCGCAGGAGACATGGGCACCTAAAAAGAACTTTTCCTATGGGTGTGCACTGGCTCCTCCCTCTATGCCCCTACTCCAGACCTCAGTTAGACAACTGTGCCCAGAGGAGATGGACAATACAAGGCAGGATTTAAAAATCCAAGGGCAAGATCCATACCAGCCCACACCAATCATACCATGTAACCTGGAACATACATAACCAGTTAACCGTATGAACAACAAACAGTGACGGTCCAAGACCGACTCCAACTGTAACATAACCCTTATGTAAGCAACAACTATAGACAAGTCTTGCAGAGTTTCCGCACTGGGACGGGCGCCCAGCATCCTCTACGGACTAGGAGAAATAGATTTACTGGTAGGTTTAAAATCTTATTTTCTCTTACGTCTTAGAGGATGCTGGGGACTCCGTAAGGACCATGGGGTTTATACCAAAGCTCCCAATCGGGCGGGAGAGTGCGAATGACTCTGCAGCACCGACTGAGCAAAAGCTAGGTCCTCGTCAGCCAGGGTATCAAACTTGTAGAATTTAGCAAAGGTGTTTGACCCCGACCAAGTAGCCGCTCGGCTAAGCTGTAATGCCGAGACGCCTCGGGCAGCCGCCCAAGAAGAGCCCACCTTCCTAGTGGTATGGGCCTTAACCGAACTTGGAACCGGCAACTCAGCCGTAGAATGAGCCTGCTGAATCGTATTACAGATCCAGCGAGCAATAGTCTGCTTCGAAGCAGGTACGCCAATCTTATTAGCAGCATACAGGACAAACAGTGCTTCTATTTTCCTAAGACTAGCCATTCTGGCTACATAAATTTTCAAAGCCCTGACTACGTCCAGGGACCTGGAATCCTCCAAGTCACTCGTAGCCACAGGCACTACAATAGGTTGGTTCAAATGGAATGAAGAAACCACCTTAGGCAAAAAGTGAGGGCGTGTCCTCAATTCCGCTCTATCCACATTAAAAATCAAGTAGGGGCTCTTGTGAGACAAGGCCGCCAATTCTGACACTCGCCTTGCTGATGCCAAGGCCAACAACATGACCACCTTCCAGGTAAGAAATTTCAACTCAACCTTGTTAAGTGGCTCAAACCAGTGTGATTTTAGGAACTGCAACACCACGTTCAGGTCCCGCGGTGCCACTGGAGGCACATAAGGAGGCTGGATGTGCAGCACTCCCTTTACAAATGTCTGGACTTCTGGAAGAGAAGCCAATTCCTTCTGAAAGAAAATCGAAAGGGGCGAAATTTGCACCTTAACAGAACCTAATTTCAGTCCCATATCCACTCCTGTTTGCAGGAAGTGGAGAAAACGCCCCAGATTAAATTCTTCCGTAGGCGCGTTCTTGGTTTCACACCAAGACACATAATTTCGCCAGATATGGTGATAATGATTCACCGTCAACTCCTTCCTAGCCTTTATTAAAGTAGGGATGACCTCCTCCAGAATCCCCTTCTCCGCTAGGATTCAGCGTTCAATCGCCATGCCGTCAAACGTAACCGCGGTAAGTGTTGGAATGTACAGGGCCCCTGCTGCAACAGGTCCACCCTCAGAGGGAGAGGCCAGGGATCTCCTGTGAGCATCTCTTGAAGATCTGAGTAACAGGCCCTTCGAGGCCAGTCTGGAACAACGAGTATCGTCTGTACTCTTCTTCGCCTTATGATCCTCAACACTTTTGTGATGAGAGTAAGAGGAGGAAACACGTAGACCGAGTGGAACACCCACGGCGTTACCAGGGCGTCTACTGCTACTGCCTGAGGGTCCCGAGACCTGGCACAATACCTCCGAAGCTTTTCGTTGAGGCGTGACGCCATCGTGTCTATTTAAGGAATTCCCCAAAGACGTGTTATGTCTGCAAAGACTTCTTGATGAAGTCCCCACTCTCCTGGATGGAGATCGTGTCTGCTGAGGAAGTCTGCTTCCCAGTTGTCCACTCCCGGAATAAAGACAGTCGACAGAGCGCTTACGTGATTTTCCGCCCAGTGAAGAATCCTTGTGGCTTCCGCCATTGCGACTCTGCTTCTTGTCCCGCCTTGGCGGTTCACATGAGCCACTGCTGTGACATTGTCTGATTGAATCAGAACTGGTAGGTTTCGAAGAAGACTCTCCGCTTGTTGAAGGCCGTTGTATATGGCTCTGAGTTCCAACACATTGATGTGTAGACAGGACTCCTGGTCTGACCACAGTCCCTGAAAACTTCTTCCTTGGGTGACTGCTCCCCACCCTCGGAGGCTCGCGTCCGTGGTTACCAGGATCCAGTCCTGAATTCCGAACCTGCGACCCTCCAGCAGGTGAGCACTTTGCAGCCACCATAGGAGAGACACCCTGGCCCCTGGGGACAGAGTTATTTTCCGATGTAAGTGCAGATGCGACCCGGACCATTTGTCCAGAAGGTCGCATTGAAACGTCCTCGCATGGAACCTGCCGAAGGGCATGGCCTCATAGGCCACCACCATTTTTCCCAGAACTCGAGTGCATTGATGAACTGACACCCTTTTCGGTTTTAGCAGGTCTCTGACCGTGTTCTGGATGTCTTGGGCTTTTTCCAATGGGAGAAAAACCTTCATTTGTTCCATATCCAGTATCATACCTAGGAACGTTAGTCGAGTTGTCGGAATCAACTGTGACTTCGGTAGATTCAGAATCCAACCGTGTTGCTGGAGCACTCTCAGAGAGAGCGTTACACTGCTCAGCAATTTCTCTCTTGATCTCGCCTTTATCAGGAGATCGTCCAAGTATGGGATAATTGTAACTCCATGCTTGCGCAGGACCACCATCATTTCCGCCATTATCTTGGTGAAAATCCTTGGGGCCGTGGAAAGCCCAAACGGCAATGTCTGAAATTGGTAATGACAATCCTATACAGCGAATCTCAGGTACTCCTGATGGGAGGGATATATGGGGACATGAAGGTACGCATCCTTTATGTCCAGTGACACCATAAACTCCCCCTCCTCCATACTGGCTATAATCGCCCTGAGCGATTCCATCTTGAATTTGAATCTTTTCATGTACAGGTTTAGGGATTTTAGATTCAAAATAGGTCTTACCGAACCATCCGGTTTCGGGACCACAAAGAGGGTTGAGTAGTAGCCTCTTCCCTGCTGGTTCAAGGGAACCCCGATAATTACTCGTTCTGGTGTAGAGGCTGGTAATGCCGACTTGAAAAATCAGCGCGGGGGCACCTCTTCGAATTCCAGTTTGTAACCCTGGGAGACTATTTCCAACACCCAAGGATTCAGGCCTGAGCTGACCCAGGCCTGGCTGAAAAGTCGAAGACGTGCCCCCACCGGTGCGGAGTCCCGCAGGGGAGCCCGAGCGTCATGCTGAGGATTTTGTATTAGCCGGGGAGGACTTTTGTTCCTGGGCACCGGCCGAAGCGGGTGCTCTTTTCCCTCTAGCCTTATCTCTGGCAAGGAAGGAGGACCCCCGACCTCTTCTGGACTTTTGCGACCGAAAGGACTGCATCTGAACGGTGGTATTTTCTTTTGCTGTTGGGGAATAAATGGTAAAAAATTTGATTTACCTGCGGTAGCTGTGGTAACCCGGTCCGTCAGCCCATCCCCAAACAATACATCTCCCTTATAGGGTAGGACTTCCATATGCTTTTTTGAGTCCGCATCACCCGTCCATTGGCGAGTCCATAAGGATCGTCTCGCTGAGATAGACATGGCATTGGCTCTGGAAGCCAGCAATCCAATATCCCTTTGAGCATCTCTCATAAATAAGACTGCATCTTTAATATGGGCTAGGATTAACAATACAGTATCTCTATCCATGGTATCAATTTCAGCCGTCAGATTATCTGTCCATGCTGAAATTGCGCTACATACCCATGCCGACGCAATTGTCGGTCTTATCACAGCTCCAGTATGCGAATAAATAGACTTTAAAGTAGACTCCTGCCTGCGATCCACAGGAACCTTGAGGGGCGCTGTGTCTGGAGACGGTAGCGCCACTTTCTTGGACAGGCATGTTAAGGCCTTGTCCACAGTGGGAGGTGATTCCCAACGCACCCTGTCCTGTTTAGGGAAGGGGTATGCCATATAAATTATTTTGGGAATCTGCGGTCTCTTTTCCGGAGTCTCCCAAGCCTTTTCAAAGAACTCATTTAGTTCATGAGATGTGGGAAAATGTATAATCTGTTTCTTTCCCTTAAACATGTGTACCCTCGTGTCTGGAACAGAGGGTTCATCAGCAATATGCAACACATCCCTTATTGCTACAGTCATACACTGAATGCTTTTTGTCACCTTAGGGTGCAATTTTTCTTCATCATAGTCGACACTGGAATCAGAGTCCGTGTCGGTAGTAGTGTCCAAAATTTGCGCCAAGGGACGTTTTTGAGACCCCGACGGGCCCTGTGAGTCGGTCCAATCCGAGGATTGACCCCCTGATGCCTCCCTGGATTCAGCCTTATCAAGCCTCTTATGTAAAGATGTCACACTTGCATTCAACATATGCCACATGTCCATCCATTCCTGAGTCGGTACAACCGACGAGGACACACCACTCATTTGCTCCACCTCCTCCTTGGAGAAGCCTTCCGCCTCAGACATGTCGACACGTACGTTCCGACACCCCACACACACAGGGATAAACCTATAAGGGGACAAAACCCCAACCAGGTCCTTAGGAGAGACAGAGAGAGAGTATGCCAGCACACACCCAGCGCTCAAATAACACTGGAAAAAATAAATGACCAGATAGCGCTTTTATATATATACTATCCAGTTCCCACTCACTGCGTTACCAATGTGCCCCCCTCCTCTTTTTCCAGCCTGTGAAAGCGTTCAGCAGGGGAGAGCAAGGGGAGCCAGTGTTCTCATGCAGCTTCTGTGGAGAAAATGGCGCTGGTTAGTGCTGAGGATCAAGCTCCGCCCCCCCAACGGCGGGCTTCGGTCCCAGTGTAATTGTAATAAAATGGCGGGGGATCAGTGATTTACTGCCTCCGCAGCCTAATCATACTCTATTGCCCAAAATTGAGGATTATTGCTGCCCAGGGCGCCCCCCCCTGCGCCCTGCACCCATCAGTGCTGCCTCTGTGTGTTGTGTCTGGGAGCAATGGCGCACAGCGTACCGCTGCGCGCCTTACCTCACAAAGATCTGAAGTCTTCTGCCGCCTGAGATGTCTTCTATCTTCTCATACTCACTCGGCTTCTATATTCCGGCATCTGTGAGGAGGACGGCGGCGCGGCTCCGGGACGAACCCCAGGGTGAGACCTGTGTTCCGACTCCCTCTGGAGCTAATGGTGTCCAGTAGCCTAAGAAGCAGAGCCTATCAGTTAAGCAGGTCTGCTTCTCTCCCCTCAGTCCCACGATGCAGGACTCCCTGAAAATAAAAAACCTAACAAAATTATTTTTCTACAGAAAACTCAGGAGAGCAGTGTACCCTTTCTCCTCTGGGCACAGAATCTAATGGAGGTCTGGAGGAGGAGCATAGAGGGAGGAGCCATTGCACACCCATAGGAAAAGTTCTTTTTAGGTGCCCATGTCTCCTGCGGAGCCCGGCTATACCCCATGGTCCTTACAAAGTCCCCAGCATGCTCTAGGACATAAGAGAAAATCCACCTCTTCAGTGTGGAATTATTTCTCCACAAATCCGGACAATGGGGGTAATTCCAAGTTGATTGCAGCAGGAATTTTGTTAGCAGTTGGGTAAAACCATGTGCACTGCAGGGGAGGCAGATAAAACATGTGCACAAAGAGTTAGATTTGGGTGGGTTACTTTGTTTCTGTGCAGGGTAAACACTGGCTGCTTTATTTTTACACTGCAAATTAGATTGCAGATTGAACACACCACGCCTAAATCTAACTCTCTCTGCACATGTTAGATCTGCCTCCCCTACAGTTCACATGGTTTTGCCCAACTGCTAACAAAATTCCTGCTGCGATCAACTTGGAATTACCCCCAATATGTGTCAAGCCATGTGTTGCCTTTGTCAATTTGTAAAAAGTACGGGTAAGGACGTCAACCACCTAGGAACATCCTCCCATATACGTCACCTGCAGCGCATTCATCAGAAGTCATTGTCAAGTTCAGAAACTTTGGGTAAGAGTAAGCAGTCCACTGACACCTAAATCCCTTCTTCCTCCTGTACCTATTCTCCTGCAAGCCACACCACCAACTCCCTCAACATCAATTTCCTCATCAGTCAGGAACGTCGGTAGTCCTGCAGGCCATGTCACTGGCATGACTGACGAGTCCTCTTCTAACCGGAATTCCTATGGAGGATCCTTGAGTGGTATGCATACTGCTTCTTCTGCCGCTGCTGTTGTTGCTGCTGGGAGTCGACTGTCATCCCAGAGGGGAAGTAGGAAGATCGTTTGTACTACTTCAACTAAGCAATTGACTGTCCAACAGTCCATTGCGAGGAAGATAAAATATGACAGCAGTCATCCTGTTGCAAAGTGGATAACTGAGGCCTTGACAGGTATATTGGTGTTAGACGTGCATCTGGTATCCGCCATTGGTGCAGTGGGATTTAGGGGGTGATTCAGACCTGATCATAGCAGCAAATTTGTTAGCAGTTGTGCAAAGCCATGTGCACTGCAGGGGAGGGGGAGGGGCAGATATAACATGTGCAGAACGAGTAAGATTTGGGTGGGGTGTGTTCAAATTAAAATATAAATTGCAGTGTAAAAATTAAGCAGCCTGTATTTACTCTGCACAGAAAGAGTACTCACCCAAATCTAACTCTCTCTGCAAATATTATATCTGCCACACCTGCAATGCACATTGTTTTGCCCAACTGCTAACAAATTTGCTGCTATGATCAGGTCTGAATTACCCCCCAAGACAATTGATGGAGGTAGTGTGTCCCCAGTACCAAATCCCATCTAGATTCCACTTCACTAGGAAAGCGATTCCCGGGCTGTACAGAGACATTAAGAAAAGTGTCCTCAGTGTCCCGAAAAATGTGGCTATACCCAGTGTCCACTTAACCACGGACATGTGGACAAGTGGAGCAGGGCAAACTAAGGACTACATGACTGACAACCCACTAGGTAGATGTATTGCCTCCCGCAGCAACAATGGCTGTGGCACCAGTAGCAGCATCTCACAAACGCCAGCTCGATTCTAGGCAGGCTATGCTGTGCATCACCGGTTTCCGTTTGGGGCACACCACTGACAACCTCTAACGGAAACTGAGGGACATCATTGCACAATTGCTTACCCCACTTAAACTCTCCTGGGTATTTGTGATATCGGACAACGCCACCCATATTGTGCGTGCATTACATCTGGACAAATTCCAGCACGTCCCATGTTTAAACTACGAGTATAAACCTGGCGCTGTTATTCACCAAAAGTGAGAGCAGCTGACCTCAAGGAACTGATCCCACTTACCTCAAAACAGAAAAAAAACATACAAAGACAATGAGACTGCGCTTCTCACTTTGATAAGATTTTTATAAGATTTTCATAAAACATTAATTAATACATAAACGATACATTGATACTAGCCAGTACCATAAAATATAAAAATATAAATAGTTACAACTTTATAAAATAAGTCCATAACAATTAGCAGAAGACACACATAAGTGCAACCATCCTCATATAATGCTGCTTATTTGCACATAGATTTCCAATCAAGATGTTATATCTCAGTTTAAATGAGGCTTCACCCTTAAAATGACTCAGTCCTTGAATTCACGTTAGTATTGGGTTAATCAAGCATTGTTAATTATGCATGCAGCCCTTCCCACTTATAAGCCCTTCAGGGTAGTTAGTAAACAGTATGTCCACATGTAATGCAGCAATTACAATGGAATCCAGTAAAAACTTAGAGTACACCATGCAATATACCCAAATATATACCTTTCCTTGTTGCTGTAAGGCAAACAGCTTATTATCAGGATCACACGTTGGTAGCTGGGCTCCTGTTTCTCCACCCTTAGCACTGGGGTACAGCAATTAAGCAGTTAACCGGCCAGTCAAAAAATGATGCAAAAGCATATAGATGAATGCTGCAGTGATTAGGAATGATAGCCTGTCCAACAAACGCATTTCTCCACCTCTGGGCTTGTGTCAGTGGCTTCTTCAGTGTCAGAGATGTCATTCTATCTCCTCAAACCTTTAAATAATGGATTTCCCGGTTCGCACATGCGCAGTACACATGCGGGTCAAGCCTCATTCTCAATAGCACTAATTGAGTATGTGCAGCTCAGAAACTGCTAAACCAAGCCTCATTTTCTTTTTTATTATTATTAATCAGGAATTGCTCCATGGGCTTGATAACATAGATTAAAACATCTCTCTCTCTCTCTCTCTCTCTCTCTCTCTCTATATATATATATATATATATATGCTAAAGTTCAGAACAGTCCCCATTCAGAACAAGCACGGCACTCCAGGCTTAGTGAAAAAGCATTTTTTGTAAGCATTCAATCAGGGTATATGTACATCACCATATAGCACTGGCCATAGTAACAATGCTGCATTTCGGGCCCCGCAGGGTCCCTTCGTCAGGTTAATGCAAGTGCTGTGAAAGAAAAAGAAAAAACAGACATATACCAAATACACCAATACACTTACCTAAATAGACTCCCCATGCCGGCGTGTGCAGCCTCAGATCGGCGTGGTGCTTCCGGTGGGCTCCGGGCGCCATCCCGATGACATCATCACCATGCTCAGTAGTCATGGCAACCCGTACTCACCGCATATTGTGAAGGGCGACAGCCCGACCAAAATATGAAAAAGTGAAAATAAAAATGAAAAATAAAAACAAAAATAAAAGAGGAGAAATGTTATGACCAGACATGGAAAGACTGTATAATGTCAAAAATATTAAAGATATTACTAGGGCAAACTGAGTAACCCCAAAGACAGTGAACGAATCATGTATAATATATTAAATAATAAATATCCATGTGACAGTCAATTGGAACGGAGGGCATTCCAGTTTATCTTTTCATTTAAGCCATATGGTTGCAATGTATTAAGCTTTAAAATAGAGATGAGCGGGTTCGGTTTCTTTGAATCCGAACCCGCACGAACTTCACTTTTTTTTCCACGGGTCCGAGCGACTCGGATCTTCCCGCCTTGCTCGGTTAACCCGAGCGCGCCCGAACGTCATCATGACGCTGTCGGATTCTCGCGAGGCTCGGATTCTATCGCGAGACTCGGATTCTATATAAGGAGCCGCGCGTCGCCGCCATTTTCACTCGTGCATTGAGATTGATAGGGAGAGGACGTGTCTGGCGTCCTCTCCATTAGAATAGAGATAGATAGATTAGATAGAGAGAGATTGTGCAGAGTCGCAGACAGAGTTAGTTTACCACAGTCAGTGACCAGTGCAGTTGCTAGTTAACTTTTATTTAATATAATATATCCGTTCACTTCTCTCTGCTATATCCGTTCTCTGCCTGAAAAAAAAAACGATACACAGCACAGTCAGTCACACAGTGTGACTCAGTCTGTGTGCACTCAGCTCAGCCCAGTGTGCTGCACAGTCATCAATGTATAAATTAAAAGCTTATAATTAATTGTGGGGGAGACTGGGGAGCACTGCAGGTTGTTAGCAGGAGCCAGGAGTACAATTATATTAATTAACAGTGCACACTTTTGCTGCAGGAGTGGTGACCAGTGCCTGACCACCAGTATAGTATTGTTGTATACTACTAATATCTCTTTAAATATCAACCAGTCTATATTAGCAGCAGACACAGTACAGTGCGGTAGTTCACGGCTGTGGCTACCTCTGTGTCGGCACACGGCAGGCAGTCCGTCCGACCAGAATTGTATTATTTATTATTATATACCTACCACCTAACCGTGGTTTTTTTTTCATTCTTTATACCGTCATAGTGTCATCCTAATTGTTACGAGTATACTACTATCTCTTTATCAACCAGTGTACAGTGCGGTAGTTCACGGCTGTGGCTACCTCTGTGTCGGCACACGGCAGGCAGTCCGTCCGACCAGAATTGTATTATTTATTATTATATACCTACCACCTAACCGTGGTTTTTTTTTCATTCTTTATACCGTCATAGTGTCATCCTAATTGTTACGAGTATACTACTATCTCTTTATCAACCAGTGTACAGTGCGGTAGTTCACGGCTGTGGCTACCTCTGTGTCGGCACACGGCAGGCAGTCCGTCCGACCAGAATTGTATTATTTATTATTATATACCTACCACCTAACCGTGGTTTTTTTTTCATTCTTTATACCGTCATAGTGTCATCCTAATTGTTACGAGTATACTACTATCTCTTTATCAACCAGTGTACAGTGCGGTAGTTCACGGCTGTGGCTACCTCTGTGTCGGCACACGGCAGGCAGTCCGTCCGACCAGAATTGTATTATTTATTATTATATACCTACCACCTAACCGTGGGTTTTTTTTCATTCTTTATACCGTCATAGTGTCATCCTAATTGTTACGAGTATACTACTATCTCTTTATCAACCAGTGTACAGTGCGGTAGTTCACGGCTGTGGCTACCTCTGTGTCGGCACACGGCAGGCAGTCCGTCCGACCAGAATTGTATTATTTATTATTATATACCTACCACCTAACCGTGGTTTTTTTTTCATTCTTTATACCGTCATAGTGTCATCCTAATTGTTACGAGTATACTACTATCTCTTTATCAACCAGTGTACAGTGCGGTCGTTCACAGCTGTGGCTACCTCAGTGTCGGCAGTCGGCAGGCAGTCCGTCCATCCATAATTGTATTATTATTATAATATATACCACCTAACCGTGGTTTTTTTTTCATTCTTTATACCGTCATAGTGTCATACTAGTTGTTACGAGTATACTACTATCTCTTTATCAACCAGTGTACAGTGCGGTAGTTCACGGCTGTGGCTACCTCTGTGTCGGCAGTCGGCAGGCAGTCCGTCCATCCATAATTGTATTATTATTATAATATATACCACCTAACTGTGGTTTTTTTTGCATTCTTTATACCGTCGTCATAGTGTCATACTAGTTGTTACGAGTATACTACTATCTCTTTATCAACCAGTGTACAGTGCGGTAGTTCACGGCTGTGGCTACCTCTGTGTCGGCAGTCGGCAGGCAGTCCGTCCATCCATAATTGTATTATTATTATAATATATACCACCTAACCGTGGTTTTTTTTTCATTCTTTATACCGTCGTCATAGTGTCATACTAGTTGTTACGAGTATACTACTATCTCTTTATCAACCAGTGTACAGTGCGGTAGTTCACGGCTGTGGCTACCTCTGTGTCGGCAGTCGGCAGGCAGTCCGTCCATCCATAATTGTATTATTATTATAATATATACCACCTAACCGTGGTTTTTTTTTCATTCTTTATACCGTCGTCATAGTGTCATACTAGTTGTTACGAGTATACTACTATCTCTTTATCAACCAGTGTACAGTGCGGTAGTTCACGGCTGTGGCTACCTCTGTGTCGGCAGTCGGCAGGCAGTCCGTCCATCCATAATTGTATTATTATTATAATATATACCACCTAACCGTGGTTTTTTTTTCATTCTTTATACCGTCGTCATAGTGTCATACTAGTTGTTACGAGTATACTACTATCTCTTTATCAACCAGTGTACAGTGCGGTAGTTCACGGCTGTGGCTACCTCTGTGTCGGCAGTCGGCAGGCAGTCCGTCCATCCATAATTGTATTATTATTATAATATATACCACCTAACCGTGGTTTTTTTTTCATTCTTTATACCGTCGTCATAGTGTCATACTAGTTGTTACGAGTATACTACTATCTCTTTATCAACCAGTGTACAGTGCGGTAGTTCACGGCTGTGGCTACCTCTGTGTCGGCAGTCGGCAGGCAGTCCGTCCATCCATAATTGTATTATTATTATAATATATACCACCTAACCGTGGTTTTTTTTTCATTCTTTATACCGTCGTCATAGTGTCATACTAGTTGTTACGAGTATACTACTATCTCTTTATCAACCAGTGTACAGTGCGGTAGTTCACGGCTGTGGCTACCTCTGTGTCGGCAGTCGGCAGGCAGTCCGTCCATCCATAATTGTATTATTATTATAATATATACCACCTAACCGTGGTTTTTTTATACCACCTAACCGTGGCAGTCCGTCCATAATTGTATACTAGTATCCAATCCATCCATCTCCATTGTTTACCTGAGGTGCCTTTTAGTTCTGCCTATAAAATATGGAGAACAAAAAAGTTGAGGTTCCAAAATTAGGGAAAGATCAAGATCCACTTCCACCTCGTGCTGAAGCTGCTGCCACTAGTCATGGCCGAGACGATGAAATGCCAGCAACGTCGTCTGCCAAGGCCGATGCCCAATGTCATAGTACAGAGCATGTCAAATCCAAAACACCAAATATCAGAAAAAAAAGGACTCCAAAACCTAAAATAAAATTGTCGGAGGAGAAGCGTAAACTTGCCAATATGCCATTTACCACACGGAGTGGCAAGGAACGGCTGAGGCCCTGGCCTATGTTCATGGCTAGTGGTTCAGCTTCACATGAGGATGGAAGCACTCAGCCTCTCGCTAGAAAACTGAAAAGACTCAAGCTGGCAAAAGCACCGCAAAGAACTGTGCGTTCTTTGAAATCCCAAATCCACAAGGAGAGTCCAATTGTGTCGTTTGCGATGCCTGACCTTCCCAACACTGGACGTGAAGAGCATGCGCCTTCCACTATTTGCATGCCCCCTGCAAGTGCTGGAAGGAGCACCCGCAGTCCAGTTCCTGATAGTCAGATTGAAGATGTCAGTGTTGAAGTACACCAGGATGAGGAGGATATGGGTGTTGCTGGCGCTGGGGAGGAAATTGACCAGGAGGATTCTGATGGTGAGGTGGTTTGTTTAAGTCAGGCACCCGGGGAGACACCTGTTGTCCGTGGGAGGAATATGGCCGTTGACATGCCAGGTGAAAATACCAAAAAAATCAGCTCTTCGGTGTGGAGGTATTTCATCAGAAATGTGGACAACAGGTGTCAAGCCGTGTGTTCCCTTTGTCAAGCTGTAATAAGTAGGGGTAAGGACGTTAACCACCTCGGAACATCCTCCCTTATACGTCACCTGCAGCGCATTCATAATAAGTCAGTGACAAGTTCAAAAACTTTGGGTGACAGCGGAAGCAGTCCACTGACCAGTAAATCCCTTCCTCTTGTAACCAAGCTCACGCAAACCACCCCACCAACTCCCTCAGTGTCAATTTCCTCCTTCCCCAGGAATGCCAATAGTCCTGCAGGCCATGTCACTGGCAAGTCTGACGAGTCCTTTCCTGCCTGGGATTCCTCCGATGCATCCTTGCGTGTAACGCCTACTGCTGCTGGCGCTGCTGTTGTTGCCGCTGGGAGTCGATGGTCATCCCAGAGGGGAAGTCGTAAGCCCACTTGTACTACTTCCAGTAAGCAATTGACTGTTCAACAGTCCTTTGCGAGGAAGATGAAATATCACAGCAGTCATCCTACTGCAAAGCGGATAACTGAGTCCTTGACAACTATGTTGGTGTTAGACGTGCGTCCGGTATCCGCCGTTAGTTCACAGGGAACTAGACAATTTATTGAGGCAGTGTGCCCCCGTTACCAAATACCATCTAGGTTCCACTTCTCTAGGCAGGCGATACCGAGAATGTACACGGACGTCAGAAAAAGACTCACCAGTGTCCTAAAAAATGCAGTTGTACCCAATGTCCACTTAACCACGGACATGTGGACAAGTGGAGCAGGGCAGGGTCAGGACTATATGACTGTGACAGCCCACTGGGTAGATGTATGGACTCCCGCCGCAAGAACAGCAGCGGCGGCACCAGTAGCAGCATCTCGCAAACGCCAACTCTTTCCTAGGCAGGCTACGCTTTGTATCACCGCTTTCCAGAATACGCACACAGCTGAAAACCTCTTACGGCAACTGAGGAAGATCATCGCGGAATGGCTTACCCCAATTGGACTCTCCTGTGGATTTGTGGCATCGGACAACGCCAGCAATATTGTGTGTGCATTAAATATGGGCAAATTCCAGCACGTCCCATGTTTTGCACATACCTTGAATTTGGTGGTGCAGAATTTTTTAAAAAACGACAGGGGCGTGCAAGAGATGCTGTCGGTGGCCAGAAAAATTGCGGGACACTTTCGGCGTACAGGCACCACGTACAGAAGACTGGAGCACCACCAAAAACTACTGAACCTGCCCTGCCATCATCTGAAGCAAGAAGTGGTAACGAGGTGGAATTCAACCCTCTATATGCTTCAGAGGTTGGAGGAGCAGCAAAAGGCCATTCAAGCCTATACAATTGAGCACGATATAGGAGATGGAATGCACCTGTCTCAAGTGCAGTGGAGAATGATTTCAACGTTGTGCAAGGTTCTGATGCCCTTTGAACTTGCCACACGTGAAGTCAGTTCAGACACTGCCAGCCTGAGTCAGGTCATTCCCCTCATCAGGCTTTTGCAGAAGAAGCTGGAGGCATTGAAGAAGGAGCTAACACGGAGCGATTCCGCTAGGCATGTGGGACTTGTGGATGCAGCCCTTAATTCGCTTAACAAGGATTCACGGGTGGTCAATCTGTTGAAATCAGAGCACTACATTTTGGCCACCGTGCTCGATCCTAGATTTAAAGCCTACCTTGGATCTCTCTTTCCGGCAGACACAGGTCTGCTGGGGTTGAAAGACCTGCTGGTGACAAAATTGTCAAGTCAAGCGGAACGCGACCTGTCAACATCTCCTCCTTCACATTCTCCCGCAACTGGGGGTGCGAGGAAAAGGCTCAGAATTCCGAGCCCACCCGCTGGCGGTGATGCAGGGCAGTCTGGAGCGACTGCTGATGCTGACATCTGGTCCGGACTGAAGGACCTGACAACGATTACGGACATGTCGTCTACTGTCACTGCATATGATTCTCTCAACATTGATAGAATGGTGGAGGATTATATGAGTGACCACATCCAAGTAGGCACGTCACACAGTCCGTACTTATACTGGCAGGAAAAAGAGGCAATTTGGAGGCCCTTGCACAAACTGGCTTTATTCTACCTAAGTTGCCCTCCCACAAGTGTGTACTCCGAAAGAGTGTTTAGTGCCGCCGCTCACCTTGTCAGCAATCGGCGTACGAGGTTACATCCAGAAAATGTGGAGAAGATGATGTTCATTAAAATGAATTATAATCAATTCCTCCGCGGAGACATTGACCAGCAGCAATTGCCTCCACAAAGTACACAGGGAGCTGAGATGGTGGATTCCAGTGGGGACGAATTGATAATCTGTGAGGAGGGGGATGTACACGGTGATATATCGGAGGGTGAAGATGAGGTGGACATCTTGCCTCTGTAGAGCCAGTTTGTGCAAGGAGAGATTAATTGCTTCTTTTTTGGGGGGGGTCCAAACCAACCCGTCATATCAGTCACAGTCGTGTGGCAGACCCTGTCACTGAAATGATGGGTTGGTTAAAGTGTGCATGTCCTGTTTTGTTTATACAACATAAGGGTGGGTGGGAGGGCCCAAGGATAATTCCATCTTGCACCTCTTTTTTCTTTTCTTTTTCTTTGCATCATGTGCTGATTGGGGAGGGTTTTTTGGAAGGGACATCCTGCGTGACACTGCAGTGCCACTCCTAGATGGGCCCGGTGTTTGTGTCGGCCACTAGGGTCGCTTATCTTACTCACACAGCGACCTCGGTGCAAATTTTAGGACTAAAAATAATATTGTGAGGTGTGATGTGTTCAGAATAGGCTGAAAATGAGTGTAAATTATGTTTTTTGAGGTTAATAATACTTTGGGATCAAAATTACCCCCAAATTCTATGATTTAAGCTGTTTTTTAGGGTTTTTTGAAAAAAACACCCGAATCCAAAACACACCCGAATCCGACAAAAATAATTCGGTGAGGTTTTGCCAAAACGCGTTCGAACCCAAAACACGGCCGCGGAACCGAACCCAAAACCAAAACACAAAACCCGAAAAATTTCAGGCGCTCATCTCTACTTTAAAATCCATCTTGCTTCTAATCTATGTAAAGCTAATACTCTATTGCCACCCCGGCGTAGAGGGGGAACGTGGTCAATGAGCTGGTATTTCAAGTCCGACAGGACGTGGGCTTTGGCACAAAAATGTCTAGATACCGGCTGGTCATTAGTTTTGCCAGATAACGCTTGATTGATATTCGAGCGATGTAACGCCATCCTTTCTCTTAAAGTACGACTAGAGAGGCCCACATACAACAGTTGGCATGGGCAAATGATACAATAAATGATGAAACGAGTGGTGCAAGTGATAACATGTCGGATATTGAATTTCTTCTTCGTTGAGGGGTGGACGAACTCTGATCCTGGTATCAAGGCAGTACAAGTGGTGCAAGATAAACACCGATAGCTGCCAGGTTTTTTACTTACACCAAAGATACCAGCTTTTGGAGAATACTTGGTAATATCGGTCTTGACTAGAAAGTCCCGTAAATTGCGTCCCCGTCTATAACTAGTCATCACCTGTGTGTCCTGAAAACAAGATAATGATTTGTCAGATTTGACAATGGGCCATAATGCTTTAGTGGCCCGGGGTATAATGGGACTAGCCGTGGAGTGACTAGTGGACCAAATACATTTATTCTGAGACCGTTCAGACTGAGATCGTTGTTGAAACAGAGTGTCTCTATCCATGTTCATGATGTTGGACTTAGTATATTCGAGATCTTTAATGTTGTAACCCCTTTTCGCAAATTTGTCTACTACTACTTGTAGTGCATTATCTAATAAAGCATGGTCACTTGTAATTCTCGCCACTCAGAGCATCTGTGAACGAGGCAGCCCTCTCTTCAGTGCGGGAGGATGGTGGCTGCTTGCATGCAATAGCGAATTCCTATTAGTGATGAGCGGGTTCGGTTCCTCGGAATCCGAACCCCCCCGAACTTCAGCCTTTTTACACGGATCCGAGGCAGACTCGGATCTTCCCGCCTTGCTCGGCTAACCCGAGCGCGCCCGAACGTCATCATCCCGCTGTCGGATTCACGCGAGGCTCGTATTCTATCGCGAGACTCGGATTCTATATAAGGAGCCGCGCGTCGCCGCCATTTTCACACGTGCATTGAGATTCATAGGGAGAGGACGTGGCTGGCGTCCTCTCCATTTAGATTAGAAGAGAGAGAGTGAGAGTGAGACACTTGATTTACTGGAGCTTAGGAGTACTCAGAGAGTGCAGAGTTTACTAGTGACTGACCAGTGACCACCAGTGCAGTTTTTTTATTATATTATTATTTAATATAATCCGTTCTCTGCCTGAAAAAAAAACGATACACAGTGACACAGTAACAGTATACCATATCTGTGCTCAGCCTCAGTGTGCTGCATCATCTATGTATATCTGACTGTGCTGAGTGCTCAGTGCTCACACAGCTTAATTGTGGGGGAGACTGGGGAGCAGTAGCAGGAGTACATATTATTTAACAGTGCACACTTTTGCTGCCAGAGTGCCACTGCCAGTGTGACTGACCAGTGACCACTGTCTGACCACCAGTATATTGTGATTGTCTGCCTGAAAAAGTTAAACACTCGTCGTGTGGTGTTTTTATTCTATAAACGCATTCTGCTGACAGTGTCCAGCAGGTCTGTCATTAATTATATAATATATACCTGTCCGGCTGCAGTAGTGATATATATATATTTTTTATATCATTATCATCCAGTCTATATTAGCAGCAGACGCAGTACGGTAGTCCACGGCTGTAGCTACCTCTGTGTCGGCAGTCGCTCGTCCATCCATAATTGTATACCACCTACCTGTGGTGTTTTTTTTTTTTTTCTATCTTCTTGATACTACTAGTAGCTTACTTTAGGAGTCTGCAGTGCTGCTGACAGTGTCCAGCAGGTCCGTCATTATATAATATATACCTGTCCGGCTGCAGTAGTGATATATATATATATATATATTTTATATCATTATCATCCAGTCTATATTAGCAGCAGACGCAATACGGTAGTCCACGGCTGTAGCTACCTCTGTGTCGGCAGTCGCTTGTCCATCCATAATTGTATACCACCTACCTGTGGTGTTTTTTTTCTTTCTATCTTCTTGATACTACTTGTAGCTTACTTTAGGAGTCTGCAGTGCTGCTGACAGTGTCCAGCAGGTCCGTCATTATATAATATATACCTGTCCGGCTGCAGTAGTGATATATATATATTTTTTTAATATCATTATCATCCAGTCTATATTAGCAGCAGACGCAGTACGGTAGTCCACGGCTGTAGCTACCTCTGTGTCGGCAGTCGCTCGTCCATCCATAATTGTATACCACCTACCTGTGGTGTTTTTTTTTTTTTCTATCTTCTTGATACTACTAGTAGCTTACTTTAGGAGTCTGCAGTGCTGCTGACAGTGTCCAGCAGGTCCGTCATTATATAATATATACCTGTCCGGCTGCAGTAGTGATATATATATATATATATTTTATATCATTATCATCCAGTCTATATTAGCAGCAGACACAGTACGGTAGTCCACGGCTGTAGCTACCTCTGTGTCGGCAGTCGCTCGTCCATCCATAATTGTATACCACCTACCTGTGGTGTTTTTTTTTTCTATCTTCTTGATACTACTAGTAGCTTACTTTAGGAGTCTGCAGTGCTGCTGACAGTGTCCAGCAGGTCCGTCATTATATAATATATACCTGTCCGGCTGCAGTAGTGATATATATATATTTTTTATATCATTATCATCCAGTCTATATTAGCAGCAGACGCAGTACGGTAGTCCACGGCTGTAGCTACCTCTGTGTCGGCAGTCGCTTGTCCATCCATAATTGTATACCACCTACCTGTGGTGTTTTTTTTTTTCTATCTTCTTGAAACTACTAGTAGCTTACTTTAGGAGTCTGCAGTGCTGACAGTGTCCAGCAGGTCCGTCATTATATAATATATACCTGTCCGGCTGCAGTAGTGATATATATATATTTTTTATATCATTATCATCCAGTCTATATTAGCAGCAGACGCAGTACGGTAGTCCACGGCTGTAGCTACCTCTGTGTCGGCAGTCGCTCGTCCATCCATAATTGTATACCACCTACCTGTGGTGTTTTTTTTTTTTTTCTATCTTCTTGATACTACTAGTAGCTTACTTTAGGAGTCTGCAGTGCTGCTGACAGTGTCCAGCAGGTCCGTCATTATATAATATATACCTGTCCGGCTGCAGTAGTGATATATATATATATTTTATATCATTATCATCCAGTCTATATTAGCAGCAGACGCAGTACGGTAGTTCACGACTGTAGCTACCTCTGTGTCGGCAGTCGCTCGTCCATCCATAAGTATACTAGTATCCATCCATCTCCATTGTTTACCTGAGGTGCCTTTTAGTTGTGCCTATTAAAATATGGAGAACAAAAATGTTGAGGTTCCAAAAATAGGGAAAGATCAAGATCGACTTCCACCTCGTGCTGAAGCTGCTGCCACTAGTCATGGCCAAGACGATGAAATGCCAGCAACGTCGTCTGCCAAGGCCGATGCCCAATGTCATAGTACAGAGCATGTAAAATCCAAAACACCAAATATCAGTAAAAAAAGGACTCAAAAATCTAAAATAAAATTGTCTGAGGAGAAGCGTAAACTTGCCAATATGCCATTTACCACACGGAGTGGCAAGGAACGGCTGAGGCCCTGGCCTATGTTCATGGCTAGTGGTTCAGCTTCACATGAGGATGGAAGCACTCAGCCTCTCGCTAGAAAAATGAAAAGACTTAAGCTGGCAAAAGCACAGCAAAGAACTGTGCGTTCTTCGAAATCACAAATCCACAAGGAGAGTCCAATTGTGTCGTTTGCGATGCCTGACCTTCCCAATACTGGACGTGAAGAGCATGCGCCTTCCACCATTTGCACGCCCCCTGCAAGTGCTGGAAGGAGCACCCGCAGTCCAGTTCCTGATAGTCAGATTGAAGATGTCAGTGTTGAAGTACACCAGGATGAGGAGGATATGGGTGTTGCTGGCGCTGGGGAGGAAATTGACAAGGAGGATTCTGATGGTGAGGTGGTTTGTTTAAGTCAGGCACCCGGGGAGACACCTGTTGTCCGTGGGAGGAATAGGGCCATTGACATGTCTGGTGAAAATACCAAAAAAATCAGCTCTTCGGTGTGGAAGTATTTCAACAGAAATGCGGACAACATTTGTCAAGCCGTGTGTTGCCTTTGTCAAGCTGTAATAAGTAGGGGTAAGGACGTTAACCACCTCGGAACATCCTCCCTTATACGTCACCTGCAGCGCATTCATCATAAGTCAGTGACAAGTTCAAAAACTTTGGGCGACAGCGGAAGCAGTCCACTGACCAGTAAATCCCTTCCTCTTGTAACCAAGCTCACGCAAACCACCCCACCAACTCCCTCAGTGTCAATTTCCTCCTTCCCCAGGAATGCCAATAGTCCTGCAGGCCATGTCACTGCCACTGGCAATTCTGACGAGTCCTCTCCTGCCTGGGATTCCTCTGATGCATCCTTGCGTGTAACGCCTACTGCTGCTGGCGCTGCTGTTGTTGCTGCTGGGAGTCGATGGTCATCCCAGAGGGCAAGTCGTACTCGTAAGACCACTTTTACTACTTCCACCAAGCAATTGACTGTCCAACAGTCCTTTGCGAGGAAGATGAAATATCACAGCAGTCATCCTGCTGCAAAGCGGATAACTGAGGCCTTGGCATCCTGGGCGGTGAGAAACGTGGTTCCGGTATCCATCATTACTGCAGAGGCAACTAGAGACTTGTTGGAGGTACTGTGTCCCCGGTACCAAATACCATCTAGGTTCCATTTCTCTAGGCAGGCGATACCGAAAATGTACACAGACCTCAGAAAAAGACTCACCAGTGTCCTAAAAAATGCAGTTGTACCCAATGTCCACTTAACCACGGACATGTGGACAAGTGGAGCAGGGCAGGCTCAGGACTATATGACTGTGACAGCCCACTGGGTAGATGTATGGACTCCCGCCGCAAGAACAGCAGCGGCGGCACCAGTAGCAGCATCTCGCAAACGCCAACTCTTTCCTAGGCAGGCTACGCTTTGTATCACCGCTTTCCAGAATACGCACACAGCTAAAAACCTCTTACGGCAACTGAGGAAGATCATCGCAGAATGGCTTACCCCAATTGGACTCTCCTGTGGATTTGTGGCATCGGACAACGCCAGCAATATTGTGTGTGCATTAAATCTGGGCAAATTCCAGCACGTCCCATGTTTTGCACATACCTTGAATTTGGTGGTGCAGAATTATTTAAAAAACGAGAGGGGCGTGCAAGAGATGCTGTCGGTGGCCAGAAGAATTGCGGGACACTTTCGGCGTACAGGCACCACGTACAGAAGACTGGAGCACCACCAAAAACGCCTGAACCTGCCCTGCCATCATCTGAAGCAAGAAGTGGTAACGAGGTGGAATTCAACCCTCTATATGCTTCAGAGGTTGGAGGAGCAGCAAAAGGCCATTCAAGCCTATACAACTGAGCACGATATAGGAGGTGGAATGCACCTGTCTCAAGCGCAGTGGAGAATGATTTCAACGTTGTGCAAGGTTCTGCAACCTTTTGAACTTGCCACACGTGAAGTCAGTTCAGACACTGCCAGCCTGAGTCAGGTCATTCCCCTCATCAGGCTTTTGCAGAAGAAGCTGGAGACATTGAAGGAGGAGCTAACACAGAGCGATTCCGCTAGGCATGTGGGACTTGTGGATGGAGCCCTTAATTCGCTTAACAAGGATTCACGGGTGGTCAATCTGTTGAAATCAGAGCACTACATTTTGTCCACCATGCTCGATCCTAGATTTAAAACCTACCTTGGATCTCTCTTTCCGGCAGACACAAGTCTGCTGGGGTTCAAAGAACTGCTGGTGACAAAATTGTCAAGTCAAGCGGAACGCGACCTGTCAACATCTCCTCCTTCACATTCTCCCGCAACTGTGGGTGCGAGGAAAAGGCTCAGAATTCCGAGCCCACCCGCTGGCGGTGATGCAGGGCAGTCTGGAGCGACTGCTGATGCTGACATCTGGTCCGGACTGAAGGACCTGACAACGATTACGGACATGTCGTCTACTGTCACTGCATATGATTCTCTCCCCATTGAAAGAATGGTGGAGGATTATATGAGTGACCGCATCCAAGTAGGCACGTCAGACAGTCCGTACTTATACTGGCAGGAAAAAGAGGCAATTTGGAGGCCCTTGCACAAACTGGCTTTATTCTACCTAAGTTGCCCTCCCACAAGTGTGTACTCCGAAAGAGTGTTTAGTGCCGCCGCTCACCTTGTCAGCAATCGGCGTACGAGGTTACATCCAGAAAATGTGGAGAAGATGATGTTCATTAAAATGAATTATAATCAATTCCTCCGTGGAGACATTGACCAGCAGCAATTGCCTCCACAAAGTACACAGGGAGCTGAGATGGTGGATTCCAGTGGGGACGAATTGATAATCTGTGAGGAGGGGGATGTACACGGTGATATATCGGAGGATGATGATGAGGTGGACATCTTGCCTCTGTAGAGCCAGATTGTGCAAGGAGAGATTAATTGCTTCTTTTTTGGTGGGGGTCCAAACCAACCCGTCATTTCAGTCACAGTCGTGTGGCAGACCCTGTCACTGAAATGATGGGTTGGTTAAAGTGTGCATGTCCTGTTTATACAACATAAGGGTGGGTGGGAGGGCCCAAGGACAATTCCATCTTGCACCTCTTTTTTCTTTCATTTTTCTTTGCGTCATGTGCTGTTTGGGGGGTGTTTTTTGGAAAGGCCATCCTGCGTGACACTGCAGTGCCACTCCTAGATGGGCCAGGTGTTTGTGTCGGCCACTAGGGTCGCTTAGCTTACTCACACAGCTACCTCATTGCGCCTCTTTTTTTTCTTCTTTGCGTCATGTGCTGCTGTTCGGGGAGTGTTTTTTGGAAGGGCCATCCTGCGTGACACTGCAGTGCCACTCCTAGATGGGCCAGGTGTTTGTGTCGGCCACTAGGGTCGCTTAGCTTACTCACACAGCTACCTCATTGCGCCTCTTTTTTTCTTTGCGTCATGTGCTGTTTGGGGAGTGTTTTTTGGAAGGGCCATCCTGCGTGACACTGCAGTGCCACTCCTAGATGGGCCAGGTGTTTGTGTCGGCCACTAGGGTCGCTTAGCTTACTCACACAGCTACCTCATTGCGCCTCTTTTTTTTCTTCTTTGCGTCATGTGCTGCTGTTTGGGGAGTGTTTTTTGGAAGGGCCATCCTGCGTGACACTGCAGTGCCACTCCTAGATGGGCCAGGTGTTTGTGTTGGCCACTAGGGTCGCTTAGCTTACTCACACAGCTACCTCATTGCGCCTCTTTTTTTCTTTGCATTATGTGCTGTTTGGGGAGTGTTTTTTGGAAGGGCCATCCTGCGTGACACTGCAGTGCCACTCCTAGATGGGCCAGGTGTTTGTGTCGGCCACTTGGGTCGCTTAGCTTAGCCATCCAGCGACCTCGGTGCAAATTTTAGGACTAAAAATAATATTGTGAGGTGTTCAGAATAGACTGAAAATTAGTGGAAATCATGGTTTTTGAGGTTAATAATACTTTGGGATCAAAATGAACCCCAAATTCTATGATTTAAGCTGTTTTTTAGGGTTTTTTGAAAAAAACACCCGAATCCAAAACACACCCGAATCCGACAAAAAAATTTCGGTGAGGTTTTGCCAAAACGCGTTCGAACCCAAAAAACACGGCAGCGGAACCGAACCCAAAACCAAAACACAAAACCCGAAAAATTTCCGGTGTTCATCACTAATTCCTATCGGTAGTCTTGTAAAAGACCGTGGTGGTCAATTTTCCCTCTTCCAAATGAACTGTGACGTCTAAATAATCAATATGACTGGAGCTATATAGATATGTAAACTTGATAGGACCCGGTGTAGCATTGATGTCATTCATCATTGATTCGAATGACACACCACTCCCATTCCATAGAACAAAAAGGTCATCTATGTATCTAATGAACCAACGTATGTTCTGCGTGTAAGTGAGATTATCGAAAAACAGATGTTGTTCTTGTTCGAAGATGAATACGTTGGCGTATGCCGGTGCCACGCTACTCCCCATGGCACAGCCGGCCAACTGAAGGTAAAAACTACCATTAAATAAGAAATAATTTTTGGTAAGAATTAACCTGAGTAATTGTAAAAATAACGGTTTGTCAAAATTGAAGTCGTCCTCCAAGTTGTAAATAAATGACTCCATGGCCCTGATACCTGCTTCGTGAGGAATAGAGGTATTTAAGGAGGAGACATCCATGGTACATAATAACGTATCTGATGGTAAATCCTCAAAAACCATGATTTTTTTCAAAAACGTAGATGTATCTTTCACATACGTTTCGCGTTTGGTGATGTGTGGTTGTAATAAGGAATCTAAGAGTTCAGCCACCGGTTGGTACAGGGATCCCCTCGCTGAAACGATAGGACGTCCTGGGGGATTGTCCAGACTCTTATGAACCTTTGGTAGCGTATACAGGCAAGGAATAATTGGATATTTGGGAATTAGAGCCTCTTTCAATTTAACATCAAGTTGTTTATTCATCACCGCCTGATCTAGTACCTGGAGAAGTTCCTTCTGAAACCGCTCTGTAGGATCCCGGTCCAATTTGGTGTATGTAAGAGTGCATGACAATTGTCGCATCACCTCACTGATGTATTAGGATCGATCCTGTATCACCACACTACCGCCTTTATCCGCTGGTCGTATAATAATTGAAGTGTCCTATTTGTGATGCAGTATTTCATGGTTTATATTTTGTTTCTAATTAGCCTCTCCCTGCAAGGTTACTGTGATCCCAGCGGCGCTATAGCGAGCGGTGAGTACGGGTTGCCATGACTACCGAGCATGGTGATGATGTCATCGGGACGGCGCCCGGAGCCCACCGGAAGCACCACGACGACCTGAGGCTGCACACGCCGGCATGGGGAGTCTATTTAGGTAAGTGTATTGATGTATTTGGTTGTCAAAGTCAGAAAAATATCTCTATACACACTGCCATATTTGCACCTCATACACGTCCGCGCTGCGCATGCGTACGCTCTCCCGTGCGTGCGCATACTCACAGTCGCGGGCACCCGCAGGCGCACGGTATGCGTATTTACGGTAGAGTTTATGTGATCGTAGCGTGCGACTCAATCGTTACATATTTTCACTATATAGTGTATTTTGTAGATCATGGTCCCTTTGATAGATTCTGAAAGTTTAGTTAATATAGCATGTTCCTGGACAGAGAGATCCCTCTTTGTATTGTACGAAGGGTCTAACAGGAGTCATACAGTGGTGTTTAGTATCCATCGGAAGAACATTTAATTAGCAATATTCCGGTGTTGGTTTGGAGCAGATTAATCGCTCGTGCGAATAGTTATGGACATAAGAAGTTTATGTCCATTTACTATTATTTGCTCTTACTTAGCCATGCGGCGGGAAACCCAGTATCCCACCCACCTGAGCTGTTGGAAATCGTCACAGCCCACCTGTATGAATCAACCTATGACCTTTTGTTATAATGCGAAGCCGAATTCCTGTGTCCAATGAACAATGAGATTGTAGGGACCATTGAATTGTATTGTGTGTGGGGCATAAATAGACAAGCCGATCACATCCAGCTCACTCTTCAACGGTTATCATTGCTGAAAATCGGGAGCTGGATGTCCAGAGGCGCATGCGATCGTTTCCCCTTGTGCGTAAGTTTTCTCCGCAATCATATTGTCTTTCCTTGTTGTTATGGGCCATATCTCTCTCTCTCTCTCTCTCTCTCTTCTCCTCTTTCTCTCGTAGTCTCTTAAACGTAATAGTATTGTATTGTATTTACTGTGTAGTTACCTGGTTAGTTAGTCTATGTTATATTGTAGTGTATGACTTGTATTGTATTAATTCTTTTGCAAGTATATCATTCATAATATATATATATTAGGCGTTGGACCCTAAGCACGGTATCTGTGTATTTCTTATAGTGTTAAGTATTCTCAGAGCGTCGGTGAAGCTCAAACAGCTTTGAAGTTAATAAGGTTAGACTGTGTTGCATCTACACCCTATCTCTACACAAAGGTTTTACAGCATATTACATTGTTTATGGTTTAAATATAAAGGTTTAACATTGTGAGCGTCTGCGCCGCTCGTGATCTCCTCGTGGTCTCGAGCGTCCGCTACGCTGATAGCGTAGCATTACGGTAGTCGCTCACCTATAAGTGTGCCCGATACCAACAGCGTATTCTCGTGAGCGTCTGTATCGCTCGAGCAGCCCGCTCCCGATACAGCGTCCGTTACGCTATAGTGAACCATTACGTTAGTCAGCAGCCAATAGCGTGCCTGCCTGTGATCTCTTGGCCGTGAGCGAACGTGACGCTTGAGCGTCTCGACCATGGCTAAGCGATTGTTACGCAACGAGCGTACCCTTACGGTACTTCATACGTAAATAGCGTACAGTGTTCTTAGACCTCATAAAGGGTATTATATAAGATAAATATTTAGCTTTATCAATTGGCGGCTCGCCCGTCCTTCACATATCTGCACTAGGTAATTTCAGCAGACATTATCCAGCAGCAAAGGGCGGGAGGTCATATTCCTCGTAGTGCTGTTTGGATAAGCGTCTGCTTCGCTTAGTAAAGGGTGCTGAAGGAATCCGGGACCGGAGGTAAGAACAAAACGATAGTGTCTTTTTAAAACTGTTTATTTCTGTCTTGCGTACACACGCACGCATATCTGCATTTCTTTTCATTCGTGTATTTTCATATATCACTCTCCTGTTTGCCATTGTATAATTGATAAACGTACTAAGAGAGATTTGCCGCTATTTCATAGTTAAAGAGTAAAGGTAATACAGTTAAGGTATAGAAATACACACAGCTCTACCTAAAGGTAAAAGGAGAGATTGGTGTGGTGTGCGGTAGATGATCGAGGATCATCTACATTGATAAAACGTGTTAGTTGTGTTACGGTGGACAAAGACTGGTGTACACGTGTCTCTAACAAAGGGAGAGACTCGCGTACGCAAAGGCCGACGCACGCAGCGTAAATTACGCAACGGAGCGTCTGAGTACGCCCACGTAACTCAAATCATACGGTAGTGTTGATTTTTAAATAGCGCAACAAGCGATAAATAGCGCAACAAGCGATAAATAGCGCAACAGGCGATAAGTAGCGCAAATCTATTTTTAATTCGAAATTTAAATTAATAGATCCTTCTCCTAATTTGTAACACATCTGGTCTAAAGAGAAATTTCTGCGCAGAAATAGAAATAGAAACAAAAGTGTATATGTGGTGAGTGTTTGTTTTTACAATTTTGAGGATTGAACCAAAAGAAATCATCGAGTTCTCGTGAGGTACATACGTGTAAGTGACATGCACGGTGGCTAGGGAGGCATCCTTGGTTAAACATAAAATTTGAGCATTAGAGTGTAGCAGACCAGGAGGTCATACTGTAACAGACCAGGAGGTCAGACCAGGAGGTCGCATAACAGACCAGGAGGTCTAGGTACAGCAGACAAGGAAGTCCGCTATAGAGTCCACAGGCACAACACCAAAAAAGGGTTGGTGCAACACCCATATAGGCCATACAAGCTCTTGCTGAAGGAATTCGCAGCCGCAATTTTCGATTCCGCTGGTCGCTCTGTACATAAGATTAGTTGCTTATGTGCTGAACGATTGTACCGCACGTAATTGTGTGCATTAGTAAACCTGACCGGTACTATTTGTGTACGAAGGTCATAAACGCTATTTGTACATTCTAACGTGATTTGTGTAATTTTTTATTTTTTCAAAAAGGGAAGTTCGCTGGTCACTCAGGAACTATCTGACAACCACACCTTTACTGGAAAGGGTTAATGCTCTGCGGATCACACCCACATGTTCCAGTAAACAAAGGTTAATAGGGGCCCTGGGTCGAGTACGCCAGCACTATATCAGTGTGATCAGGTCGTATTGGTCGGCGTGGGCGAGTGAGTGAGGTGCTCGGTAAACTTCACCGCCAACTGTCAAAGTCAGAAAAATGTCTCAATGCACGTTGCCATATTTGCACCGCACACTGGTCCGCGCTGCGCGTGCGTACGCTCTCCCGTGGAGGCGCATACCCGCAATAGCGTGCACTCGCAGGCGCGGTATGCGTATTTACGGTAGAGTTTATGTAGTCGTAGCGTGCGACTCATTCGTTACAAATGTTCACAATTAATGTAGTTTGTAGATCATGGTCCCCTTGATAGATTCTGAAAGTTTGGTTAAAATAGAAGGTCCCTGGTTAAAGGAATCCCTCTTTGTATTGTACGAAGGGTCTGACAGGAATCATACAGCAGTGTTTGGTACCCATCGGAAGAGTATTTAATTAGTAATATTCCGGTGTTGGTTTGGAGCGTATTAATCGCTCGTGCGAATAGTTATGGACATAAGAAGTTTATGTCCATTTCTATTATTTACACATACTCAGGTATGCGGCGGGAAACCCAGTTTCCCACCCACCTGAGCTGTTGGAAATCGTCACAGCCCACCTGTATGAATCACCCTATGACCTTTTGTTATGATACAGGGTCGAATTCCTTCGGCCAATGGACAATGGGATTGTAGGACCAGGAGATTGCATTGTGTGTGGGGCATAAATAGGCAGGCCGACCACATCCAGCTCTCACTCTTCAACGGTTCTCATTGCTGAAAATCGGGTGCTGGATGTCCAGGCGCATGCGATCGTTTCCCCTTGTGCGTAAGTTTCTCTCCGTAATCATTGTCTTTCTGTGAGCCAATTTCTCTCTATCTCTATCTCTCTCTCTCTCTCCTCTTGTCTCTTATATCTCCCATAGTATTATAGTATTGTATCGTATTTCATTTAGGTCAGAGTAGTATTGTCTTTTTGTATTTTAGTTCTGTGGTTAGGAAGTCTCTGTTATATTGTAGTGTATCATTTGTACTGTTATCCCCTTTTACAAGTATATTAGATATAATACAGTTAATAGGCTTTGGAACCTAAACCAGTATCTGTGTATTTTCTATAGTGTTAAGTGTTCACTTGAGCGTCGGTGACGCTCAAGCAGCTTTGTAGTTAGTCAGGTTACACAAGGTTGCACTTACACCCTGTACTCACATTAAGGTATTCAGTGTATTTCATTGGTATAAGGTTTTATCATAAAGGTATAGTGTTGTGAGCGTCTGCATCGCTGGTGACCTCCTCGTGGTCTCGAGCGTAGGCTACGCTACAGCGAATCTTTCCCCTAGTCATAGCCAATAACGTGTCCTGTGATTGCTGGGCCGTGAGCGAACGTGACGCTTGAGCGTCTCGCCTACGGCTGAGCGATCGTTACGCAACTAGCGTACCATTACGGTACTTCTTAAGTAAACAGCGTACAGTGTTCTTAGCTTCATAAAGGGTTGTTTATACGACAAGGGAATTTAGCATTGTCAATTGGGGACTCGTCCTATCCTTCTCATATCTGCACTAGGTAGATCAGCAGACATTATCCCCCAGCAAAGGGTGGGAGATTGTCTCATAGTGCTGGCGGGATAAGCGTCTGCTTCGCTTAGATAAAGAGTGCTGAAGGAATCCGGGAACCGGAAGTAAGAACAAAACGCTTGTGTCTTTTAAAACTGTTTATTTCTCTTCTGTCTTGCGTATACACGCACGCATACATATATCTGCATTTTCTGTTTCATTTTCGTATATCACTATTCCTGTTTGCCAAATTTTATAGTTGATAGAAAGTGCTAAAAAGAGATTTGCTGTTATTTCATAGTAGAGGTGATAGTTAAAGTATAGAACAAACACACGGTTTGTCTGAGATACAAGGCAGTCAGTGTGGATTGCGGTAGATGATCAGGGATCATTTACATTGATAAAAATAGAAATTGTGTTACGGTGGATCTTTATATTGCGTACACGTGTCGCTAACAAAGACTAGCGTACGCAATCCAAAGGCAGACGCACGCAGCGTTCATTACGCAACGTAGCGTCCGGTTACGCCCACGTAGCTCAAGCTGTGATAAAGTGAAGTAACGCAAAGGCGATAATTAACGCACAGCGGTAGATAACGCGACGCGGTAAATAACGCAAATCTATTTTTGGAAAAATCTGAAATTTAGTTTAACAGATCCTGCTCCTAATTGGTAACACTTTTGGCCTAAAGACAATTTCTGCGCAGAAATAGATATAGAAACAAAAGTGTACATGTGTTGAGTGAGTGTGTTTTGTATACAAAAGTTTATATAACTTTAAGGTGGAACCAAAAGGAAAGCCGGGTACTCGTCAAGGGACATACGTGTAAGTGACATATACGGTGGCTAGGGAGGCATCCCTGGTTAAATAATATTTGAGCATTAGAGTATAGCGGACCATAAGGTAACAAGACCAGGAGGTCATAAGGTAACAAGACCAGGAGGTCATAAGGTAACAGACCAGGAGGTCATAAGGTAACAGGTAAAATAGACAAAGAGGTCCGCTATAAAAGTCCAGTGGCACAACGCCTGGGGTGTTGGTGCAGAACCCATATAGGCCATACAAGCTCTTGCTGAAGGAATCGCGGCCGGAAATATCGATTCCATTGATCTTTCAGTACATGACAAGTAGTGCTCGTGTACTGAACGATTGGACCGCACGTAATTGTGTGCAGTAGTTAGTAATCTGACCTAATACCATTAGAGTAAAGTGGTCACAAACGCTATTTGTACATTCTGACGTGATTCGTGTAATTTTTTATTTTTGGAAGGGAAGTTCGCTGGTCACTCAGGAACTATCCAACAACCGATACTTGCTGGGGAACGCGCCCCAGTAAATAAAGGTTCACAGGGGCCCTAGGTTGGGTACAGCAGCTCTGGTTACAGTGATTGCAGTACTGGCCAACGTGGGCGAGAAGTAAGTGGGGTACTTGATAAACCACCACCGCCGGCCTGCCCAAGGACATCTTGGTTTGTTTGTAAGGGTTCGCTGAAAACCTTGAGATAAAGATCCAAGGAGGAATAAGCAACGCCTGCAGATTATGGGGGCCATTTGTTCAGGTAGGGGGCGATCAACCTCGGTTCGGGTTGATTCAGAGAACCGACCAGTTGGGTCGGCACGATATGTAATGTGTGAAAAATACGGTAGTCACACAGAGGTTTTATGTGATGAATGGGAGAGAATGACTGTACAAGACAGGGACAAATTCCCAAGAATAGGTAGCTTCAGTCCAGAAGTGTTACAAAATTTAAGGAGGAGGATATGTCTCGTAAAATCAACAAAGAGACGAATTCAACATCATGATTGTTTACAGTTATGGCACCAGGAAGGTGAGATACAGAGAGGTTTGGCTCTGGCGGCAGGATCTGGGGCAGTCAGGAAGTTGATTGCCACAGCTCCTCCTCCACCATACATTGCAGGAGAGAAGTTGATTGCGGAGAGAAACGCACTGGGTTGTAAAACACAAACTCTTAGTAACCTTGTAAATGTTAATGATGTTAACCAAATAACTCATGCAAGTATTAACCCGTGCAAGATGTACCCTGTTTTGAACCTTCCTCAGGAGTGTGATCAAGAAGACGATTCAGCAACAATTTCAGCTCTCTCTCTTGCAGCCACCATAGCAGAAACCACAGTAGGCACAGCGACACCCACGAGATTAGTGAAAGCCCCTAGCGGAGGGATAGGTGAGGTCGTGTCAACGGGTAAGTACGGCACCATGCACTACACTGAAACAATTGTACCACAACAAGCAGTAGAATCTACACAGGAAGAGGCTGTTAGAATTGCTCCTGTAAGGGTAATAGCAGTTCCCAATGGAAAAACAGATGTGTCTGGAGCCACTCCCATAAGGAACATTGCCATGTACACTCCATTTTCCAGAATGGAATTAAGAACAATAGTGTCCGAATTTCCTGACCCCAGGAAGGATTTAGTTGCTAGCCAAAAATACATCAGGGATCTAGGTAACACTGTAGAACCCAACAACAAGGATTGGCAGATACTGCTAAGGGCTTGTTTACCTTCCAATGTTGACGCAACTCAATTTTTAGCTGATTGTGCATTGGATAAAGATGTACCGCTTACAGACGTGTACAACAAGGATAATGTAAAAAGGATAAATTTACAGCTAAAAGAGTATTTCCCAGCCGTTGTTAAATGGAATAAAATATTTTCCATTAAGCAAAAGGAGTCCGAAACGGCAATAGAATATTTTCACCGGGCACTATTAGAAATGGCAAAGTACACGGGTATAGAAGACATAAAGACCAACCCAAACCATCGGGAAGTAGCAGTATCTGTACTGATGGATGGTTTAAAGGAAACATTAAAGACTAGGGTTCAGACCACGCAACCATGCTGGCGAGGTCTGTCAGTGTCCGGCTTGAGAGAGGCTGCTATTGATCACGACAGAAACATCACTAGGCACAGAGAGTCGCAAAGTGATAAGTTGATGTCCGTAAGTATACAGGCGCTGACCACAAGGCAGCCTGCGTATGTACCACCGAATCCTGTGGGTAAGGCAAGTGTAATAACATGTTTTTCTTGTAACAGACCGGGACACTATGCACGAGAATGTAGAACAAAGAATGTACAAAGATCTTTTCAACCCCCTAGACAACAACACAACACACGACATTGGGAGCAGGGTCCACAGAGGCGGAGTTTTGAGCCACATACAGGGGAAACAAAAAGATATCCCCCGAACAGAGATTGGCATGCCTCTGGTAGTTCCCAGCTAACTCCCCCACAAGTAGTTGCTGCCAATGGGATTCAGGGAGGTCAGCATACCCAATAGGGGTGTGGCCACACCTGTAATCTGCAGCCAGTTAAGTTGATTGCCAGTCTTGGAAGCGAACCAGAGATTGCAATCAATGTGGCTGGTAAAACTTTAAACTTTCTTGTAGACACAGGGGCGGCCAAGTCAGTGATAAATTCGACAGTGGGCATGAGAACCACTGGTAGGACAATTCCAGCCATGGGAGTAACAGGAGTAGTCCAGCACTATCCTGTTAGCAAACCACCCGAGATTACAATAGGGCCTTTGCATACCAAGCATTCCTTTTTGCTGGCTGCATCTGCACCAACTAATCTCCTGGGAAGAGACTTACTATGTAAAATGGGTTGCGTCATTTATTGTACTCCTGAAGGTGTATTCTTGGACATTCCTGAGAATCACGCTCAGGAAGTACGAGACATGCTAGACTCCCCATCAAAATTAATGTCACATTCCATTATGACAAATAGGAATCCATCCCAAGTAGAAGAGATGACATCTCAGATACCAGAGTCGCTTTGGACAAAAGATGGACAGGACACTGGATTAATGGCAAACGTAGCTCCAGTAGTTGTGCAAGTAAAAGATGGTAGGATAGCTCCAAAAATCCCACAGTATCCTCTGAAGCCAGAGGTGGAGCTAGGAGTTTTTCCCGTAATAGAGCGCTTGCTACAACAGGGCATTCTAGTAAGAACGTCCAGCACCGCAAATAGTCCCATCTTCCCTGTTAAAAAGAGTGGGGGGAGGGGTTACAGGCTAGTGCAGGATCTAAGGGGGATTAACAAAATAGTTGAGAGTCAGTTCCCCGTAGTGCCTAATCCAGCTGTCATCCTAATGCAAATTCCTCCCACTGCCAAATTTTTCACTGTTATTGACCTCTGCTCCGCTTTCTTTTCGGTACCTCTGCACCCTGACAGCCAATATTTGTTTGCATTCACATACAGAGGAGTCCAATACACGTGGACTCGGTTACCCCAAGGTTTCATAGACAGTCCAAGTATATTTTCTCAGGCTTTGCATGATTGTTTACAGTCTTTCCAACCAGACAGTGGATCAGTATTGATACAGTATGTGGACGATTTATTACTGTGTTCAGATTCACTGGAAGCATCTCTGAAGGATACGAAACAGCTCCTGTTTCATCTTTCAGACACAGGTCACAAGGTTTCCAAAGACAAGTTGCAATTATGCCAAGCTAAGGTAAAATATTTGGGACACTGTCTAACACAAGGACTGAGACACCTGACCGCTGATAGAATCCAAGCCATTAGAGACATGACACTGCCACAAACCCAGCAACAGATCAGGACGTTTTTAGGAATGTGTGGGTATTGCCGTAATTGGATCCCAGGGTTTTCCATATTGGCGTTACCTTTGCAGGAAATGGTCTCCTCAAACAAACCTGATCGGATTTCGCATACAGACGAATCCGAAACAGCATTTGAGAGACTCAAACAGTGTCTAACGCAGGCACCAGCACTAGGTATGCCAGACTATGGGAAACCCTTTGAACTATACGGAACAGAAAGTGCTGGGTGCGCAGCAGGTGTACTAACACAAAAACACGGTGATGCCAGCAGGCCAATTGCATACTACAGCGCTCAGCTAGATACGGTAGCGCGATCCCTCCCCACATGCTTGCGTAGCGTTGCGGCGATAGCATTGCTAGTGACAAAAAGCGAAGATGTCGTGCTAGGCCACAACCTCACAATCCATACACCGCATGCGGTATCTGCCTTATTGAATTCTGCCCAAACCAGACACGTCTCATCAGCAAGGTTTACAAGATGGGAATTGGCATTAATGGCCCCCGTAAACATCACCATAAGAAGATGCAGTGCATTAAACCCTGCAACATTTCTCCCAGGTGTGCCTGGTCAGACACAAAGGGTGGAAGGTGAGAGTGATGGGGAAGGAGGATTTAATGCAAAGGAAGATACACATGATTGTATGGAATATTTGACCCAAAATTTTACCGCAAGGCCTGACATCAGTGACAATCCACTGGAAGATGCAGAACTCACGTTCTACACGGACGGTAGTTGTCACAGACAGTCAGACTCGGGAGACTTGTGTACTGGATACGCAGTCGTAGATGACCAAGACACCATAGAAGCGGAACCGCTAGGCCCACCTCACTCAGCCCAAGTTGCTGAACTGGTCGCCCTAACCAGAGCATGTGAATTGGCTAAGGGTAAGTCTGCCAATATCTACACCGATTCTAGATACGCGTTCGGGGTAGT
Source organism: Pseudophryne corroboree (assembly GCF_028390025.1). Taxonomy (NCBI): domain Eukaryota; kingdom Metazoa; phylum Chordata; class Amphibia; order Anura; family Myobatrachidae; genus Pseudophryne; species Pseudophryne corroboree. The sequence goes on along the minus strand of NC_086449.1, from coordinate 596,668,938 downwards.
ACATGATTTCGGAGCGCTATGGCGTCTCAGAAATTTCATGACGGCAGCTGGTACACCGATAGCGCATGCAGCTCACATAAAAAGGCTTCTAACAGCGATACAGGAACCCGATAGAGTGGCTGTTATCAAATGTAAAGCACATACATATAGCCAAGACCCAGTATCCCTTGGTAACAGCCGAGCAGACGAAGCCGCAAAGCTTGCAGCTGCTACCCCCATACAGACAGACACCACACAACTGATGGTATTTAATACCATCAACACACAGAAGTTGTGTGAGATGCAGAATTTGTGTTCCACACAGGAAAGAGCAGTCTGGAAGGCAAAGGGATATGGCCAGGAGTCCTCAGGGCTCTGGACGGATGGACATGGTAAACCAGTGGCCCCCAGGGCATACCTTCCATGTCTGGCTGAAGCAGCTCACGGGCTGACTCATCTAGGCAAGGAGGGGATGTGCAAATTGGTAAGAGCATACTGGTGCGCCCCAGGATTCTCCTCTCATGCGGGTAAAAGAGCAATGTCATGCCTTACCTGTCTGAGAAAGAATATTGGAAAAGCAATACCTACAGAACCATCCCATATCCCACCTGCCGGCGGCCCTTTCCAGGTAATACAAATTGACTTCATTCAATTACCCCCATGTAGAAATTTGAAATATGTACTTGTCTGTATAGATGTTTTCTCGAATTGGGTCGAAGCTTTTCCAGCAGCTACAAATACCGCTATGTTTACAGCTAAGAAAATTGTGCAGGAATTTGTATGTAGATATGGTATCCCTAGAATCATTGAAAGTGATAGGGGTACCCATTTTACCGGTGATGTCTTTCAAGGAATGTGTAAATTGATGGGAATTGATAGCAAGCTGCACACTCCGTACCGTCCACAGGCGAGTGCGAAGGTCGAAAGAGTGAACAGCACTATTAAAAATAAATTGAGTAAAGTAATGGCAGAGACAGGATTGACGTGGCCAGAAGCTTTACCCATTGTTTTGTATAGCATCAGAACCACTCCCAGGTCCCCTCTTAACCTGTCCCCTTTTGAAATTCTGTTTGGTCGACAACCGCATGTCATGATTAACCCTCAGGATGATTTGAAATGTAACAATGAAGTAACTGTAAAATACTTAATTAACATGAGTAAACAGTTGAGGAATCAAAATGATAATCTGAAGTTGGTGATTCCTGATTTACCAGATAGTAATTGTCATGACATTGAACCTGGGGATTATGTAATGATACGAAATTTTCTACGCTCAGGTTGTCTTATTGATAGATGGGAAGGACCATACCAGGTCTTATTGACTAGCACCACAGCATTGAAGGTTGCTGAGAGAGAGACTTGGGTCCATTCATCCCACTGCAAAAAGGTTGCCGATCCAGAGAAGTCCCGTGATAAGGAACAGACGGGAGAGGTTGTATCACTGGAGTGTCTGTTCCAGGAGGACTGAGGCGGCACCTGAGCCTTGAAGACCGAAAGCAGTTGTCGACTCCCTTCTCCCTTTTATTGTTTTTCTCCACTTCCCAGCCCCTCTCCCTTAAGATTTCTTTTTCCCCCTTCTCATTCTTCTCTATTTTTTCCTCAAAGATGGACTTGCCCCAAGAGACTGTGATCCGGATTTTGATGTTAACCATGATGTTGACCAGAGCAGTCTGTTCCGGCGAGAGTACCATAGAGGTCGAGAGAGGTTCTGGAATGGGTTCCGATTATGATGATGGAGGCGTAGTTTTCCAAGATCAACCAAACCAACAAGCAAAGGCGAGTATCAGAAAACGATCCGATAGAAGAAATTGTGATGGATTGTTAGCTGAAGAGAATTGTATCTGTAGGCTCTGTGATAATCTGGTTGAAGATGGATGCATAAAGAAATGCCAATCTAGTTTTAATATCCATATGGACCGGCATCCATTGAGTGACTATCACTCTCTAGTGGGTAACGTGTTAAACCAAACAGATTGTTGGGTATGCTCTCAAGTACCTCAGGGTCACAGTAAATCAGGGCTAGTACCATTTCCTTTAACGTTAGGGGAGGTACTTGAGCTAAGTGGTGGGAGACCGGTGGACCGGAGGTTTAACATCTCCAGCCCTCCTAGTTTGAAGCTCCACCAATACCATGTGGATAGGTCCCTCTTATGTTTTAACATCTCCAATCCCAGAAAACCGGGAAATTGGGAAGTGTCATGGAGCAACCTTACCATGACCTTTTCACACAGAGCAGATAGAATGCCAACAGACACAGAGCTCGTACGCCACATAGCCAGTAGAGGAAAATCTTTCCGGTATCGATATACCTTAGGAAATAGGATTACTAGAGTTGGAGAGGTATCACCAGGATACTGTGCACATATCGTACAAACCGATACGTGCATTAGGCAGATGGAAGAATTAGGGTCAGGAGATTTCACCTGGAAGGTTTGTAACATGGTCATGTCCTTCTCCGTCCCCTATGTTCTCCCCGATGACGCATATTTCATATGTGGGAGAAAGGCGTACAAGTGGCTTGCCCCAAACTCTGAAGGATTGTGTTATATTGGAAAAGTATTGCCTGAAGTGATGACTGTAACACATGACAAAATGAAGGACATACACCGTGGTGCCCAAGCTCCTTATACTCACACTCATTACGAGCACCGAGTTAAAAGACAACTGTCAGAAAGGTTAGAGCATCCGGCCTCTGATCTTATCCATGAATCCACCGGGATTCAGGTCCTGGTCGCGTTAGATTTCACTCGTACCGCTCGGGGAGTGATGAATTATAGATACATTTCCGCACTCGCCAATTTGTTAGATAATATCACTGAAATGTATGATGACACGTTTAGATACACTGGAAGAGAACTTCAAGCTTACAAAACAGAACTAGTTCAGCATAGGATGGTTCTTAATTATCTTACAGCAGTAACAGGCGGATATTGTGTTACATTGGCAACACAGTACGGCATAAAGTGTTGCACGTATATCACAAATAGCACCGAGGACCCGGTAGAGGTCATAGACCAAAAGATGGACGATATTCTCCAATTGAAGTGGGAATTTCGTCGAAAACACAATCTCACCCTTGCTGCTGTAGGTAATGAGCTGACTAGTTGGGTGTCATGGTTGAACCCGCGAAATTGGTTCTCCGGTTTGGGAGACTGGGCTCAAGGAGTCATAATGGATGTTGGAAAGTTTCTACTATGTATCTTGGGTGTCGTTATATCGATTGGATTGATATTTAGATGCGGGCAGGCTTTAATGAGGTGCAAGCAAAGTACAAAAGTGATGAGCTTGAGGAGCGAGGAAACTGTAATTAACCTGGATTTGATTTATGACCCAATGATAGAAACCAGGATGTGATGAAAATGCGATTATACGGTCCGTTTCTTTCACCTGTTTTTCTGCTTTTTCTCCAAGATACAAAGACCCCCTTGGACGAGGAAGCTGACGAGACGAGATGTATACAGACAACGGATTGACCAAAGAAGAAGATTTGACAACTTTAAATATGGACACTTGATGAACTTTGCCATGGATCCCCAGTTTCCCTAGTACTTTTAAACTCACGCTAGCCCAACATTTTTTGTAAATCTGATGGCTCAGACAAAGCTATTTGCTCATGCCCAAGGAGCAATACAGCGCAAAGAAGACGACTCTCAACAGATACCGAACACAACTTCGACGACAGATGTACATTTCCCTGACATAGAATATCATTGCATTTTCCATAAGTGTTCTTTATCTTCATCTCTACAACCCTCAGGTAATGACACACATAGACGATAGGGAATACAGGCACAGATATCAGCAACCACATACCTCCCCCATTCATGTATCATCAACTAAAATGTGCTCCCCATTTTGTTCAAAATCCGAAAAGAGCTCGGTAAAGTTTGACAGCCCATCCACAGACCTGTACCACAGGATAAGAAGGAATTCAAATGTATACTTCGCAATACCTCGAAGCTTGATTTACAACACGTACGACACGATGATACATGACCCCCCAAACATGGATTCATACACACATGCTTCTGCTATCTCACTAGGTCATACCCTCTTCACACCTTCTCCTCTCTCCTCCCTTACCCAACCATGGAAATCAATTAACCCCTGACTTGCATTTTTCTCCTTAAATGTTTTGTGGCAGTTATTATTGACTGCCAAAGGGTGGACTGTCAAAGTCAGAAAAATGTCTCAATGCACGTTGCCATATTTGCACCGCACACTGGTCCGCGCTGCGCGTGCGTACGCTCTCCCGTGGAGGCGCATACCCGCAATAGCGTGCACTCGCAGGCGCGGTATGCGTATTTACGGTAGAGTTTATGTAGTCGTAGCGTGCGACTCATTCGTTACAAATGTTCACAATTAATGTAGTTTGTAGATCATGGTCCCCTTGATAGATTCTGAAAGTTTGGTTAAAATAGAAGGTCCCTGGTTAAAGGAATCCCTCTTTGTATTGTACGAAGGGTCTGACAGGAATCATACAGCAGTGTTTGGTACCCATCGGAAGAGTATTTAATTAGTAATATTCCGGTGTTGGTTTGGAGCGTATTAATCGCTCGTGCGAATAGTTATGGACATAAGAAGTTTATGTCCATTTCTATTATTTACACATACTCAGGTATGCGGCGGGAAACCCAGTTTCCCACCCACCTGAGCTGTTGGAAATCGTCACAGCCCACCTGTATGAATCACCCTATGACCTTTTGTTATGATACAGGGTCGAATTCCTTCGGCCAATGGACAATGGGATTGTAGGACCAGGAGATTGCATTGTGTGTGGGGCATAAATAGGCAGGCCGACCACATCCAGCTCTCACTCTTCAACGGTTCTCATTGCTGAAAATCGGGTGCTGGATGTCCAGGCGCATGCGATCGTTTCCCCTTGTGCGTAAGTTTCTCTCCGTAATCATTGTCTTTCTGTGAGCCAATTTCTCTCTATCTCTATCTCTCTCTCTCTCTCCTCTTGTCTCTTATATCTCCCATAGTATTATAGTATTGTATCGTATTTCATTTAGGTCAGAGTAGTATTGTCTTTTTGTATTTTAGTTCTGTGGTTAGGAAGTCTCTGTTATATTGTAGTGTATCATTTGTACTGTTATCCCCTTTTACAAGTATATTAGATATAATACAGTTAATAGGCTTTGGAACCTAAACCAGTATCTGTGTATTTTCTATAGTGTTAAGTGTTCACTTGAGCGTCGGTGACGCTCAAGCAGCTTTGTAGTTAGTCAGGTTACACAAGGTTGCACTTACACCCTGTACTCACATTAAGGTATTCAGTGTATTTCATTGGTATAAGGTTTTATCATAAAGGTATAGTGTTGTGAGCGTCTGCATCGCTGGTGACCTCCTCGTGGTCTCGAGCGTAGGCTACGCTACAGCGAATCTTTCCCCTAGTCATAGCCAATAACGTGTCCTGTGATTGCTGGGCCGTGAGCGAACGTGACGCTTGAGCGTCTCGCCTACGGCTGAGCGATCGTTACGCAACTAGCGTACCATTACGGTACTTCTTAAGTAAACAGCGTACAGTGTTCTTAGCTTCATAAAGGGTTGTTTATACGACAAGGGAATTTAGCATTGTCACAACCTATCGTGAATATTTTGGTTTTTTGTAAGGTTCCGTAACACCTGCAAATTATGGGGGCCAGTTGTTCAGGAAGGGGGCGATCAACCTCGGTTCGGGTTGATTCTATAAACCGACCAGTCGGGTCGGCAAGGTACGTAATGTGTGAAAAGTACGGAAGTCACACAGAAGCTTTATGTGATGAATGGGAGAGAATGACAGTACATGACGGGGAGAAATTCCCAAGAGTAGGTAGCTTCAGCACAGAAGTGTTAACGAATTTAAGGAGAAGGATATGTCTCATTAAATCAGCAAAGAGACGAATCAAGCATTATGATTATTTGCAGTTGTGGCAACAGGAGGGTGACATACAAAGAGGATTGGCTCAGGCGGCGGGATCTGGCTCGATCAGGAAACTGATAGCCACGGCCCCACCGCCACCATACATATCAGGAGAGAAATTGGTTGCGGAGAATGACGCACTAAGGTGTAACAAACAAACACTTAGCAACTGTGTAAATGTTAAAGATAATGTTAACCAATTAACCAATGCAAGTATTAACCCGTGCAAGTTGTACCCTGTTTTGAACTTTCCCCAGGAGTATGATCAAGAGGACGAATCGGCAACAATATCAGCGCTCTCTCTAGCAGCCACCATATCAGAAACAACAGTAGGCACGGCCCAACCCATAAGATTAGTAACAAAGCCCCCTAGCGGAGGGACAGGTGAGGTCGTATCAACGGGTAAGTACGGCACCATACACTATGCTGAAACTATTTCACCACAAACTGCAGAATCTACACAGAATGATGTTGTTAGAATTAATCCTGTTAAGGTAATAGTAGTGCCAAATGGGAAAACGGACACTTCAGGAGTCACTCCTGTTAGGAACATCGCCATGTATAGCCCGTTTACCCGAATGGAATTAAGGACCATAGTGTCTGAATTCCCTGACCCTAGAAAAGATTTAGTTGCTAGCCAAAAATACATCAGAGACCTAGGAAACACTTTAGAGCCCAATAATAAAGATTGGCAAGTACTGCTAAGAGCTTGCTTACCCTCCAATGTCGACGCAACTCAATTTTTAGTTGACTGTGGATTAGATCAGGATGTACCTCTTACAGATGTGTACAACAAAGATAATGTAAAAAGAATAAGCTTACAGTTAAAGGAATATTTCCCAGCGGTAGTTAAATGGAACAAGATATTCTCCATTAAACAAAAGGAGTCAGAAACAGCTGCAGAGTATTTTCACAGAGCATTATCAGAGATGGCAAAATACACAGGCATAGAGGACATTAAAACAAACATAAACCGTCGAGAAGTAGCAGTATCGGTACTGATGGATGGTTTAAAAGAGTCATTAAAGACTAGGGTACAGACCACACAACCATGTTGGCGAGGTCTGTCTGTGGCTACTTTGAGAGAGGCTGCTATTGATCACGACCGGAATATCACCAGACACAGGGAGTCACAAGGTGATAAGTTAATGTCAGTAAGTATACAGGCCCTGACCACAAAACAGCCTGTGTTAACATTACCAAACCCTGTGGGTAAGTCAAATGTGGTAACATGTTATTTTTGTCACAAACAGGGACACTTTGCACGAGACTGTAGATTGAGAAATGTACAAAAATCTTATCAACCCCCTAGACAACGACACGACACACGACATTGGGATCAGGGTCCACAGAGACGGAGTTATGAGCCACATACAGGGGAAACAAAAAGATACCCCCCGAACAGAGACTGGCACGCCTCTGGTAGTTCCCAGCTAACTCCTTCACAAGTAGTTGCTGCCAGCGGGATTCAGGGAGGTCACCATACCCAATAGGGGTGTGGCCATACCTGTAATCTGCAGCCAGTAAAATTGATTGCAAGCCTTGGAAGTGAACCCGAAGATGCAATTAATGTAGCTGGTAAATCATTAAACTTTCTTGTAGATACGGGGGCGGCCAAATCAGTGATAAATTCGACAGTGGGCATGAGAACCACTGGTAGGACAATTCCAGCCATGGGAGTAACAGGAGTAGTCCAGCATTACCCTGTTAGCAAGCCAGCCGAGATTACAATAGGGCCTTTACATACCAAGCATTCCTTTTTGCTGGCTGCATCGGCACCGACTAATCTCCTGGGAAGAGACTTACTGTGTAAAATGGGGTGCGTCATTTATTGTACTCCTGAAGGTGTATTCTTGGACATACCTGAGAATCACGCTCAGGAAGTGCGAGACATGTTAGACTCCCCATCAAAATTAATGTCACATACCATTATGACAAATAGGACTCCCTCCCAAGTAGAAGAAATGACATCTCAGATATCAGAGTCACTTCGGACTAAAGATGGACAGGACACTGGATTAATGGCAAACGTAGCTCCGGTAGTTGTACAAGTAAAAGATGGTAGGATAGCTCCAAAAATCCCACAGTACCCTCTGAAGCCAGAGGTGGAGTTAGGAGTTTACCCAGTAATAGAGCGCTTGCTACAACAGGGCATTCTGGTAAGAACATCCAGCACTGCCAATAGTCCCATCTTCCCTGTGAAAAAGAGTGGGGGGAGGGGTTACAGGCTAGTGCAGGATCTAAGGGGGATTAACAAAATAGTTGAGAGTCAGTTCCCCGTAGTGCCAAATCCAGCTGTCATCCTAATGCAAATCCCTCCCACTGCGAAATTTTTCACTGTTATTGACCTCTGCTCCGCTTTCTTTTCGGTACCTCTGCACCCTGACAGCCAATATTTGTTCGCATTTACAAACAGAGGAGTCCAATACACATGGACTCGATTACCACAAGGATTCATAGATAGTCCAAGTATATTTTCTCAGGCTTTGCATGATTGTTTACAGTCTTTCCAACCAGTGAGTGGATCAGTATTAATACAGTACGTGGATGATCTACTACTGTGTTCTGATTCATTGGAAGCATCCCTGAAGGATACGAAACAGCTCCTGTTTCATCTTTCAGACACAGGACACAAGGTTTCCAAAGACAAGTTGCAATTATGCCAAACTAAGGTAAAATATTTGGGACACTGTCTAACACAAGGACTGAGACACCTGACCGCTGATAGAATTCAAGCAATTAGAGACATGACTCTGCCACAAACCCAGCAACAGATCAGAACATTTTTAGGAATGTGTGGGTATTGCCGTAATTGGATCCCAGGGTTTTCCATTCTAGCGTTACCCTTGCAGGAGATGGTCTCCTCAAACAAACCTGATCGGATTTCTCATACAGACGAGTCTGAGACGGCATTTGAGAGACTTAAACAGTGCCTAACGCAGGCACCAGCATTAGGTATGCCAGACTATGGGAAACCCTTTGAGCTATACGGAACAGAAAGTGCTGGTTGCGCGGCAGGCGTACTAACTCAAAAGCACGGTGATGCCAGCAGGCCAGTAGCATATTACAGCGCTCAGCTAGATACGGTAGCGCGATCCCTCCCCACATGCTTGCGAAGCGTTGCTGCGATAGCATTGCTAGTAACGAAAAGCGAAGATGTAGTGCTAGGTCACAACCTCACAATTCGTACACCACATGCAGTGTCAGCCTTGCTAAATTCTGCCCAAACCAGGCACGTCTCATCAGCGCGGTTTACAAGATGGGAATTGGCACTAATGGCCCCCGTAAACATCACCATAAGGAGATGCAGTGCATTAAATCCTGCAACATATCTCCCAGGTGTGCCTGGACAGGCACAAAGGGTGGAGGATGAGAGTGGTGGGGAAGGAGAATTTAACACAAAGGAAGACACACATGATTGTATGGAATATTTGACCCAAAATTTTACCGCAAGGCCTGACATCAGTGACAACCCACTGGAAGATGTAGAACTTACGTTCTACACGGACGGTAGTTGTCATAGACAGTCAGACTCGGGAGACTTGTGTACTGGATACGCAGTCATAGATGACCAAGGCACCATAGAAGCGGAACCGCTAGGCCCACCTCACTCAGCCCAGGTTGCTGAACTGGTCGCCCTAACCAGAGCATGTGAATTGGCTAAGGGCAAATCAGCCAATATCTACACCTATTCTAGATACGCATTCGGGGTAGTCCATGATTTCGGAGCCCTATGGCGCCTCAGAAATTTCATGACGGCAGCTGGTACACCGATAGCGCATGCAGCTCACATCAAAAGGCTTCTAACAGCGATACAGGAACCCGACAGAGTGGCTGTTATCAAGTGTAAAGCACACACATATAGCCAGGACCCAGTATCACTTGGTAACAGCCGAGCAGACGAAGCAGCTAAGTTAGCAGCTGGTACCCCCAGACAGACTGACACCACACAACTGATGGTATTTAATACCATCAACACACAGAAGTTGTGTGAGATGCAAAATTTGTGTTCCACACAGGAAAAGGCAGTCTGGAAGGCAAAAGGATATGGCCAGGAGTCCTCAGGACTCTGGACGGATGGACACGGTAAACCAGTGGCCCCCAGAGCATACCTTCCATGTTTAGCTGAGGCAGCTCACGGGCTGACTCATCTGGGCAAGGAAGGGATGTGCAAGTTGGTAAGAGCATATTGGTGTGCCCCAGGATTTTCATCTCATGCGAGTAAAAGAGCAATGTCATGCCTTACCTCTTTGAGAAAGAACATCGGAAAGGCAATACCAACAGAACCATCTCATATCCCACCTGCAGGCGGCCCTTTCCAGGTAATACAGATTGACTTTATACAATTACCCCCTTGTCGGAATTTGAAATATGTACTTGTTTGTATAGATGTTTTCTCAAATTGGGTCGAAGCATTTCCGGCAGCCACAAATACCGCTATGTTTACTGCTAAGAAAATTGTGCAGGAATTTGTATGTAGATATGGTATCCCTAGAATAATCGAAAGTGATAGGGGTACCCATTTTACAGGTGATGTCTTTCAAGGAATGTGTAAATTGATGGGAACTGATAGCAAGCTGCACACTCCATACCGTCCACAGGCGAGTGCGAAAGTGGAAAGAGTGAACAGCACTATTAAAAATAAACTGAGTAAAGTGATGGCAGAGACAGGATTGACATGGCCAGAAGCTTTACCCATTGTACTGTACAGCATCAGAACCACTCCCAGGTCCCCTCTTAATCTGTCTCCCTTTGAAATCTTGTTTGGTCGACAACCGCATGTTATGATTAACCCTCAGGATGATTTGAAGTGTAACAATGAAGTGACTGTAAAATACTTGATTAACATGAGTAAACAGTTAAGGAATCAAAATGATCATCTGAAGTTAGTGATTCCTGATTTACCAGATAGTAACTGTCATGACATTGAACCTGGGGATTATGTAATGATACGGAATTTTCTACGCTCAGGTTGCCTTATTGACAGATGGGAAGGACCATACCAGGTCTTATTGACTAGCACTACAGCATTGAAGGTTGCTGAGAGAGAGACTTGGGTTCATTCGTCCCACTGTAAGAAGGTTGCTGATCCAGAGAGGTCCCGTGATAAGGTACAGACGGTAGAGGTTGTATCACTGGAGTGTCTGTTCCAGGAGGATTGAGGCGGCACCTGAGCATTGAAAATCACAAGACCAACAGCAGTTGTCGATCCCCTGTTCCCTTTTATTGTTTTTCTCCAACTTCCCATCCCCTCTCCCTCAAATTATTTTTTCCCCCCCTTCTCATTCTTCTCCGTTTCCTCCTACAAGATGGACTTGCCCCAAGAGACTGTGATCCGGATTTTCCTGTTGACCATGATGTTGACCAGAGCAGTCTGTTCCGGCGAGAGTACCATGGAGGTCGAGAGAGGTTCTGGAATGGGTTCTGATGATAAAGATGGAGGCGTAGTTTTCCAAGAACAACTTAACCAACAAGTAAAGGCGAGTATCAGAAAACGATCCGATAGCATTGACAATAGAAGGAATTGTGAAGGATTGTTAGCTGAAGAAAACTGTATCTGTAGGCTCTGTGACAACGTAGTGGAGGATGGGTGCATTAAGAAATGCCAATCCAGTTTTAATATCCATATGGACCGGCATCCATTGAGTGACTATCACTCCTTAGTGGGTAGTGTGTTAAATAAAACAGATTGTTGGGTATGCTCTCAAGTACCTCAAGGTCATAGCAAATCAGGGCTAGTACCATTTCCTTTAACATTAGGGGAGGTACTTGAGTTAAGTGGTGGGAGACCGGTGGACAGGAGGTTTAATATCTCCAGCCCTCCTAGTTTGAAGCTCCACCAATACCATGTGGATAGGTCCCTATTATGTTTTAACATCTCCAATCCCCGAAAGCCGGGAAATTGGGAAGTGTCATGGAGTAACCAAACCATGACCTTTTCGCATAGAGCAGATAGAATGCCTACAGATACAGAGCTTATACGCCACATAGCCAGTAGAGGAAAATCTTTCCGGTATAGGTATACCTTAGGAAATAGGATTACGAGAGTTGGAGAGGTATCACCAGGATACTGTGCACATATCGTACAACCTGATACGTGTACTAAGCAGATGGAAGAATTAGGGTTAGGAGATTTCACATGGAAGGTGTGTAATATGGTTATGTCCTATTCCGTCCCATATGTTCTCCCCGATGATGCATATTTCATGTGCGGGAGAAAGGCGTATAAGTGGCTTGCCCCAAACTCTGAAGGATTGTGTTATATTGGAAAAGTACTGCCTGAAGTAATGACTGTATCACATGACAAAATGAAAGACATACACCGTGGTGCCCAAGCTCCTTATACTCATACCCATTACGAGCACGTAGTTAAAAGGCAACTGACAGAGAGGACAGAGCATTTGGCCTCTGATATGATCCATGAATCCACCGGGATTCAGGTTCTACTTGCGTTAGATTTCACTCGCACCGCTCGAGGAGTGATGAACTATAGATACATCTCTGCGCTTGCAAATTTGTTAGATAATATCACTGAAATGTATGATGACACGTTTAGGTATACTGGAAGAGAACTTCAAGCTTATAAAACAGAACTGGTACAGCATAGAATGGTTCTTAATTACCTCACAGCAGTGACAGGCGGATATTGTGTCACACTGGCAACACAATACGGCGTGAAATGTTGCACATATATTACGAATAGCACCGAGGACCCGGTCGAGGTCATAGACCAGAAGATGGACGATATTCTCCAACTGAAGTGGGAATTTCGCAGGAGACACAATCTCACTCTTGCTGCTGTAGGTAATGAGCTGACTGGTTGGGTGTCATGGTTGAACCCGCGAAATTGGTTTTCTGGTTTAGGAGAATGGGCTCAAGGAGTCATAATGGATGTTGGGAAGTTTCTCCTATGTATCTTAGGTGTTGTCATATCAATTGGTTTGATATTTAGATGCGGTCAGGCTTTAATGAAGTGCAATCGTCGTACTAGGGTAATGAGTCTGAGGAGTGAGGAAACTGTAATTCCAATGGATTTGATTTATGACCCAAATGTAGAAACAATGATGTGATGAAAATGCGATTTCTACGGTCCGTTTCTTTCACCTGTTTTTCCGTTTCCTCCAAGGTAAAAAGACCCACTTGGACGAGGAATTTGATGAGCCGATATACAGACAACAGATGGATTAAAGAAGAAGTTTTGACAACCTGATACACAGATTTTTGATGAACTTTGCCATAGATCCCCAGTTTCCCTAGAAATTTTAAAATTACGCTAGCCCAACACTTTTGTAAATCTATGGACATTGACAAAGCTTTTGCTCGCACCTTATGGGCAAAAGCACAAAGAAGACTGCATTCAACAGACACCGAACGAGACTTCAACCGACAAATGTTCATTTACCTGACATAGAATACCACTGCATTTACCATAATTATGTCTTTTCTTCATCTCTACAACCTTCAGGTAATTACACACATAGTATAGGGAATACAGGCACAGATATCAGCAATCACATATTCCCCCATTCATGTATCATCAACTAAAATGTGCTCCCCATTTTGTTACAACCAAAATCCGAAAAGAGCTCGGTAAAGTTTGACAGCCCATCCACAGACCCGTACCACGGGATAAGAAGGAATTCAAATGTATACTTCGCAATACCTCGAAGCTTGATTTAAAACACGTACGGCACGATGATACATGACCCCCAAACATGGATTCATACACACATGCTTCTGCTATCTCACTAGGTCATACCCTTTTCCTACCTTCTCCTCTCCTCCCCTACCCAACCATGTAAATGTATTAACCCCTGACATATATTTTTCTCTTTTTGAAATGTTTTAGGAAGTGGCAGTTATTATTGACTGCCAAAGGGTGGACTGTCACCGATCACATCCAGCTCACTCTTCAACGGTTATCATTGCTGAAAATCGGGAGCTGGATGTCCAGAGGCGCATGCGATCGTTTCCCCTTGTGCGTAAGTTTTCTCCGCAATCATATTGTCTTTCCTTGTTGTTATGGGCCATATCTCTCTCTCTCTCTCTTCTCCTCTTTCTCTCGTAGTCTCTTAAACGTAATAGTATTGTATTGTATTTACTGTGTAGTTACCTGGTTAGTTAGTCTATGTTATATTGTAGTGTATGACTTGTATTGTATTAATTCTTTTGCAAGTATATCATTCATAATATATATATATTAGGCGTTGGACCCTAAGCACGGTATCTGTGTATTTCTTATAGTGTTAAGTATTCTCAGAGCGTCGGTGACGCTCAAACAGCTTTTAAGTTAATAAGGTTAGACTGTGTTGCATCTACACCCTATCTCTACACAAAGGTTTTACAGCATATTACATTGTTTATGGTTTAAATATAAAGGTTTAACATTGTGAGCGTCCTCGTGGTCTCTAGCGTCCGCTACGCTGATAGCGTAGCATTACGGTAGTCGCTCACCTATAAGTGTGCCCGATACCAACAGCGTATTCTCGTGAGCGTCTGTATCGCTCGAGCAGCCCGCTCCCGATACAGCGTCCGTTACGCTATAGTGAACCATTACGTTAGTCAGCAGCCAATAGCATGCCTGCCTGTGATCTCTTGGCCGTGAGTGAACGTGACGCTTGAGCGTCTCGACCACGGCTAAGTGATTGTTACGCAACGAGCGTACCCTTACGGTACTTCATACGTAAATAGCTTACAGTGTTCTTAGACCTCATAAAGGGTATTATATAAGATAAATATTTAGCTTTATCATGGTATATGTCTGTTTTTTCTTTTTCTTTCACAGCACTTGCATTAACCTGACGAAGGGACCCTGCGGGGCCCGAAATGCAGCATTGTTACTATGGCCAGTGCTATATGGTGATGTACATATACCCTGATTGAATGCTTATATAAAATGCTTTTTCACTAAGTCCTGGAGTGCCGTGCTTGTTCTGAATGGGGACTGTTCTGAACTTTAGCATATGTGTTTATTCAGCAAAGGCACACAGGTGAATGATTTTTGACTCTTTGAGTGCCGGATTCATATTGGATTTGTATTATGTGGGGATAAACTCCCATGAGTATCAAGGCACCTACCTGCACATCATTGATTTTTTATCAGACTCATCACTTTGGACTTACAGTCATTAATTATGGAGGAAAGGAATGAAAATAGATGTGATGTGACTGCCTTTGCGAATTTGGGTTCACAGACCATGGAGACCCTGAGTTTCAACAAGGCTCAGGCAGAACGAATTCTGTTTGCTGAGGACTGTGTTCCTGAGGCATTAGAGGACAGTATAGATGACTTATACAAACAACTGTACAGATACCAAAGCGGGAGATTGATTATTTATTACATGGCTCCACTCTGTCCGACTATTACAGACAAAAAATGATTCCCCGTGGTTTTCGCGTCCGGAATGCTCCCACTATAGGGAGAACCAATCCGGACTTTTGTCGTCGGTGGATCTCTGTGCTCAACAAATGCAGCTTTGACCTGATGCTCCTCGTCATTGAGGAGTCAGGTATGGAGCTTTCAGTGACTAGAGCTAAAATTGATGCACTAAATACATCTCAAGTGGAAACGATTTCTGACCCCGGATATGCCGCGACATGGGCAAAATTGACCCAACAAGTGGAGACCTACCGACGAGACTTGTTGAAATGTAAAAAATCCAAATTGCAAACGGTCCAAAATGATTATGAGGACCATCAAGTGTATCGCTGGCTGACGGGTACAGATACTATGAAGTTTCAGAACAGAGCACCGGGTAGATCCTCTCGGAGATCAAGCAGGGGACGATCGGATAAAGGACAATATATGTCCAACAGTGACAGTGACTTTGCCATTGCAGATTCGGATGATTCAATCTCGGCACAGCGTCCCCCTTTAGGGGCTACCACCAGGGCCAGAGCAGAGGCTGGCCCAAGCCCACAAGGAGGAGCCGACAAAATCAAAGGATCAACAAAAGCAAGCAAAGCAAAGAAGACAACTTGATTTTTAATCTATCATCACGTCCTCTGACCGCTACCGAGATGTCTGTACTCAATAAAGGACTTTCCTTTGTACCCACCAATTTCCACAATCCATTTGAATGGCAAACCGATGTACACCAGATGAACCGTAAGATGAGATTGAAAGAGTTTTTTCAAAATAACAAAATGGATGAGGATCATGAACCTAGACATCAAATTATACAGAAGTACACTACTTCTACATTCGACCCTGTATCTTCTAATCCATCTCTCAAAACCTACAGTCGTCTCATAAATGATTCAGTGAGTCGTTTTATAGGCCACGCCGGGCAAAATACATCAAAACCTGACATTTGAAGAAAGAGGTGCATTAAAAATATTAAGTGAGGACACTTCAATTATTATACGACCAGCGGATAAAGGCGGTAGTGTGGTGATACAGGATCGATCCCAATACATCAGTGAGGTGATGCGACAATTGTCATGCACTCTTACATACACCAAATTGGACCGGGATCCTACAGAGCGGTTTCAGAAGGAACTTCTCCAGGTACTAGATCAGGCGGTGATGAATAAACAACTTGATGTTAAATTGAAAGAGGCTCTAATTCCCAAATATCCAATTATTCCTTGCCTGTATACGCTACCAAAGGTTCATAAGAGTCTGGACAATCCCCCAGGACGTCCTATCGTTTCAGCGAGGGGATCCCTGTACCAACCGATGGCTGAACTCTTAGATTCCTTATTACAACCACACATCACCAAACGCGAAACGTATCTGAAAGATACATCTACGTTTTTGAAAAAAATCATGGTTTTTGAGGATTTACCATCAGATACGTTATTATGTACCATGGATGTCTCCTCCTTATATACCTCTATTCCTCACGAAGCAGGTATCAGGGCCATGGAGTCATTTATTTACAACTTGGAGGACGACTTCAATTTTGACAAACCATTATTTTTACAATTACTCAGGTTAATTCTTACCAAAAATTATTTCTTATTTAATGGTAGTTTTTACCTTCAGTTGGCCGGCTGTGCCATGGGGAGTAGCGTGGCACCGGCATACGCCAACGTATTAATCTTCGAACAAGAACAACATCTGTTTTTCGATAATCTCACTTACACGCAGAACATACGTTGGTTCATTAGATACATAGATGACCTTTTTGTTCTATGGAATGGGAGTGGTGTGTCATTCGAATCAATGATGAATGACATCAATGCTACACCGGGTCCTATCAAGTTTACATATCTATATAGCTCCAGTCATATTGATTACTTAGACGTCACAGTTCATTTGGAAGAGGGAAAATTGACCACCACGGTCTTTTACAAGACTACCGATAGGAATTCGCTATTGCATGCAAGCAGCCACCATCCTCCCGCACTGAAGAGAGGGCTGCCTCGTTCACAGATGCTCCGAGTGGCGAGAATTACAAGTGACCATGCTTTATTAGATAATGCACTACAAGTAGTAGTAGACAAATTTGCGAAAAGGGGTTACAACATTAAAGATCTCGAATATACTAAGTCCGACATCATGAACATGGATAGAGACACTGTTTCAACAACTATCTCAGTCTGAACGGTCTCAGAATAAATTTATTTGGTCCACTAGTCACTCCACGGCTAGTCCCATTATACCACGGGCCACTAAAGCATTATGGCCCATTGTCAAATCTGACAAATCATTATCTTGTTTTCAGGACACACAGGTGATGACTAGTTATAGACGGGGATGCAATTTACTGGACTTTCTAGTCAAGACCGATATTACCAAGTATTCTCCAAAAGCTGGTATCTTTGGTGTAAGTAAAAAACCTGGCAGCTATCGGTGTTTATCTTGCACCACTTGTACTGCCTTGATACCAGGATCAGAGTTCATCCACCCCTCAACGAAGAAGAAATTCAATATCCGACATGTTATCACTTGCACCACTCGTTTCATCATTTATTGTATCATTTGCCCATGCCAACTGTTGTATGTGGGCCTCTCTAGTCGTACTTTAAGAGAAAGGATGGCGTTACATCGCTCGAATATCAATCAAGCGTTATCTGGCAAAACTAATGACCAGCCGGTATCTAGACATTTTTGTGCCAAAGCCCACATCCTGTCGGACTTGAAATACCAGCTCATTGACCACGTTCCCCCTCTACGCCGGGGTGGCAATAGAGTATTAGCTTTACATAGATTAGAAGCAAGATGGATTTTAAAGCTTAATACATTGCAACCATATGGCTTAAATGAAAAGATAAACTGGAATGCCCTCCGTTCCAATTGACTGTCACATGGATATTTATTATTTAATATATTATACATGATTCGTTCACTGTCTTTGGGGTTACTCAGTTTGCCCTAGTAATATCTTTAATATTTTTGACATTATACAGTCTTTCCATGTCTGGTCATAACATTTCTCCTCTTTTATTTTTGTTTTTATTTTTCATTTTTATTTTCACTTTTTTATATTTTGGTCGGGCTGTCGCCCTTCACAATATTCTGACATGCTTACTTTGTTGATACATTTATATATGACATGTATCATTATTCTGTGGGTTTATTTGTGATGCAGTATTTCATGGTTTATATTTTGTTTCTAATTAGCCTCTCCCTGCAAGGTTACTGTGATCCCAGCGGCGCTATAGCGAGCGGTGAGTACGGGTTGCCAAGACTACCGAGCATGGTGATGATGTCATCGGGACGGCGCCCGGAGCCCACCGGAAGCACCACGCTGATCTGAGGTGCACATGCCGGCATGGGGAGTCTATTTAGGTAAGTGTATTGGTTTATTTGGTATATGTCTGTTTTTTCTTTTTCTTTCACAGCACTTGCATTAACCTGACGAAGGGACCCTGCGGGGCCCGAAATGCAGCATTGTTACTATGGCCAGTGCTATATGGTGATGTACATATACCCTGATTGAATGCTTACATAAAATGCTTTTTCACTAAGTCCTGGAGTGCCGTGCTTGTTCTAAATGGGGACTGTTCTGAACTTTAGCATATGTGTTTATTCAGCAAAGGCACACAGGTGAATGATTTTTGACTCTTTGAGTGCCGGATTCATATTGGATTTATATATATACATATATATATATATATATATATATATATATTAAAAAAAAAAATATAAAGACATATATAGCCCAAGTTAACCAAAAATTATTTAGAATATTATTACACATCCATTTTACACATTGGTGCTAACCACATTATATTATTCTTATTCCTGCACCATCTAGTGGCACAAATTCAGATTACACAATTGACCATAAATCAACATACACTATACAGTATATATTATAATTACACAACATATATTATGTGTATTATACTTATTGTTGTTACGTTACCATTACCTAAAACATATAGACTTCATAATAAACATCATATATTCCTATACCCCATAAAATCTTTTGTGTATTTATATGAATATTATTCTCTCACCCCTCAAACTCCATTCAATTCTATGGTATCATTTAGGCCGCCCGGCACCAACGTGTCCATTTTTTTTATAAATCCAATATGCTTCTCGTCTACACAAAACCCCCTCGTGTTGTATTTTTTATTTGTTCTACAGCTATCATAACACTATTATCAAAATTAGAATTTTGACACTGTATTATATGACTGGACAGTGGGTGCCTTGCGCCTTTAGATACATTCCGTCGATGTTCCATATACCGAATATGCATAGTACGTGTGGTCTTCCCAATATATTGTTTGCCACTTGGCAAGTGATCACATATATAACATAAATAGAATTACAATTAAGGAAATCCTAAATCTGAAATTCTTTACTCTTATTAGATGACACAAATACCATACTCTTTCTCAGCAAATTCTTACATGACACACAATCCAACTTTCCACATTTATGAAAACCTAATGTTTTCTCAGGAAGCCACATTTTTTCTGTTCTTAATTTCTTTACTCTCTCAAAATGGTTGGGCACCAATTTAGAACGTAGATTATCTGCTTTACGGAAGATGATGGACCCCTTTAGATCTAATTGGGGTTTTAAAACCTCATCCAACATTAAAAGGGACATGTTCTTCTTTATAACTTGCTCAATCTGATATGCACAACTATTATATTGTGTGATAAACAACATATTTCTCTTATCATTAGGATCTCCCCTTTTTTTCTTTTTTTCGGTTCCAATAAAACTGCTCTATCCAGCTTTTCCACTTCCCATAATGCTTTCTCAAGTAATACCTGTGGGTACCTTTGTTCCAAAAATGACTGCATGAGGGTTCTTGCCTGTGTTCGGTATAAAGATATACAATTTCTCTGAATATGGACAAACTAACCCCTGTGAATATTTTCCTTCCACCTTCTTTTATGTGAACTGGTATATTGCAAATAATTATTTTGACCTACTGGTTTAATAAAAGTTTTTGTTATCAAATTGACATCCTCAACTGACAGCACTATATACAGAAAACTTATTTCTGTAGGGCTATAATTACAGGTGAATTTCTATCTGTAATTATTTTTATTCAAACCTTCAATAAAACTCAAAAGTGTATCAAAATCCCCACCCAAAATAATAAATAAATCATCTATAAAATGGCCATAGTATACCAGATCTGCGCCAAGTCTGCCCCCCCCCCCCCCACATGTTGGTCCTCAAAAAGCCCCATGTAAAGATTTGCGAAACTCTGTGTGAATCTGGCTCCCATGGCCACACTGTGTCTGTAAATAATATTTTGAATCAAACAAAAAATAATTGTGTGTTAATATAAATTTTATGGAATCCAATATGAAGGCATGTATAGAGTCTGAGACCTCATCCTGCACCGGATAACGTTCTACTGCTTTTATGCCATCCAAATGTGGAATATTTGAATAAAGTGATTCCACATCACACGTAACCAAGTAATAATCCTTCTTCAAAGTAATTTTATTGATTGTATTAAAAAAATGTTGTGTGTCAGATCTCAAACTCTCCACGTGCCCCTGCAAAAAGTGATCAATGAAAAAAGATAAATTGCTGGTAAGAGATCCCACTCCAGAAATAGTAGGACGTCCCGGTGGATTATTAAGTGTCTTATGAATTTTGCGCAAGTAATAGAATGTGGCAGTGATAGGATGTGTAAATAACAAAAATGTGAAAGTTTCTCTGGATATAGCACCTACAGCGAGTGCATCATCAAGCAGTTCTACATATTCTTCTTGAAATTGGGTGGTGGGGTTGGTTTCTAATTTGTAATAGAATGTCACATCATTCAACTGTCTAAGGCATTCTCTTAAATAATCCTCTGTATCCAATATAACCACCCCACCACCCTTATCCACAGGTTTTATTATTATTTCCTTATTTTGCTGGAGGCACTTTATTGCCTTCCGTTCCCCAGGGGTCAGATTGTCACCATAACAATTTTTCTCGGACTTCTCACAAATTCTTCTAAAGCTAGCAAGAGTAGACCTATAGAAACTCTCCACATAGGGTCCTTTATAACTTAATGGATAAAAATCTGATTTTTTTTTTTTAAAGTTTTTGTTATGTCATACACCGGAATTACTTTTTCTTGGTCAGAATAAGACTCACCCTCAGCCTCCTGTTTTAACGATTCTAATATCCCAACAGTGATATCATCCTCTTGGTCCAACAAAATAGGACTTTCATCACTTTTATGTGCTTTCATTGCCTTAAGCGCAAAATAGCGCTTACGACTTAAGGTACGTACATATCTGTTGAGATCCACGAACAGTCGAAACAGGTTAGGCTTTGCTACCAGTGCATAATTCATACCCTTTTCTAAGATATTAATTTCCTCCTGTGTGAGTATTTTTTTAGATAAATCAAATATCCCCTTCCCTGATCTCCTATAGTTATGTTCTGCATTGTGTTTTTGTTCTGCTTCCTTCTCCCTCCTCTGCATCCTCTAGTTTTCTGTTTCTTTCCCTCTTTCTTTGATCTTTCACTATTTGCCAAGTATTTGTGTCCTGATATCTGCTTGTCCCTAAAAAAACAGGTTGTGCAGGTACCGCGGAGGCTGCGCAGGCCTCATTTATTTAGGGGGCGTTTGAACTTAAACGCATTGGCCGATGACCAGGTCATACAGATGTCCCGGCTCAATAGAAACAACATTTTCCGCCTGTATGACCTTGTCAAACAGGACCTAGACCCTGAGACAGCACACTCTCGCTCTGTCTCAGGTCTGCACAAACTCCTGGCTGTGTTGCACTTTCTGGCTACTGGCAGCTTTCTGGCTGTGTCTGGCTCAGTTATTAGGATCTCACAGTCCACCTTTTCAAAAGTTCTTTACCAGGTGATGTACTGTATACCTTACATACTCATATAGTTAGTTGTTTTTGAGGAATGTTAGCTTACACAGTGTTACTCTTACGTCCTAGAGGATGCTGGGGTCCACATTAGTACCATGGGGTATAGACGGGTCCACTAGGAACTACTGACACTTTAAGAGTTTGAGTGTGGGCTGGCTCCTCCCTCTATGACCCTCCTACCAGACTCAGTTTAGAAAATGTGCCCGGAGGAGTCGGTCACAGCTAGGGGAGCTCCATAGGAGTTCTTTTAGTTTTATTATTTTTAATAGAGTTTAGGCACAGGGAGGCTGCTGGCAACAGCCTCCCAGCTTCGAGGGACTAAGGGGGGGAGTAGTGTTTGCCCTGTGGGGACTGAGCCACTATCTCGGCTGATAGGACACTGAGCTCCTGAGGGGATAGAACGTTCCCTGCCACAGGGGATCGCTCACCCCAGCAGCATGCCACCACCCCCTTACAGAGCCAGAAGATCTGTGGCAAATTAGTCACCGCATCCCCCCCCCTGGTGTGAAGATGGCGGCAACAGGGTATGGAGCGCAGTACTAACTGCGCTCATGGTGCGGCGCTGTGAGGGGCGCCCTGAGCCAGCGTCTACACCCTACACTGACCACCAAGCCTGTCAGGTTCCCAGGAATGCTGCCAGCACAATTCCTCAGGCCAGTATAATCTTCAGAAGAGCGAGAAGGGGCGCCATGAAAGGGGGCGGAGTTTCTCCTCAGAGCGGAACCAGCAGCGTTCAGCACCATTTTCCTGCCTGCAGAGGTGCTGTCAGTGAGACCTGTCCCTCCAAATCAACTCCAGCTATCTTATACGGTACCAGAGGGTTGTAGAAGGGGGGAGGGGCTGTATATCTGTACTGTGCAACCTATTAAGGTGCACGGTAAGCGCTGGATAAGGGTTTCTCTATATCCTGAAGCGCTGAGTGTGGGTTGGCTCCAATCTTTGAGTCTCTCTTGCCATTCTTAGGGGGAAACTCTGTCTGCCCCTTCCCTGTGTGTGTGTGTGTGTGCGTGTTTGTGTGCGTGTGTGTGTGTGTGTGTGTGTGTGTGTGTGTGTGGAGTGTTTGTGGTCTCTATTAAGCTATGTCCAGGGACTCTGTGTCATATGCTGCAGAGGATATGTCCTCTCAGGATGATCCCATTCCATGTAATTGGGATTGCACTGTGTTAGCGCAGGTCCCAGCAAGGTAGCCTGAGTGGTTAGCCTCTATTAAAAGTATGATTTCTCAGATTTCTACTAGAGTTGCACAAAATGAATCTGCAACTCAGGTTTTACAGAACTCTATGGCAGTTTGGTCCGGTTCCCAAAAACGTGCTCTTTCCCAGATTATGCAAGATGACACGGATACCGATTCTGATGTGGCAGACAGTGATGGGGATGTGCTGCGAGGGGCGGCATCTCTTGCAAAAGGGGTGCAGTTGATAATAGAGGCCATTAGAAATGTGTTGAATATTGCTGATACAACACCTGAGCAGGTTGAGGAGGCTTACTTCACTGACAATAAGAAAGCCTCGCTAACCTTCCCTGCGTCTAAGCAATTAAATGCTATATTTGAGAAAGCCTGGGAAAACCCAGATAAAAAATGTCAGAGCCCTAGAAAGGTTCTGGTTGCTTTCCCTTTCCCTGAGGAGAACATGAAAAAATGGGAAAACCCACCCATAGTTGACGCTTCTGTATCCAGACTCTCAAAAAAGGTGGTTTTACCTTTCCCCGGCTCTACTGCAATAAAAGAACCGGCTGATCGCAAAATTGACACTATGCTCAAATCCATATACACGGCTTCAGGGGTGATACTATGTCCTACTATTGCCTGTGCATGGATTTCCAAAGCTTTAGTAAAATGGTCAGGCACATTACTTGAGGATTTGGATACAATGAATAAAAGTGTTGTTGAATTGTTTTTACGTAACATTCAGAATTATGCAGGATTTGTGGGGGAATCCATGAAAGACCTTGGTTCAATGGCTGCAGGGATATCTTCCACGTCTGTCTCAGCTCGTCGAGGACTTTGGCTGCACCAGTGGTCTGCTGACGCGGAATCCAGGAGAGGTGTGGAAACCGTACCCTACACAGGTCAGGCTCTCTTTGGGGAAGTGTTGGATACGTGCATTTCCACGACAACAGTGGGTAAATCACCTTTTATTCCCTCAGCTGCACCTGCTACAAAGAAACCTTTTTCTTCAGCTGCCTCACAGTCCTTTCAGGCTGCTAAAACAAGGAAGGCCAAGCCGTCCAACACCTTCTTTTGAGGAGGTTGGTCAAAATCTAAGAAACCTGCTGCTGCGGGTTCCCAGGAACAGAAGCCTGCTTCAGGTACGCTAAAGTCCTCAGCATGATGGTGGACTGCGCGGCTTGGAGGTGGGGCCAGGGGGGCGAGACTCAGGCATTTCAGCCACATCTGGGTGTCATCCGGCCTGGATCCCTGGGTGCGAGATATTGTGTCCCAAGGGTACAGGCTGGAGTTTCAGGATCTACCTCCTCACCGATTCTTCAAATCAGGCTTGCCAGCTTTGCTGGTGAACAGGGCTATCCTACAGGAAGCCATCCAGAAGTTGGTTGAGTCACAGGTCATTGTACCAGTTCCACTCCATTGCAAAACAAAGGTTATTATTCAAACCTTTTCATGGTACCAAAACCAGATGGTTCGGTCAGGCCCATTTTGAACTTAAAATCACTAAACCCCTTTCTGAGGGTGTTCAAATTCAAAATGGAGTCTCTGAGGGAGGTGATATCAGGTCTGGAGGAGGGGGAATTCCTGGTATCCCTGGATATCAAGTATGCGTACCTTCACATTCTGATTTTGCCGCCGCATCAAGCTTTTCTCCAATTTGCACTTTTAGACAGTCATTTTCAGTTCCAGGCCCTGCCACTTGGCCTGTCCACAGCACCGAGGGTATTCACCAAGGTGATGGCGGAGATGATGGTTCTCCTCCGCAGACAGGTGGTGAACTTAATTCCATATCTGGACGATCTGCTGATAAAGGCATCGTCCAAGGAGAAGCTGTTACCGTCCATTGTTCTCATGACCCACCTACTCAGGGAACATGGTTGGATCCTGAATCTTCCAAAATCACATTTAGAGCCGACCAGGAGTTTGTCCTTTCTGGGAATGATCCTCGACATGGAAGTGCAGAGGGTGTTTCTCCTAGAGGAAAAAGCGTTGGTGATACAAACAATGGTCCAGGATGTCCTGAAGCCAGCCTGGGTGTTGGTTCATCAGTGCATTCGACTTCTGCGGAAGATGGTGGCCTCTTACAAGGCTCTGCAGTATGGGAGGTTTCATGCTCGACCCTTCCAACTGGATCTCCTGGACAAGTGGTCGGGATCTCATCTGCACATGCACCAGAGAATACGTCTGTCGCCAAAGGCCAGGATTTCACTCCTCTGGTGGCTACAGTACCTCAACTTCTGGAGGGCTGCAGGTTCGGGATTCAGGACTGGATCCTTCTAACCATGGATGCAAGTCTCCGGGGCTGGGGCGCAGTCACTCAAGGGAAGACCGTCCAAGGAAGGTGGTCAAGTCTGGAAGCTGGCCTACCAATAAACATTCTGGAACTAAGAGCCATCTATAACGGTCTTCTCCAAGCGGCTCATCTTCTGTGAGATCGAGCCATTCAAGTGCAGTCGGACAATGTAACGATAGTGGCTTATATAAACTGACAGGGCGGAACGAAGAGACGAGCTGCAATGTCAGAGGTATCAAGAATCATCCTCTGGGCAGAAAAACACGCATTGGCGCTGTCAGCAATCTTCATTCCAGGAGTAGACAACTGGGAAGCGGATGTCCTTAGTAGACACCATCTCCATCCAAGAGAGTGGGGACTCCATCCAGAGGTGTTCACGGAGGTAACAGATCTTTTGGGTGTACCTCAAATAGACATGGTGGCCTCTCGTCTCAACAAGAAGCTTCGGTGGTATTGTTACAGGTCGAGGGACACGCAAGCCGTGGCGGTGGACGCTCTAGTGACTCCGTGGGTGTTCCAGTCGGTATATGTATTTCCTCCACTTCCACTCATTCCAAGATTTCTAAAACTCGTAAGGAGAACAAGAGTTCAGGCGATCCTGATTACTCCGGACTGGCCAAGAAGGGCTTGGTACGCAGATCTACTGCTAGAAGAGCCGAGGCCTCTTCCTCTTCAGGAGGACCTTCTATAGCAGGGACCGTTCACTTATCAAGATTTACCATGGCTGCGTTTGACAGCATGGAGTTTGAATGACAGATATTAGCTCGGTGGGCATTCCGAACAAGGTTATTCCTACCCTGATACAGACTAGGAAAGGAGTAATGTCTAAACATTACCATCGTATTTGGAAAAAATATGTATCTCGGTGTGTGTCCAAGAAGTTTTCTACGGTGGAGTTTCAACTTGGATGGTTCTCCTCTTCCTGCAAGCAGGTGTGGCTATGGCTATGTGTGGCTATGGGCCTGAGGTTGGGATTCCTAAAGGTCCAGATTTCGGCCCTATCTATTTTCTTCCAGAAACAGTTGGCTTCCCTCCCAGAGTTTCAGACCTTTTTGAATGGGTTTTGCACATCCAGCCTCACTTTGTACGGCACCATGGGATCTTAATGTGGTGCTGCAGTTTCTCCAATCGGATTGGTTCGAGCCTCTACAGGAGGTTGAGTTCAAGTTTCTCACATGGAAGGCTGTCACCTTGTTGGCCTTAGCTTCTGCTAGATGTGTGTCGGAGCTGGGGGCTTTGTCTTGTAAGAGCCCCTACTTGATCTTCCATGAAAATAGAGCTGAGCTCCGGACACATCAACAGTTCCTTCCGAGGTTGTGTCGGCATTTCATATCAACCAACCTATTGTGGTGCCAGTTGCTACTGACTCCTCGATTTCATCAAAGTCCTTGGATGTGGTAAGGGCTCTGAAAATCTATGTGAAGAGGACAGCTCGTCACAGAAAACTGGACTCTCTGTTTGTCCTGAATGATCCCAAGAAACTTGGGTGTCCTGCTTCTAAGCAGACAATATCTCGCTGGATCAGGTTCACTATCCAGCATGCGTATTCTACGGCAGGATTGCCGTGTCCTACGTCTGTTAAGGCCCACTCTACTCATACGGTGGGTTCTTCCTGGGCGGCAGCCCAGGTGTCTCGGCTTTACAACTTTGCCGAGTGGCTACTTGGTCTGGGTCGAACACGTTTGCAAAGTTCTACAAGTTCGATACTTTGGCCTCTGAAGACCTGAAGTTTGGTCAATCAGTGCTGCAGGATCCTCCGAGCTCTCCCTCCCGGTCTGGGAGGTTTGGTACATCCCCATGGTACTAATGTGGACCCCAGCATCCTCTAGGATGTAAGAGAAAATAGGGTTTTAATTACCTACTGGTAAATCCTTTTCTCGTAGTCCATAGAGGATGCTGGGCGCCCGCCCAGCGCTTCCTGATCCTGCCGTGGTTACTTAGTTCAGTACTGCTTAGTTCTTGGTTAAGTACTGTTTTGTTACTTGGTACTGTAAGTAATCTTGTTCAGCCATTGTTGATGTTTCAAGCTAGACAGCTTGGTTTACCTTGTGTGTGAGCTGGTATGAATCTCGCCACTATCTGTGTCAAATCCTTCTCTCAAAGTTGTCTGTCTCCTTGGGCACAGTTTCTAGACTGAGTCTGGTAGGAGGGGCATAGAGGGAGGAGCCAGCCCACACTCTCAAACTCTTAAAGTGGCAGTGGCTCCTAGTGGACCCATCTATACCCCATGGTACTAATGTGGACCCCAGCATCCTCTACAGACTACGAGAAAAGGATTTACCGGTAGGTAATTAAAATCCTATTTTCTGTAAGTTATAGGGATCTCACTGCCCACCTTTTTACACTTTCTCACGCCGGTGTTGGATGCTTTGCAACACATAAAGATGCCTCTATCTGCTTCCCTAGCCAGGAGTCACAGTGGCATGCAGTCTGGGTAGCTTTCTATTGACTCACTAGCATGACCAATGTGCTAGGTGTGATAGATTGGACACACATTCAGCTGAGACCACCTAGGGGCAGGCAGTACATTTACACCAATAGTCATTTAGATCAGTCTACTAATGTACAGGTGGTTTGTGATGCAAAACTAAAAATAATGAGTACTGTTGCTGGTTACCCTGGCAGCTGTCATGACTCTTGCATCCTCCATCAGTCATCACTCTTTGACAAATTTGAGGCCGGACAAATGCCAGATGTATGGCTGCTGGGTATATAACTATGTATGTATTTAAATGTTAGCAAAAACAAAATTACCACTATGTCACCAATATGTTGCTGTATACCTACTTCACAGTCTATACTACATATATTTTTCAGATGATGGGGGATATGGCTGTTTCTCTTGGCTTCTGACTCCATTGTTGTGCCCTGATTCCCCTGCTGAACACAATTACAATCATGCACATAAGGCCACTCGGAATGTGATAGAAAGATGTTTTGGTGTGCTGAAATCTAGGTTTTGGTGTCTTGATAAGTCTGCTGGCCTTTTGTTGTATAGTCCCTTAAAGGTGACTAGAATTGTGTTCTGCTGCTGTTTTCTTCATAACATGTGTTTGCATCAACATCTGCCACATGATGGTGATGAGGATGATGATGAAGAAAACAGTCAGCAAGTAGAGGAGTTAGAATCATCTGGTGACACTTGGAGTATAGATGTAGGGAGGCAGGTAAGGCAGGAACTAAAAGAACAAAATTTTTCAGGTAAGTATATTTGTGACACTGCAGTATGTATTTTCTGTAATTAAATTTAGTTTTTTTAAAACACATATCTATTCCCCAAAAAAAATGCATTTGTTAAATACAATTTCTGCATGTGTAATATATGTTTTTTTGTTGCCCACATTTACTATTATGTGTGTTGGAAATGGATGCTAAATGTAGAAATTCAAAAAATACGCAAATATGCATTTATTTTTGTTTTTTGATGGTTTCAACCAACATAATGTTGCTGACAAACCACATAACAAGAAAACATGGCATTTACTTATGTTCTTTGTGTTTTTTGTTGGTTTCAACCAACATAATGTTGCTGACAAACCACATAACAATAAAACATGGCATTTACTCTGTCCTTGATACATTTCAACTGAATATGTTGTTTTTTTACCAAACAGAATAAACTCCCAGTCCCCATTCTATTTTTTGGCACCTTTGGAGGCAGATGCTCCTTTTCCAGTGATGTCTGGCCGTGTACGGGTGTAGCGCCTTGGTGGGGAGGTGACTGGGGAATTTAATGGAGTTGGTTTTCCTGAGCTGTTGTTTACCTTGTTGTTTTGTGAGGTGCTGGCTCAGGTTACTCAGTGTAGCATTGAGGTCTCTTGTTGCTGCAGTGTGACTCTACATAATGCAACTGATGCTCTGGAGCTATATTTGGTTGTTATCCAAAATGTGGAGTTAATTTTGGTGCTGTCTGTGTTGTTCATCCATTATTCTCTGGAATGTGTCCATCATATGTGTGTTGTCTGCTCGCATTAATTCTAGTGTGTTATTATTCTCTGGAATGTGTCCATCATATGTGTGTTGTCTGCTCGCATTAATTCTAGTGTGTTAGCAATTCTAGTCACTTGAACATTTTGTCTGCTTATATTGCAACTCAATCTGTGTAGATGATGGGCCAGACTTCCAATAAATTGAGTCTGTCTACGCAGACAATCTGGGTTATTTGCCTGCTGTGATGTCCAAGTGCTCAAAAACACCTGATCCTGTGTCTGTACTTGTGGTGACGGGTGGATGATTTGTGGTGCAGGTTATCTTGGTGGCATACTCACATGTGGTGGTGGTGTTTGTGGTGGACTGATTGACTCTAAATTTAACACAAACATTTCCACCATTTGTGAGTCTTGATGGTGGTCCTGCCGCTTGTCGTCCTGATTTGTTGGGTCTGTAATGAAAGAGCATTTGTGTTTAGTTTTTGTTTTAATGTTATAAATGTATGTTTGTCCAAATAAAGAGTCAATACATTTTAATGATGACTAAAAATAGTGTTAGTTGCAAAACCATACAATCATAACAATAGGTAATTTACATGATGGTCATGCCTCTACAGTATATTAGATGTTATGCTTTATAATGGTTTTATAAGCAAAACACATTACAAAAATACAATACCCAACACCACTGTGTAAATACCAAATTGCTTTCTAACAAATATTTCAAATGCCCGCTCTAATATATACTGCAGACGCCAGGCACATCTTATTACCATATACGATAAAAGTGCGCTCTACATCGCAAAACACTACATCCCTTAAGAGAAAACAATACACGCACACATTGGGGTATATTTACTAAGCTCCCGATTTTGACCGAGATGGCGTTTTTTCTTCAAAGTGTCATCTCGGTCATTTACTAAACACTAATCACGGCAGTGATGAGGTCATTCGTATTTTTTTGCTAGTCCAAGTTCAAAATTACGAATGAATACACCATCGGTCAAATTACGCCTGTTTAGATATGAATCTCGGTCATTTACTAACCATTCGTAATTGCATTTGCTGCCGCGAAAATGATTTCGCGGCCGCGAAAAATTACGATTCGCATTTTTTTCCTAAAAAAAAACGCGCCAGCCTTTGAAAACCGCGTTTACATGTGAACTTAATTATCCATTACTCACACCTGTTTTTTTGGGCCTATAAAAGTGTTTCAGGCACATTCTGAACTACTCTCACTCTGAAATGGCGGCTGTAGTGTGTGGCAATGGTTTTTTGTTGGCTGTGGGATACGTTAGACTGCTCCATGAGGCTTCCAGGAATCAGGACCAGGTAAGTGAACATGGCCAACAGGTTGTCCAGGTACCGCGGAGGCTGCGCCAGCCTCGTTTTTTTAGAAGGCGTTTAAACTTAAATGCATTGTCCGATGATAGGGTCATACAGATGTTCCGCCTAAATAGAAACAACATTTTCCACCTGTATGACCTTGTCAAACTGGGCATAGACCCTGAGACAGCACGCTCTCGCTCTGTCTCAGGCTTACACAAACTCCTGGCTGTGTTACACTTTATGGCTACTGGGAGCTTCCAGGCTGTGGCAGGCGACGTCATTGGGATCTCACAGCCCACCTTTTCAAGATTTTTGATGCAGGTGAGTCTAAAAATACATATGCGGTTATGGCTAAGTGTTGCTTGTGTAAGTTGAAACACCACAGTATTGTAGAGAATACCTAACATGACACTCACCTTAGCTTATTTAATGTCCACTCAGGTTTTGGATGTGTTGGAGCCACACATTAAAGCCTCAATCTGCTTCCCTACTGAGGAGTCGGAGTGGAGTGCTGTCAGGGTAGCTTTCTATGAGCTTGCAGGCATGCCCAATGTGCTGGGGGCCATAGATTGCACACACGTTCAGCTGAGATCACCTAAGGGCCGCCAGTATATATATACTAATAGGCATATGGATCAATCAACTAATGTCCAGGTGGTCTGTGATGCAAATTTAAAAATTATGAGTGTTGTTGCAGGTTACCCTGGTGCCTGCCATGACTCCTTCATCCTCAGTCAGTCATCGCTCTTCGATAAATTTGAGGAGGGACAAATGCCTGATGGCTGGCTGTTGGGTATGTTGAAAATGTTATGTGTGTATGTCTTTTAACCACAGCCTAGATTTTGGAGGAGGTGATAGAATAATCTAACATATGTCCTAATGTTGACTATATATGTTTTTCAGGTGATGGGGGTTACGGCTGCTACTCTTGGCTCCTTACTCCATTGTCCCAACCTGATTCTCCTGCTGAACACAGTTATAATCATGCACATAAGGCTACGCGGAATGTGATAGAAAGATGTTTTGGGGTGCTGAAGTCACGTTTTCGGTGTCTGGATAAATCTGGTGGCCTTTTGTTGTATAGTCCCTCAAAGGTGACTCGGATTGTGTTCTGCTGCTGTTTTCTCCATAATCTGTGTTTAAGTCAACATCTGGCACATGGTGAGGGAGAAAGCAGTCAGCAAGCAGAGGAGTTAGATACATCTGGTGACAGTGTGAGTACAATTGTAGGGAGGCAGGTACGTCAAGAAGTGATCCTGCGATATTTTACAGGTAAGTTTTATTATGCTGTAATTATCCTTCACTAAACACTTTGCTCTACTTTCTATTGTGTGTTCTGTTACTTACTGTTTGTTGTTTATAGTGGTGTGTCCATTGTGCTTAGTTGATGCTAACAAAACATTTACAGTCATTACCCTTGAAAAACATAACTACATACATACAGACCAGCTTAAAAATTTTTGGAGACGGACACAGGAATGTGTTTTTTTAACAAATTTTTGTATTTATTTGCACAAAAAGATTGGTGTTATTTTTTTCGCTTGTGTGTGCTGGGTGCTGGCTCACTGGCACGTGCTCTTGAGGAACGCCGGACAGGGGAGGTTACTGGCGTTTGAACAGGGGTCGTGGTCCCCGAGCTGGAGGTAACTTGCTGAGCTCCCATCATAGCAATATTGCTGCTCAAATTATTTAAACTGGCAATCAGCTGAGTGTTTGTAGCAGTGTGGCTGGCTACAATCCTGGATAAGGCCTCATTCACCACTTGATTGTGTTGAATGATCTGAACGAGTGCCTGCTGATGTCGCTGTTGCTCATCTATAATGCGGGATAAATGTGCATTCATTTGGCTGTTTTCAGCCCTAATTTGCTCCATTGAGGTAGCCATTCTCCCTACTTGTACTATCAGTCTGCCCGAGTTGCGACTAATACGCGGTAGATGATGGGGCAGACTGGCAAGGTGTTGTGTATGTTGGGTCAGGGTGGCATTGCTTTGGGCCTGTTGGCTTGTCCAACTGGCCCAAAAATCGCCAGGAATTTGGCTTGGGGGCGGAGCTTGTGCCAGTTGGGGACTGATGGATGGTTGGGGTATATCCTGCAACTGTATTGGCATGCTTGGATCAACAGCTGTAAGTTGCAGTGTGAAGGATGGCTCTTGTTCTGGTCCCTGCTGGTCCTCGGCGGACATCAAGTTGTGCTCTGTATGGGGTAGGCAACATGCAATGTTGTATTTTTTTTTAATTTGGCCTGGCTAATGCAACACATTAATACATTCCTAATACTACATTTTTGCATTATTAGCACTTGTTTTTCTCAACGTTAACAATTTATAATTTTTATATTTTAAAAAACCAACACAGGCGCAAACATTGCCAAATTTGCATATTCCTCACTTAACTAACTTCCCTCCACACCATTACACTGTTAGATTCCCTCCCCTCACCACGATATAGACTACTTACCTGTATAGTCCAGAGGAGCGGAGCAAGTAAGCCATCTACATACTGGACAGGGGCGATGTGTGAACACTCTAATGGGTTTTTTTTTTCGGTCCAACATTTAATTTTATTCATATTTTTTTTAAAATGTGAACGTGTGTGTGCTTAATGTATCCTCAAATCTGTTCTTTTCATACAAATAGGTTGTCTAGACCATCCACTAAGACCTTATCTAATTTTATTAAAGCACCTTGAGCAATTGAAGACGTTACATCACATTGATTGTTGAGGAAAACATGTAAACTCCAAACCAACTAACAACATCTTAAGTGTACTGTGTATATTATTGCTTATGTGTTTAATTTATGTTTTTACTCACCAGATAACTGAGGTGATCTGGCCTCATCACTCTGCGAACTCGACAATAGTGCCAGTGGTGGCTGGGGTGACACTGCCGAAAGTCTTCGCCTGGGTGGGGATGATGGAGGTGCGGAATCAGAGCCAAGACGCCGTGTCTTAGTTGGCCTCCTGGGTAAGTGGCCCAAGCCCTGTGATGGGCGCCTTACAGGAGGTCGGCTTCCAGAAGCAGAACCTAGGTGCAAAATTTAAACTTAATATTTTGTACTTCTATGTGTTTTCAGAATATGTGACTACAGTGAAGACTTACCTGCAATACCGGCATCATCCTGACTTGTGTGAGGCCTGTCTGGGCGGCTGGTCTGTGTGACTGTGGAAAAAGTGACCCCAACATTATTACCATGTTTTTGGAAAAATGACCCACTGAAAACCATTAATGTACTGTAAGCATCTATATGGTTTTGTTTAAAACAAATTTTTAAGCTTAAGAGCTTCTACATTCATGATTTTGAGTTGAATATCAAAATGTACTTGATGTGGCACACAATAAATTTATTTAAAATAAGTTTTTGGTCTCAGATATTGCAGAGATTGAGTACTTGCAAATATTTTTAAAATGTAATGTTTTAAAAATTTCCCAGCTTTTCTGTTTTTAAAAAAAACAAAAACCTTTTGTGGATTTTAAACAAACACACATGTTCAAGCATTATCGCCAAAAATTGCAACAAAAAAAGAAAAAAAAACATTCAAAACACAAACACACCTTAAGGGAGCATAGGCATGCAATCTGTTTTGTGAGAAAAAAATCATCCTTTAAACTTTAAAAATGAAATTAACTAAATTTTACAGACATTTTAAGAACAATATTACAAAACAAACTTACCATCCTGCGTGGGTCGGTCCGAATCCCGGACATGAGTAGCAGACACCACTTCGCCAGGAATCAATGCCCGCACAGGCTCCTCCCAGTCCCGATAGCTTACACGTAAAGGTGGCCCACCTCCGGTTCTCCGTGCAGATTTGGACTCTTTGGCCATCTTGGCCTTGACACGCCGCTTAATATCATAGAAACGCTTGCGGCACGTGTCCTCTGTCCGCCTCACCACACCCTCACTATTCACAGCAAGTATGACTTGCCCCCACAGGGCAGACTTCCTGCGGGAGGACACCCTGGCAGCATCCTGACCAAACAATTGGCGATGGTGCTTCATCAGCTCACGCACCAACGCCATGTTTTCAGCATAGCTGAACTTTATATTCCTGCCAGTCTTGGTAGTGGTGCGTGGCTGCGGTGCCACAACACCATCACTATCACTGGAAAATCCAGCAACAGGCACCCCCTCCTCCTCCTCCTCACTAACCTCCTCCCTCTCACTACCCCCCTCCACCTCACTACCAGCCTCCACCTCACTACCAGCCTCCACCTCACTACCAGCCTCCACCTCACTAACCTCCGCCACCACACTGACCTCTGAGTCGGACATGACAAACAACATAAAACACACAAAAATGAAAACACAAAACACACTCCTCCACTACTCCTACTACACACCACACAGCCAACACACACGCTCACTCACTCACAAACAATGACAAAAGACTGAAAAAAAAAAACAAGGACAAAAAAGTTTACAAACTGGGAAAAAACAATACTACAAAGATCACAAGACTACTAACACACACAGTACAGCACTCAACAATCACCAAACTCCTCTCCAAATCCACCAAAAACTCCACCAAACTCACCAACTCCAAATACACCTTCCTCTCTCCTCTCCACTAGCTAAACCCACGAGGTGCGGAGTGTTTGGGGCGTTTTTATAGTAACATGCACAGACACTCCTCCTTCACGAATACAACCAATCACGGCCGCGTGACGTAAACGAAACTTAGGAGTAAAAACGCGGCCGCAAATTCCAAATCACTGCCGTAACAGACTTGTGACGCAGT
The DNA here is from genome assembly GCF_028390025.1 of Pseudophryne corroboree. Classification (NCBI taxonomy): domain Eukaryota; kingdom Metazoa; phylum Chordata; class Amphibia; order Anura; family Myobatrachidae; genus Pseudophryne; species Pseudophryne corroboree. The sequence continues at coordinate 596,633,333 of NC_086449.1, read as the reverse complement.
CGTAAAAAAAACGCAACAACGCGGCCGCAAAATAGCAAACGCGGCCGCATTCAGCAGCAAAAAAGCACGAATGACATCGACATCGGAAGATACGGAAAATACGAATACGACTGCTTAGTAAATGAGTCGTAATCAATTCAAAAAGTTGCAGATTTACACTGTCGATGTCAGTCGTGATTGAACTTGAACATGATTCTGAAAAATACGAATCTTAGTAAATATACCCCATTGTCTAAGTTCCAAAGCTCATTGATGTATATATTTGATATTAAAAGGATATGTATTCAATATATCACAATGTACAGTATATATATATATATATATATATATATATATAGTTACATGGTTACAATTTATACAGTAAGCAGTTATTACAATCTAATTCAAAATACAGCCACTGCCAGCAAATACATCACCATATTTTCTTCAATGCTATCTACGCTCCCCCTCCTCCATCATTAGCTGTGTCTCAACTCCAGCTAACAGAAGCAAACTATTACCAACACTCCATCTCTCTCAGGACCCAGGGGAAAACAGAAACTTCTGTGTGTCTGATCAGCAATACACTATGTAGTTTGAGGGTGTGCACACATCTAGTCTAGGGGAGGGAACTTTCTCATTCATGATGAGTCACTGGTCAGTTCATATGCAAACAGCCTTGATGGTGTAATCACAGGAGATAGCCACTGGCTCTAGGCTACAATCATGCTGTCTTCCAGGAAATCCATTGTTCTAATAAGAGTGACTTTAGCTTTCATACATTTAATCATATCTACTTGTTGCAATGAGCTACAACTTAATAACAGGCATCAAATTGATATACACATTAATCTGGTTGCTTTAATACCAAACACGACATGTCTATCTTGTTTCATTCCAATAATACACATACATGACGTTACTCCATTAAATACATTTAAAACATTATGATGTCTGGCGCTTGATATGTTCAAATTATGTGCTGTATGAAATATGAGTCGAATCTATCTCTGTGGCATGTCTGTGTAAATGCATATGTTACCATATGTTGCTGTGCTCGCTGCGCGTATTTTCAAGCATAGCAACTCATAATGTGTGGAGTCTGTATGTTCTCTCTATGTAATATTTTTGACTTCGACAACTGTTTAATGTACCTTTAAATGGGTGTGTTGAAAAACAACCATACACATAATTTTATGCAGTATTGTTCCAACAGTCAAAAAATTACATACTAATTACCATATCCAAAATGCTAGAAGCGTACTCTTTGGTAAGATAACTCTTGAGGGGGGCGTGGTCTGGCTGGCATCGAGGGAGGTCAGGATTGTGAAGAGCTCCAGCCAGCAGCTTTTTAAAAGAGACCCCCTGGCCCAAATCTGAGGGCTTCTGTATAATTACACAGCCCCTAAGCCCTGCTGAACCACCCTGCATCCAGAGGTCGAAGCTGCGGAATCGGGGGGGCCCTGCGCTGCCCCCTGCGGATTGCGGCCTACCTCTGTCCCTGAAGCCGGGGCCTCGATTTTGGGGTGAGGACGGGGGACCGCCGGGCCCGGAGCGGCCGTTACACGGACTTTCCCCTCCACCTAAGCAGCTCTCCGGAGGCCGGACACCCTGCCCAGCAAACCCCTAAAGCCCCAGAGAGGACCGGAGACCGGGCGGCCTGCGGGAAACAGTGGCCGGGACACACAGAACGGACGGCCGGCGGCCATCTTGTGGTTGGCGCCGCCTAAAACCCCATCACCTGCGCTGCCTCGCCGATCCCCCGGCCACCACGGACGCCTGACACCCGCCCCCCGCCTCACATACCCCCGTTTGACAGCTCCCCCACCCCGCTGACGGTGGATGGCGACCAGGAGAGCTCCGGAGGGACCTGGTCTCATCGACTGGCGGCGGCCATCTTGAGGTTGGCGAGGCACCCATAGCTGGAGATAGGCTGTAATAGGAGCTCCCTCTGGTGGTTGCTTCTGGTTTTACAGCTGCTACACATCTATCCCTATAATCCTGCCTGCCCACAGGTCTCCTCTCTGACAACCGGAGGGGAATCATCATCATCATTGTATATCATCTTAAAATGACCGATGTGGAGGGGCGTGGCTTGGCAGCAGACCTGCCTTGGGATCAAATTTTATATTAATCACACTGCTCCCTGGCGACCTGGGGTATATTCTCCTGTATAACAGAGACCTGCAACAGCTGGTTAGTTTTGTGGAATCGACAGGTGTACCCTGCAGATATAAGAAGTGAGGCCTGGGGGGCGTGGCCTGGCACAGGAGAAGAGCAGTCGCAGCCTGGGGGAGCTCCTGCTTTAAAACATCAAAAATCCCCTCCAGGACCGTCAAGACCCGCTCCTATTCATTACCCCCACTCACTAACCCTCCCCTCAACACCCCGCTCTCATCAGACCCGGACCGCGGAATCGGGGAGCAACGTGGACGCTCCCGCAGATTGCGGCCCAGTCACAGAGCAAAAGCCGGGGCCTCAATTTCGGCGGCTCTCGCGCCGGAAGCCTGAGGACTCAGCCGACACCTGCCTCCCTGTCAGATCTCCCTCAACACCCCGCTCTCACCAGACCCGGACTGCGGAATCGGGGCGGCGGCTGCTGATAGCGAAAATCAAGCCTATTGCAACTCTTATCCATACTTCTGACAACCTCCTCAACATCGGTCAGGAGATACCCATTCCCCCCTCACCTTGATCTCTGCTTTAGTGAGCTAGATGCCATATTTGATGAGCACCTGCAACGCACTAAATGAAGACCAGCAATAAATAACCACCTAGCACATGAGACCCACTACATCATTTACTACCTAAGCACCTAGTGTTTCTAGCCTTAACCTCCCCCTCTGGGCGACCCTGCATGGAAAAATTCTTGATACCTCTATCCGTAATGCCCGCAGGGACTGATCAACAAACCCGAGAGGACACCCCGGAAATAGACTCATCGGACTCTGATCACTCTACTACACGCTCACTTTCCAGAAGCTCCCGCAAATCTAAACCGCCTGCCAAACAACCCAAGATGAAGCACAAAGACCTACTGGCGGTACTAGGCCCTCTTCTCGATGAAAAACTAGCGGGCATAAAGGAAGCTATCGAATCATCATCAACTCTATTAACCCAACACTCCACTCGCCTGGATGAGGCAGAGCAAAGGATCTCGGCCCTAGAGGATGACCTGACTGAAGCTCAAAGATCCTTACAGGCGAAACAACTCGAAGTCGCGGATCTCTCGGATAAGCTCGATGACCTGGAAAATCGTAGCAGAAGAAATAACCTACGAGTCATCGGTATCCCCGAATCCGTAAAAGGCCACGAGCTCTTAGATCTCCTCTCGCTAGCCATCCCAGAACAACTGTCCATGAACCTCAAGGGATCCCCCCTGATCATTGAAAGAGCACACAGATTAGGCCCGGAACGGAAAAACACATCAGGCCGCCCACGTCCGGTCATCATGAGGATCTTAAATTACGCAGATAAAACGAGACTCCTAGACCAATACCGAAAAACAGCCAATCTGACGATCAACGGAGAACGCCTTCTCATCTTTCAGGACTTCTCAGCTGTAGTGGCGGCGAAACGCAAAGAGTTTGCCCCCATATGCAGACACCTCTTTGAGGCAAAGATCAAATTCGCACTACTATACCCAGCGCGCCTCAGAGTTTTTGAAGACGGACGTCCGAAGTTCTTTGAAGATCCAGACGAAGCTAGGCTACACTTCGCCCTTCCTTCCACTTGATCACCATGTGACTCTTTTTGATTATGGCTAAACACTATCCGAACCTTCTTTTCGGGTCTCAAATGCAGAATATAAGGAGTGCGAATATCCCGCACTCATGTATATTTTCTGTTGTTTAGGTTTCCATAGTTGGAAACTACTTATGTTATTATTTTTATGTTTTGTCAGTTGTGCCTGCCTGAGTCGGAGCCCCCTCCCCCCACTGGGAAACTCCCCCCCCGTTCGCTGGGTCGGGGTGGGACCCCATCTTATCCTTCCAACCTTTCTAATGATATTTTTCCCGATGGGAGTGGGATAATATGCCCTCCGACTCCCACTCACAAACTCCCATAGACGTAGATCCAGTGGCCACACTACTCCACATGGTATCTTGGAACGTAGAGGGCCTTAATCACCCGGTCAAACGGAAAAAAGTGCTGGCTCATTTGAAACGTTTGTCTCCCCAGATTGTATTTTTACAAGAGACACACTGGTTGGATGATCCTAGACACACCCTCCGTGCCCCGTGGATAGGGAGTTGCATATCTTCTCCCTATCACGCGAAATCTAGGGGTGTGGCGATTTTAATCCATGCCAACCTACAACACTCAATCCTCAGAAAACAGCTTGACCCAGAGGGCAGATTTTTATTATTAGATATAAACATACAAAACACGACATACACTCTCCTTAACGTATATGCACCAAATACCTCACCAGATTCTTTTTTTGCAGATCTGCTATCGACCCTTATAACCTGGGGAGGCCAAAACTTGATAGTTGGCGGAGATTTTAACACGGTCGTCGACCCATCCATGGACAGATCCAGGGTAAGTGCTACTACCTCTACTCCCCACACCCACTTGCTCTCCTCCTTCTGTACCCAACTAAACCTCCTAGACCCGTGGAGAATACTCCACCCCACCCAAAAAGACTATTCCTTTTATTCCCACCCCCATTCATCCCACTCCAGAATCGACTACATCTTTACCGGCACCAATCTCCTACCCAAAATCACCTATACATCTATCGAGAATATTATCATCTCGGACCACGCCCCTATATCTCTCCGTCTCCAACTGGGATTACCACAACGCACCGCCTTGAGATGGCGATTTCCAGCCTACCTCCGCCAGTCTACTGATTTTATGCTTCACCTCAAACAGTCCTGGCATAACTACACCTCAGACAATAACGATCAACAATTAGATTCACCAATCTTTTGGGGGGCGGCAAAGGCCGTCCTTAGGGGACACATCATGTCCTATACACACGCCAAACGGAAAAAATTTTCCTCCCAACTACACGCCCTGAGCTCCACTCTCACCTCAACATACCGCAGCTTCACACAACACAACACCCCCGCCCACAAAGAGGCGTACCTCTCAGCCAAGCTTGTATATGATACATTTCTCACGAAACGGGCTCAGCTCTCCTATGACTATCAGCGGAATAGACTCCACAGATGGGGTAACAAATCAGGCAAATTATTAGCAAATTTAATCAAAGGACCCAAATCCCGTAACTGGGTCAACGCGATCATGCATGCGGACAAACTGACCACCACTCCTGACCTCATTTGTTCAGAATTTAGAAATTTCTACCAATCTTTATATACCAAAGGCCCTGATGATCCTACTGCCAACCAATCATTTTTGAAGGAAGCAGACCTCCCCATTTTGACACAAGAGGAGAGGGACTCCCTAGATAAACCGATAACAGTGGAGGAGGTGGTGGAGGTCATTAAGACCCTACCAAACAACAAAAGCCCCGGCCCAGATGGATACGGAGCGGAATTTTACAAAATATTAAGAGACGAACTCGCCCCTACCCTCACATCACTCTATAACCATATTCTCACCTCTAAACAGATCCCGATTAGATTTAACGAAGCCACAATTATTGTCATACCAAAACCAGGCAAAGACCCCTCCCTGCCTGGGTCCTACAGACCGATCTCACTCCTTAATCAAGACTTTAAAGTCCTCACCAAACTGATGGCCAATCGACTACAGCTATGCCTCTCCCGTATTATATCGCCAGCGCAGATGGGATTTCTTAAACATAGACAATCAGTGCGAGGCATCAGAGTGGCGCTGGCAGCCATTACTCACTCCCACACCAATAATATCACAGACAACATCCTAATCAACCTGGACGCTGAAAAAGCTTTTGACAAGATCGCCTGGCCTCACTTAACAAGAGTTCTACTCTACCAGCGATTTGGCGAGACGTTTCGGGGACTGGTTGACTCTCTCTACATTAATCCATCTGCGCAGGTGATAGTTAACAATACCCCCTCCCCACCCTTTCTCCTAGAGAGAGGAACTAGACAGGGTTGCCCCCTTTCCCCCCTCCTCTTCAACATCGCCCTAGAACCCCTTATACGATATATCACCAACTTACCCACCTTTCGTGGTATAAAAATTGGCAACAGGGAAATTAAACTTATGGCATTTGCAGACGACATCCTTATACTTACCTCCAACCCACGACAGTCGATAACAGCACTACAAGAAGCTATTGACCGCTTTTCCTCTTTTGCAGGCTTCACCGTCAATTTCGACAAGTCGGAAGCATTGGCCATATTTCCCCAGATTACTAAAGACTGGGATACCCCCTTCCCATTCCGATGGGCTAGCACCCACATCACATATCTAGGCATCATACTACCCGCTGACCCCACCCATCTATACACCGACAACATCCACCCAATTCTCATTAAGATCCAGACAGAACTTACGCTATGGCAAACACTACCCTTGAATCTCTTGGGGCGCTGTAATCTAGTCAAGATGGTTAGTTTCCCCAGACTGCTCTACGTTCTGCAGATGTTGCCCATCATACTCTCAAAAGCTGATGTATCTCATCTCAATTCCTCGATCTCGAAATTTATCTGGGCCAATAAACGACCCAGGATAAGTCTTTTTAAGTTAACCCAAACAATACAAAATGGAGGGGTGAATCTGCCGAGCGTGGAGCAGTACAACCATGCTTGTCTCCTCCGATTCGCAGTGGACTGGATCCACGGAACATCTACCTTTACCGACTCACTAGTCGACTCCCAATTCTGTGCCCCCCTATCCCTCAGCTACATCCTCCATGCAAACAAATCGGAAATATCTAACCTCCATTTGGATAACCCTCTATTAACCTCTACTATTGTAGCGTGGAGACTCTCCCGCAGATCTCTTAAGCTACACCACACCTACTCACTCTTTCTCCCTTTGGTCGGAAATACACAATTCCAAAATGGTCAGGCCCACATCCCCTTTACCAATTGGCACGCCTCAGGTATCACATGTATAGGAAACCTCCTCGACTCCAACAAAAGAATACTCACCTTCACGGAGGTGTCAACCAAATATGGAATTAGCCTCCGCCATCGCTTTTATTTCTACCAAATATCACACTACATACGATCGACCCTCTCACATCTTACTGCCCCAGACCTGGTTAACTCTCTGGACGCACTTTTGCGCTCAGGGACCTGCTCCATCTCAGCAATATATACCCGCATACGCACGGAACACATACCTACTACAGACCTCACACAAATACAAACATGGTCCACCCAAATCCCGTCAATGTCCCCGGAGAACATAGTCGATAGCTTTGCGAGCTCCCTCAAACTTATCCCTGCCAGCCTCTATCAAGAAATGGCATACAAAATACTACACAGAGCCTACATATCACCAAGGAGGAGCCATTTGATGGGCTTGTCCGACTCGGCTAAATGCTTAAAATGCTCTTCATTAATAGCAGATCTTATGCACTGCTTCTGGCACTGCAGCCACATCCAAAAATTTTGGACAGAACTACACACCTACGGAACTGCCGAGTTGGGCTTGCGCTTCCGATGTACTGCCTCTTGGGCGCTATTCGGGTATGTCCGTGACCAAAACGATATTCCCTCTCGAGACACGAAACTAATTATGATCCTCTCAGCGGTGGGCAGGAAGGCCATATTACAACAATGGATATCCAATACCCCTCCCACACTACCTCTAGCTACCGCTAGACTACTATTCCTATTCACAATGGACTGGCTGGAGACTTCCCTTAACAAAGAAATATTAACCCCCACCCTGTTTCACTGCTGGAGACGATTTATCAACACACTACCCACTTCGACAAAAACAGCCATCAAACAAAGCTTTCACTGCACCACCTGGTACGGACACCAAGTTCTAGCAGATGACCCCCCCATCGCTCTTCCATAACTACACCCTAGCCCCCTCTCCGCTTCCCTACCTTTTACTCTTCTCTTGTTTTCTTGCTTTCTATTCCCTCTCATCGTCTCAACTCTGATTGCCCGCACCTGACCCTTAAGTTCTTACATCTACCTCCTCCTACTCCCTAACACTGGATATCTATCGTCTATCTCTTCTTATCACACTGTTGATGTCTCCGTGGATGGGTCGGCGGCCCCCGGGTCCTGGCAGGTACGATTAATAATGTTAATAATGTTGTTAATACTGTTAGTGTTTTTATTGTTTTAGGATTTAGCGATCCCCAAAGGGGGAGACGCATTAATATGCTTTACTGCTAGGCAAAGAATCTACTAATTAGCAGGAACACATTAACTGTTCCATCATATTTTATGTTTACTAACTTTGCTATTTGATTACACAATACTATGATATAACATATATCTAAACGTATCGATGTAAAAACTGAAAATATGAGGTTCTCTGTTCTAGGCTTCGGATTCTATTTTTTCTTTCTTTTCACACACAACGGTTCCGGGTGACTAATGTGGCCCCAGGTACAGTTGAATTATATGTCATTATATGTCATCATCTGTTATGATTCAACATGCCTTTTTGACCTCAATAAAAAATATTTTGGAAAAAAAGATAACTCTTGAGTTTTGGCAGTAGACCCTACAGGTTAATATGCTACTCCATGGCGGTAGTCGACACCCACAAATTTTGGGAACACCTGTCATAATACTAGAGATGAGCGGGTTCGGTTCCTCGGAATCCGAACCCGCCCGAACTTCATGTTTTTTTTCACGGGTCCGAGCGACTCGGATCTTCCCGCCTTGCTCGGTTAACCCGAGCGCGCCCGAACGTCATCATGACGCTGTCGGATTCTCGCGAGGCTCGGATTCTATCGCGAGACTCGGATTCTATATAAGGAGCCGCGCGTCGCCGCCATTTTCACTCGTGCATTGAGATTGATAGGGAGAGGACGTGTCTGGCGTCCTCTCCATTAGAATAGAGATAGATTAGATAGAGAGAGAGAGATTGTGCAGAGTCGCAGACAGAGTTAGTTTACCACAGTCAGTGACCAGTGCAGTTGCTAGTTAACTTTTATTTAATATAATATATCCGTTCACTTCTCTCTGCTATATCCGTTCTCTGCCTGAAAAAAAAAACGATACACAGCACAGTCAGTCACACAGTGTGACTCAGTCTGTGTGCACTCAGCTCAGCCCAGTGTGCTGCACAGTCATCAATGTATAAATTAAAAGCTTATAATTAATTGTGGGGGAGACTGGGGAGCACTGCAGGTTGTTAGCAGGAGCCAGGAGTACAATTATATTAATTAACAGTGCACACTTTTGCTGCAGGAGTGGTGACCAGTGCCTGACCACCAGTATAGTATTGTTGTATACTACTAATATCTCTTTAAATATCAACCAGTCTATATTAGCAGCAGACACAGTACAGTGCGGTAGTTCACGGCTGTGGCTACCTCTGTGTCGGCACACGGCAGGCAGTCCGTCCGACCAGAATTGTATTATTTATTATTATATACCTACCACCTAACCGTGGTTTTTTTTTCATTCTTTATACCGTCATAGTGTCATCCTAATTGTTACGAGTATACTACTATCTCTTTATCAACCAGTGTACAGTGCGGTAGTTCACGGCTGTGGCTACCTCTGTGTCGGCACACGGCAGGCAGTCCGTCCGACCAGAATTGTATTATTTATTATTATATACCTACCACCTAACCGTGGTTTTTTTTTTCATTCTTTATACCGTCATAGTGTCATCCTAATTGTTACGAGTATACTACTATCTCTTTATCAACCAGTGTACAGTGCGGTAGTTCACGGCTGTGGCTACCTCTGTGTCGGCACACGGCAGGCAGTCCGTCCGACCAGAATTGTATTATTTATTATTATATACCTACCACCTAACCGTGGTTTTTTTTTTCATTCTTTATACCGTCATAGTGTCATCCTAATTGTTACGAGTATACTACTATCTCTTTATCAACCAGTGTACAGTGCGTTAGTTCACGGCTGTGGCTACCTCTGTGTCGGCACACGGCAGGCAGTCCGTCCGACCAGAATTGTATTATTTATTATTATATACCTACCACCTAACCGTGGTTTTTTTTTTCATTCTTTATACCGTCATAGTGTCATCCTAATTGTTACGAGTATACTACTATCTCTTTATCAACCAGTGTACAGTGCGGTAGTTCACGGCTGTGGCTACCTCTGTGTCGGCACACGGCAGGCAGTCCGTCCGACCAGAATTGTATTATTTATTATTATATACCTACCACCTAACCGTGGTTTTTTTTTTCATTCTTTATACCGTCATAGTGTCATCCTAATTGTTACGAGTATACTACTATCTCTTTATCAACCAGTGTACAGTGCGGTAGTTCACGGCTGTGGCTACCTCTGTGTCGGCACACGGCAGGCAGTCCGTCCGACCAGAATTGTATTATTTATTATTATATACCTACCACCTAACCGTGGTTTTTTTTTTCATTCTTTATACCGTCATAGTGTCATCCTAATTGTTACGAGTATACTACTATCTCTTTATCAACCAGTGTACAGTGCGGTAGTTCACGGCTGTGGCTACCTCTGTGTCGGCACACGGCAGGCAGTCCGTCCGACCAGAATTGTATTATTTATTATTATATACCTACCACCTAACCGTGGTTTTTTTTTCATTCTTTATACCGTCATAGTGTCATCCTAATTGTTACGAGTATACTACTATCTCTTTATCAACCAGTGTACAGTGCGGTAGTTCACGGCTGTGGCTACCTCTGTGTCGGCAGTCGGCAGGCAGTCCGTCCATCCATAATTGTATTATTATTATAATATATACCACCTAACCGTGGTTTTTTTTTCATTCTTTATACCGTCGTCATAGTGTCATACTAGTTGTTACGAGTATACTACTATCTCTTTATCAACCAGTGTACAGTGCGGTAGTTCACGGCTGTGGCTACCTCTGTGTCGGCAGTCGGCAGGCAGTCCGTCCATCCATAATTGTATTATTATTATAATATATACCACCTAACCGTGGTTTTTTTTCCATTCTTTATACCGTCGTCATAGTGTCATACTAGTTGTTACGAGTATACTACTATCTCTTTATCAACCAGTGTACAGTGCGGTAGTTCACGGCTGTGGCTACCTCTGTGTCGGCAGTCGGCAGGCAGTCCGTCCATCCATAATTGTATTATTATTATAATATATACCACCTAACCGTGGTTTTTTTATACCACCTAACCGTGGCAGTCCGTCCATAATTGTATACTAGTATCCAATCCATCCATCTCCATTGTTTACCTGAGGTGCCTTTTAGTTCTGCCTATAAAATATGGAGAACAAAAAAGTTGAGGTTCCAAAATTAGGGAAAGATCAAGATCCACTTCCACCTCGTGCTGAAGCTGCTGCCACTAGTCATGGCCGAGACGATGAAATGCCAGCAACGTCGTCTGCCAAGGCCGATGCCCAATGTCATAGTACAGAGCATGTCAAATCCAAAACACCAAATATCAGAAAAAAAAGGACTCCAAAACCTAAAATAAAATTGTCGGAGGAGAAGCGTAAACTTGCCAATATGCCATTTACCACACGGAGTGGCAAGGAACGGCTGAGGCCCTGGCCTATGTTCATGGCTAGTGGTTCAGCTTCACATGAGGATGGAAGCACTCAGCCTCTCGCTAGAAAACTGAAAAGACTCAAGCTGGCAAAAGCACCGCAAAGAACTGTGCGTTCTTTGAAATCCCAAATCCACAAGGAGAGTCCAATTGTGTCGTTTGCGATGCCTGACCTTCCCAACACTGGACGTGAAGAGCATGCGCCTTCCACTATTTGCATGCCCCCTGCAAGTGCTGGAAGGAGCACCCGCAGTCCAGTTCCTGATAGTCAGATTGAAGATGTCAGTGTTGAAGTACACCAGGATGAGGAGGATATGGGTGTTGCTGGCGCTGGGGAGGAAATTGACCAGGAGGATTCTGATGGTGAGGTGGTTTGTTTAAGTCAGGCACCCGGGGAGACACCTGTTGTCCGTGGGAGGAATATGGCCGTTGACATGCCAGGTGAAAATACCAAAAAAATCAGCTCTTCGGTGTGGAGGTATTTCACCAGAAATGCGGACAACAGGTGTCAAGCCGTGTGTTCCCTTTGTCAAGCTGTAATAAGTAGGGGAAAAATTATAATTTTATGTGTACATGTGTTTATTTTATATTTTATTGTGATATATATGTAATAAATTCAATATATTTGGATAAAGCACTCTCTGGTAATATATTATTATCCTTGGTGTAATAAGTAGGGGTAAGGACGTTAACCACCTCGGAACATCCTCCCTTATACGTCACCTGCAGCGCATTCATAATAAGTCAGTGACAAGTTCAAAAACTTTGGGTGACAGCGGAAGCAGTCCACTGACCAGTAAATCCCTTCCTCTTGTAACCAAGCTCACGCAAACCACCCCACCAACTCCCTCAGTGTCAATTTCCTCCTTCCCCAGGAATGCCAATAGTCCTGCAGGCCATGTCACTGGCAAGTCTGACGAGTCCTTTCCTGCCTGGGATTCCTCCGATGCATCCTTGCGTGTAACGCCTACTGCTGCTGGCGCTGCTGTTGTTGCCGCTGGGAGTCGATGGTCATCCCAGAGGGGAAGTCGTAAGCCCACTTGTACTACTTCCAGTAAGCAATTGACTGTTCAACAGTCCTTTGCGAGGAAGATGAAATATCACAGCAGTCATCCTACTGCAAAGCGGATAACTGAGTCCTTGACAACTATGTTGGTGTTAGACGTGCGTCCGGTATCCGCCGTTAGTTCACAGGGAACTAGACAATTTATTGAGGCAGTGTGCCCCCGTTACCAAATACCATCTAGGTTCCACTTCTCTAGGCAGGCGATACCGAGAATGTACACGGACGTCAGAAAAAGACTCACCAGTGTCCTAAAAAATGCAGTTGTACCCAATGTCCACTTAACCACGGACATGTGGACAAGTGGAGCAGGGCAGGGTCAGGACTATATGACTGTGACAGCCCACTGGGTAGATGTATGGACTCCCGCCGCAAGAACAGCAGCGGCGGCACCAGTAGCAGCATCTCGCAAACGCCAACTCTTTCCTAGGCAGGCTACGCTTTGTATCACCGCTTTCCAGAATACGCACACAGCTGAAAACCTCTTACGGCAACTGAGGAAGATCATCGCGGAATGGCTTACCCCAATTGGACTCTCCTGTGGATTTGTGGCATCGGACAACGCCAGCAATATTGTGTGTGCATTAAATATGGGCAAATTCCAGCACGTCCCATGTTTTGCACATACCTTGAATTTGGTGGTGCAGAATTTTTTAAAAAACGACAGGGGCGTGCAAGAGATGCTGTCGGTGGCCAGAAAAATTGCGGGACACTTTCGGCGTACAGGCACCACGTACAGAAGACTGGAGCACCACCAAAAACTACTGAACCTGCCCTGCCATCATCTGAAGCAAGAAGTGGTAACGAGGTGGAATTCAACCCTCTATATGCTTCAGAGGTTGGAGGAGCAGCAAAAGGCCATTCAAGCCTATACAATTGAGCACGATATAGGAGATGGAATGCACCTGTCTCAAGTGCAGTGGAGAATGATTTCAACGTTGTGCAAGGTTCTGATGCCCTTTGAACTTGCCACACGTGAAGTCAGTTCAGACACTGCCAGCCTGAGTCAGGTCATTCCCCTCATCAGGCTTTTGCAGAAGAAGCTGGAGGCATTGAAGAAGGAGCTAACACGGAGCGATTCCGCTAGGCATGTGGGACTTGTGGATGCAGCCCTTAATTCGCTTAACAAGGATTCACGGGTGGTCAATCTGTTGAAATCAGAGCACTACATTTTGGCCACCGTGCTCGATCCTAGATTTAAAGCCTACCTTGGATCTCTCTTTCCGGCAGACACAGGTCTGCTGGGGTTGAAAGACCTGCTGGTGACAAAATTGTCAAGTCAAGCGGAACGCGACCTGTCAACATCTCCTCCTTCACATTCTCCCGCAACTGGGGGTGCGAGGAAAAGGCTCAGAATTCCGAGCCCACCCGCTGGCGGTGATGCAGGGCAGTCTGGAGCGACTGCTGATGCTGACATCTGGTCCGGACTGAAGGACCTGACAACGATTACGGACATGTCGTCTACTGTCACTGCATATGATTCTCTCAACATTGATAGAATGGTGGAGGATTATATGAGTGACCGCATCCAAGTAGGCACGTCACACAGTCCGTACTTATACTGGCAGGAAAAAGAGGCAATTTGGAGGCCCTTGCACAAACTGGCTTTATTCTACCTAAGTTGCCCTCCCACAAGTGTGTACTCCGAAAGAGTGTTTAGTGCCGCCGCTCACCTTGTCAGCAATCGGCGTACGAGGTTACATCCAGAAAATGTGGAGAAGATGATGTTCATTAAAATGAATTATAATCAATTCCTCCGCGGAGACATTGACCAGCAGCAATTGCCTCCACAAAGTACACAGGGAGCTGAGATGGTGGATTCCAGTGGGGACGAATTGATAATCTGTGAGGAGGGGGATGTACACGGTGATATATCGGAGGGTGAAGATGAGGTGGACATCTTGCCTCTGTAGAGCCAGTTTGTGCAAGGAGAGATTAATTGCTTCTTTTTTGGGGGGGGTCCAAACCAACCCGTCATATCAGTCACAGTCGTGTGGCAGACCCTGTCACTGAAATGATGGGTTGGTTAAAGTGTGCATGTCCTGTTTTGTTTATACAACATAAGGGTGGGTGGGAGGGCCCAAGGATAATTCCATCTTGCACCTCTTTTTTCTTTTCTTTTTCTTTGCATCATGTGCTGATTGGGGAGGGTTTTTTGGAAGGGACATCCTGCGTGACACTGCAGTGCCACTCCTAGATGGGCCCGGTGTTTGTGTCGGCCACTAGGGTCGCTAATCTTACTCACACAGTCAGCTACCTCATTGCGCCTCTTTTTTTCTTTGCGTCATGTGCTGTTTGGGGAGGGTTTTTTGGAAGGGACATCCTGCGTGACACTGCAGTGCCACTCCTAGATGTGCCCGGTGTTTGTGTCGGCCACTAGGGTCGCTAATCTTACTCACACAGTCAGCTACCTCATTGCGCCTCTTTTTTTCTTTGCGTCATGTGCTGTTTGGGGAGGGTTTTTTGGAAGGGCCATCCTGCGTGACACTGCAGTGCCACTCCTAGATGGGCCCGGTGTTTGTGTCGGCCACTAGGGTCGCTTATCTTACTCACACAGCGACCTCGGTGCAAATTTTAGGACTAAAAATAATATTGTGAGGTGTGATGTGTTCAGAATAGGCTGAAAATGAGTGTAAATTATGTTTTTTGAGGTTAATAATACTTTGGGATCAAAATTACCCCCAAATTCTATGATTTAAGCTGTTTTTTAGGGTTTTTGGAAAAAAACACCCGAATCCAAAACACACCCGAATCCGACAAAAAAAATTCGGTGAGGTTTTGCCAAAACGCGGTCGAACCCAAAACACGGCCGCGGAACCGAACCCAAAACCAAAACACAAAACCCGAAAAATTTCCGGCGCTCATCTCTACATAATACTATTTTTAACATTGTTTGTTGTTGGTGTTCTGACATACGTATGGGATACACTGGTATCCTTACAGCCTGCATAATCCATATTTGGCCTTTGTAAGTATGTGTCCTAATGCTGTTGATTTTTTGTTTCCTCACCAGGCAGCTGTGGTGAATGTGGTGACCTTGATGGAGGACTCTCCAATAGTTGAAGTAGTGGCCTTGAAGAGATATCCAAAATGCACCATTGTGGTGGAGAAACGTGTGGTCTGGTGTGCACATCCTGGCAGGGTTTCTTGTGGCGCATGTGTCTTGGCCTGCTAAAAACAGCAGGACACCGCTTTCAAGGAGGAGACACTTGTGTGGATGCTCCTAAACAAAAAACTGCAATTAAAATCATGCAAGACATTTGCTTTCTTTAGGATCCCCAAATAATTGTATTTACCATCTTCCCATTATCCTCATCTTCTGGCTGAGTGGGGGCATGCCACACTGTTGCGGTCTTTTTTGCAACTGGAAAGTAATATACTACATTGTAATAAAAACACCAAGTTGCTATGGTCATAATTATGCATAATATGTAACAATGGGAGTAATTCTGAGTTGATCGCAGCAGGAACTTTGTTAACAGTTGGGCAAAACCATGTGCACTGGAGGGGAGGCAGATTTAACATGTGCAGAGAGAGTTAGATTTGGATGTGGTGTGTTCAATCTGCAATCTAAATTGCAGTGTATAAGTAAAGCAGCCAGTATTTACCCTGCACAGAAACAAAAAAAAACCACCCAAATATAACTCTTTCTGCACATGTTAAATTTGCCTCCCCTGCAGTGCACATGGGCCCAGGGCTGTTTCTAGCCAATTTGGCTCCCAGTGCGAGATTTAAAGATGCGCCCCCCATGACATAAAAAAATGTGCCCCCCCCCCACACACACACACCTAGATTAAAAAAAAAATGTGCGCGCACCCGGCAAGGGGGCGTGGCCTCATCTAAATGGGCGTGGCCTCATCTGAAAAGACTACCTCACACTCCAGTTTTTGACCCTGCTCCAACAGATCACGACCACCACAGGAAAAAAAAATTCTACCATATTAAGCCCCACACAGTAATGCCCCCTGCACCATATTATGTCACACACCGCAATGCCCTTGATACATTAAATCTCCACACTACGGCAGGCAAGAGTCCCCATTTCACACATTACGGCAGGTGTCCCCATTTTACACATTGAGAGAGAGAGAGAATACTTACAGAGGCGATTACCGCTCTTCGGCCCGCCTCACCAGTCGCTCCTCGCGCCGGCCTTTTCCTCTTCCTAACTTGGATCCCCCTCTGTACTCTGCTTGGGGGGGGGGAGTTTCGTGTCGTGACGGGGTTGCGTTGTGACGTAACGACGCATCCACGTCATTCCATGAAACTCCGCCCCCGAGCGGGTTACTCTGGGAGAAATAGGAGGGGGAAGCAGGGAGCCACAGTTAGTGCCGCGGCGGGCGCCCAGTGCGGTTGCACCACTCGCCTGCCCCAAGAAACGGCCCTGCATGGGCCCTCATTCCGAGTTGTTCGATCGCAAGCTGCTTTTAGCAGCATTGCACACGCTAAGCCGCCGCCTACTGGGAGTGAATCTTAGCTTAGCAAAATTGCGAACGAAAGATTCGCAATATTGCGAAAAGATTTATCTGTGCAGTTTCTGAGTAGCTCGAGACTTACTCTTCCAGTGCGATCAGTTCAGTGCTTGTCGTTCCTGGTTTGACGTCATAAACACTCCCAGCATTCGCCCAGACA